>NC_134202.1:542559-833631 GCF_964188355.1 Buteo buteo
CCTTCTGCTGACTTTGCTTGGAAAGAAACAGATTTATACCACCAGAAGTGCCTTCAAACCATGCTGGTGGCATCCAGCAAGCTCAGCCCAGGAGCCCTGCTCAGAGATCTTCCTTCTGCAAGAAACTCCCCGGCTGCTCCCGCTCCCCCTCCTTCTTCAGCATTGGGGCTTCACCGCTGTCGTGATGGATGTTGCTCGCAGCCCTGACAGCTGATTTCATGGCGGTGTCGATCCAGGCATGTGGCTGAGCTGCGTGTTCTCCGGCAAAATGCACCCTGCCCTCGTGCTTGAAGAGAGCCTGAGAGTAGTCAACAAACTGGTAAGGGGTGAAGGCAGCAAATGCCCCCAGGGAGTGTTTGTCCAGCTGCCACTTCTGTATCACGTACTGGTCACAGGTGTACTGCAGGTAGTCCTTGCTCACTTGGTGGATATCTGACAGGTCTTGGAGGACCACATCCAGGTACTTCTCATCTGTGAGAGGCAGGAAAAACTCAGCATCATCGTTCCAGGTGTAGGAAGCCAGGATCACGCCCAAGCCACTGGAGAAGTTGTGGCTGGGGTAGTAGATAAAGCGGGAAGGGCGGTCGGTGATAGACTGCCCTCCTCGGATGCCGTCCTTCTCCCAGAACTTCTCGGTGCAAGCCAAGGCTATTTTGGAGGAGCTTGCATAGTGGATGGAGCGCAGGGCGTGGGTCTTTGCAGAAGAGAGTGGTGGCAGGAACTGGATGTGCCTGGTGGCTTTGGCAGTGGATGTGACAAGGACGTAATCTGCAGTTACTATGGTTGGGGCCAGAGTGTCCGGAGCACGGTAAAACACACGGACTTTGTTTCCCTTGGTCATGATTTTCTCCACTGTGCAATTGAACTGAATGACATTGGGCAATGCTTCATGGAAGGCTTTGGGCAGTTGGTCAAATCCCCCTGTGATTTCATCAAAACTGAAAGGAAGAAGAAGCAGGAGGTGAAGGAAGCACATTGGGGTTTAGGAACTGTAAAACCTGACCTCTCTGGGAGATGCTAACAGAGCTTGGTGGCCCTTTGAGTTGGAAGGGATTCCCATTCAGACATCTAAATACCACTGAAATTTCCTCTTCTGGTGGATTGCTGTGGACCAACACAAAATGGGGTTAGCCATAAGAGTCATCATCTTACCTCTCGTTAGAGAAGATATCAAAATCCCACAGTGAGGCAAGGAAGGAGAGATAAAATCCAGAGTCCTCGTTCAACAAGTCACCAATCATCTGAACTGCTCCTCGGCTTAGATTTCCTACTTTAATCAAATACTCCTTGAAAAGCCAGGAAGAAGACATAGCCTGATGTTATTATCTCAGTTAGTGCATGTATCCCCTTTATATCCCAAGCCAAAACTCATGCCCTGCTGACTTGTTCCTGCTCCTGATCTGCTTAAAGTCTGGACCAGAAGCTTTTTTTTTTATGCAGCTCTAGCTTCTTGCAGGAGATCAATGTTTCCTCCAGTTTAGCACAACAGAAGTTCTGGACATGAATGAATAAGGGATCTGTGGCTTGGTGGACCCACTCTGAGAAGCTGGATCACATGAAAATGTAGTGGATTGCTCAGTAAATCCTCCCCAGTGCTTGATGGAGGAACACAGCTAATCCGGATAAATTTCTGGAGCATTTCCAACAGCCCTGGCTTCTCATTTACTTCCAAACGATGAGACTGCTCAAACTCCTGCATCAGAGGAGTCATGCTCCTTTCTCAGCATTTTAAGTAGAAGGCAGCATTGATTAAGGAAACAGCATCCAGAAGTGTTGACAGGGGAAGAAACTAGAGTGATTCAGATCCTTTCTCAAAGCAGGGATGGCAGGTTAATAATCAGCAGTGGGGATTAAATTTACTCTCAAGCCCCAGCCCTTTACCTTGGTGGAGAAGGAGTCGTATTTAGCTAGATATTTCTTGCAGTCTGCAGTCTGGAAATCCTTGAAAGCCTGGAGAGGAAACATTGATATATTCATGAGAAAAGGCACATTTCCCAAAGTGTTGCCCCAAATTCTGTTAGGATTCATCTCGGGTATTCAGTCTTGGGGTTTGGTAACCCCTGGAGATGAACTAGAGCTACTGGTTCTTGCTGCTTGGACTTCAAGTTTGGGGAAGTTATGCCTTGGTGTGGCATTTCCTGCTTCATCCAAGTCTTGGTGAATCTGTTCCAGAGAAAGGAAGCCTTGTGTATAAAGGGGGTTTTGCAATTAGCAGCCCTCATTTCTGAATAAGCCTTTCTGCTTTTCATTCTGAAAGGACCCTACTCTTCCTCAACTGATCATTGAGCCTTCCTCAGGCCATCATGCAGGTGAGGGTCCACCACAGCTCAGAGGAAATAGCTTCAATGTCTCTTGGATAAGCAACATCGCTGGAAGGTAGCATCCCTTCCCCATGGGCACGTACCTTATTTAGTGCTTCTCTATAAAGCTGGCTGGCACTCTTGCCCCTCTCTGATGGTTCCACTGTATAGTTTAGGATCTTGGGGTTTCTATTAACTTCCTCAGCTCTTATCCGAGTGCCGTTCACAAAGTACCAGGTGTTGTCGTCTGTCTGGATGAATGGGTTTAGCTTCAGGTCAAACTGCCTAATGAATTCACGGACGAGCCTAGAAAAGAGAAGAGCACATGGGGACAAGTGCTTGCAAACAACCAAACCCAAAAACCCTGCCGCCAAAACATTAGAAGCATAAAAGCATGCTTTCCCATCGACTATGTTGGTGTAGCCATGTATCATTTTGGCTTGTGAGTGGAGGCTGTGGTTATTTAAGGCACTGCCATCTCTAGTTTTTATTGCTTGACATTGTCCTGCCTGCTCCCAGCTCAGTGCAGCAACCATGTGGCTATGGAGAAAGGTGCCCTTTGGCTTATGTTTTTTTCCAGCTACAGGTTGCAGAAGGATGTAATCAAGAGTAAGAGCAATGCCCTGCTGAAGTAGGAGGCCAGGGTTCCCTACGGCTCCAACCCTTCTCCTTGGCACATTGTGTAGTTGGTGACTCACCTACAGCCTCTTCCCACAGCATTTTGGCTAATGGCTGAACCTTGTTTGACTGAACCCTCTTGGAGAACCCAGGCTGGGTGCCCTCTCCATCAGACCCAAAAGAAATTCACCCATCTTCTGATGTTGTGACTTCCAAAACAGAGGTCTGACTATGCATGGGCATGATACTGAGATGAGAGGTCTTCTTCCATTCTCCCAACTCAAATACAAGTGATGATCTCTTTTTTCGTCCCTTTTAAGCAGATGCTAAGCTCTGGGGGAGAGATGGGGCAGCCAGCTCCTTCCTCCTGCTGTGCTACACCCACATCCAAGCCCTCAGCCCCTTCTCAAAGCACAGCCTTGCTCCTCAAGACAGGCTGGTTCCTCATCTGATCAGGGCTATGAAGTAGGACACTGCCTTACCTGTGCTTGCCTGGCAGGCGCATGGCTCCCAGCTCCACATACCAGTCCTGCCCCTCTGGTCGGTATGTCCTGATCCGTCCACCAACCTGATTGCTCATTTCCAGAACGGTAACCTAAAAACAGGGACGTGGTGAAGTTTGCAGATGTTCAGGCAATGACTATTTTAAGCAAACCACCTACAAAGCAAGTTCACAGGCACTTTGGCAGTCAGCATTTATGGCCCATGGGGTGGTACAGGTCCCCTCCAGGTGGCAAACAAACCATCTGTAGATCCAAACCCTTCTCTATGTTGGCCAAGATCCCTCTACCTACAGGGCAGTTTCTCAGTTCCTAACTTCTGTGTCATGTTTGGGCACCTACTCTCTGATGAGAGGGTCTAAATGTTGGTTCAGATGCTCCCTGTGCTGGAAGTGTAAAACAAGGTTTTGAAAACAGCCAGAGGAAGGCACCAACCTGTCCCTCCATGCCTTTGAAACCTTCTTTGCAACTCATGGATTTGAATTTTGTCTAGCACCTTGGGATGGTCAACACAGTTTTGAAACCCCCAGACTACTTGCCACCTGAACAAGGCTGGATTTGAAGGGCTCGTGAGTCTTGTGCTGGTTGATCTACAGCAACAAATGTCACTGTTGGGCTGCAAGTTGCAACAGGTTGGAGAACTGTAGAAGTTGAGGGTGGAGGTGCCTCAAGAGGGTTCTAGTCCAACCTCCCACTTGCAGCAGCACTGTCTCCAAGGCTGTCCCAGGGCAGCTGTAGCTCTTCCTGACTTCAAAAACCCTCAGGGACAGAGAAAGAAGACTGCCTCTTTTTACTTTTGTTGCTTGCATTCATTTGGGGAGCATCTAAATGAGTTGCTTTGTGTACAACTTCCCATTATCCTCCCCTGTTGCTGCCTGTGGTTTTGAAAATCAAGCCTAAATCGGATTAAATTACTGGGGCCCAATTGCTTTTCCTTCCTTCTCCCATCACTATGGCCCACTCCCTTGCATCTCCTTATCCCTCTCCAGCCTGAAAAATCCTTAGTGTAGGAAAACAAGACCCAACGGCACTCATGGCTCCCATGAGCTACTTACCCTGTGGCCAGCATCTCGGAGCAACTTTGCTGCTGTAAGCCCGCTTATTCCGGCACCGACAATGACCACGTTTGCTGGATGAGTTGCAGGTTCTAGCCCATCTTTGACAATCTTCAGCAGTTCCTCGTAGTCTTTGTCATGAAGGCAATACTCAGGGAAAGACTGAAACCTCTTTGCATTTAGGAGACCTACTAGCAGGAGTATTTGGAAGAGGACTAGGGAGAGAAAAAAGAAGAAAATAATGCAATGAAGGCACTTGGCAATTAGCATGCAAGTTCATTCCTGACAGCCCAGGAGGGAGGTGACAGCACAAACTGTCTCTGAGTATGTTGGTGTCCAAAGAGGAACATCTAGCAAATCTGTTTTCAAATCAACTGGCATGATTATGAAATCCATGGCATCAGCATATCTTTTGTGCCCGCAGATAGATGTCAAGTGGTGTCAGTGAATGTGATTTTTTTTTTTTTAAGGAGACATCAAGCCCATAGATGATTATTTTCACATTCATATTCTGCTTTTGCAGCTGCTGTAGTGAGTTCCCCAAATGACTTTGACCACTTTGAATAGTTCAGAAGACTCCATAATGAAGAGTGGTAATTAATGTCATTCATATGCAAAGAATCAAGGCAATCTTGTTGTCCCACTGCCCTTTCCTATACCTTAGTAATTCAGGGCATTTTTGATGCAGTGGGTAGAAGGGTGGAGGGAGGAGACAATATTATATAGAAAGATGGATAGACTAGATGGGCACTATTGCATAGATGGGCAGAATAGATGAAGACATTACATAGAAAAATGGACAGATTAGCTAGATGAAGATAGGTGATGGGACTTCTCTGTTTATTTAAAATGATTTAGTTTCTGAGATACCCTACAGGGAACAGAGATACCTATAGGGAACAGCAGGCAGAGCGCAGCCATTCAGAATAACCATTTCTACCAGAACAGACACAACAACATGACAAAAATGTTTTCACAGGGAAAGGAAGTTTGAACAGAAACCACCTTGGGATTTTTCTAGTTTTGGTTTCTGTTCTCCAAACTAACTACAGGATAAGCTTAATTTTCTTTTCCTTCCCCCAAATACTGCCAGTTTTCTTTCAGGGAGCAATAAAAAAAAAAGCTTTTAAAACCACACCCTGGGTCATTCTTACTCCTTGGAAAACCCTGGGCAATCACTACTTTTGCTGGAACAGCCCAAGATCTGCAGACAACCTGGGTTGAAGTGCCCCTGCTGTGAATAAATCAAATCATTAAATTTGGAAAAGACCTCTAAGATCATCAAGTCCAACCACCAACCCACCACCACCACGCCCAGTAAACCATGTCATGAAGTGCCATGTCTACATGGTTTTTTGAACACCTCTAGGGATGGTGACTCCACCACTTCCCTGGGCAGCCTGTTCCAATGCCTGACAACCCTTTCAGCAAAGGAATTTTTCCTAATATCCAATCTAAACCTCCCCTGGGGCAACTTGAGGCCATTTCCTCTTGTCCTATATAAACCTCGGAGCTGTTATCCTACAGGTGGTTTTCTGAGAGACCTAAGTCCAACTCCTGAAAGCAGGTCTTTCTACAGCTTGTAGAGCTGATCCAGCTTCCTGAAGACACTGACTGTGGCAGTAAAAAAAAAAAAAAAAATAAAAAAATTGGAAAGAATCTGCTACAATTAGCCTGTTAACAGCAGGGTTGCCTTCTTTCAAGCGTGGCAGAAAGTGATATGGTGTTGATAAAGCTGCATCAACCTTCCTGACCTGACACTGCTGCTGTCCTGATCTTCCTTGAGGACCAGGGATGCTGCCTTGAGTTGTGTTTTTGGTGTGTGTGTGGTTCATAGTGGTATAGAGCCACCAGCCAGTCTTGCTGTCCTCATCACACCCAGTGTGGCAACCCCAAAGACCTAAGGACCTTATGGAAGACAAAGGAGATCCTTTTTGGACATCAGGCTTTCTGTGGGAGGAGAGCAAATACATTGGGACCAGCTCTTGGAAACATCCGATGGATCTCCATCTTCCATCTGACCTTCCTGTGTTGTGGGTAGATGTGGTAAAACCACAAACCTGGTGTGAGGAGGAGGTGTCCTCCAGGAAGGTGCCTGGAGATTCTGAGCTTGTGCCTATGTTTCCATCTCTCCCTGCATAACTAGGAACATCTCACTCCCCAGACTTGCAAGGGAGTTCTCCCACTGCCCACAGTGCTGCAAAGTTGAGCTCCAGGTGATCGTGAAATACCTTAGCTGAAGAAAGGGAGGTTTGTGGTTATGCTTTCAGGAGGTGACACAAAAAGCAGATGTTTTACCAGGTGGAAGAAAAACCCCTCCAAAAACCCAAGCACTGAAGGTGAAAGAAAACCAGAAAAAAACAGCGAGAAGAGCTCAAGAGTCAGGGGAGAGTCACTCACCGATCCTAGACATCGTTCCAGTAGGAAGACAAGTCCTCTGCTGAGATTTGATTTCATTTTATACCCTGGCTTAAAAAAAAAACCAACCTAGCTCTGGTAGTTTGAAAAAAGTCCCCCAATCAGTACACCCCGGAAGAGGGCCAAGTGTGATTTGTCATAGGAAGGAAGAAGGTGAACCAGCAATTGAACATGTAGTTTGTTCCTCTGCCGTAGTTTGGATTTGTGTTTTTCTTTTTACTTACTGGTCTTACCAGCTTTGGACATGAGCCATCAGTCTATGGCATGTTTTTGGGAGTGTTAAGATTATCAGAAAAGTCAAGAGTGACCACACCCTTCCCTGTGAAATATCAGGTTTGTTTTTTTTTTTCCCTTGTACTGCACAAAGGGGCATCCATTTAAATCTATCTAAATATCACGGGTTTTATTCTGCATCCCAGGGAGACCTCTGAGCTAGCATCCAAAATATCCTTTCTGGCGATGGAAACGGGTATTTCCAGACAACAGTTCATCTACGGGACACTTTTGTGTTAAGTGTTGCGCAATTTTGGTTTGATCCTGTCTTCATTATTGTAGAGGAAACTCGGAGCTCAGATGCCCTCACTGAAATGGCAAAAACTCCGTGATTTGTACCAGCATTTTCCCACAATGGAGAACTTTGACCTACCAAAGCACCATGAACCATCCCTTGACTGGTTGACCACATCTTACCCACCATATGGACATACTCTATTCTGTGTAGGCACCTTGGCTGGTCTGTTCCTAAAATAAATAAATAAACCCACCACAAACTACCCTTCCCCTCCAAACTTTCTCATCCCTTCTATCCTTTGCCTTATGCTTAAAGACTGTATTTTTCAGTGTCCTGGGTTTGGCTGGGATAGAGTTAATTTTCATCCTAGTAGCTAGTATAGTGCTATGTTTTGGGTTCAGTCTGAGAAGAATGTTGATAACACACTGATGTTTTCTGTTGTTGCTGAGTAATGTTTAGACCAAGACAAGGATTTTTCAGCTTCTCCTGCCCAGCCAGCAGGAAGGCTGGAGGGGCACAAGGAGTTGGGAGGGGACACAGCCAGGACAGCTGACCCAAACTGGCCAAAGGGATATTCCATACGTGTGAAGTCATGCCCAGTATGTAAACTGGGGGGAGTTGACCCGGGGGGATCACTGCTCAGGAGCTAACTGGGCATCGGTTGGCTAGCGGTGAGCAATTGCATTGTGCATCACTTGTTTTGTATATTCCAATTCTTTTATTATTATTATTATTATTGTCATTTCATTATTGTTATTATTTTCTTCCTTTCTGTCCTATTAAACTGTTCTTATCATGAACTTTACTTTTTTTTCCCCTGATTCTCTCCCCCATCCCCCTGGGGGGAGGGAGTGAGTGAGAGGCTGTGTGGTGCTGAGTTGCTGACTGGGGTTAAACCATGACATTCAGTTAATCAGACTATGTGCTGATTTGGTTGAGGAAATGAAACTCAATACTTCCCAGACTTCTGGTGCTGAGATCACCAGTCAGCATTCAAGGTAGATACCAGTGTCACGGAAGGGACTTCCCCTGAAAAGCGTTTTGCCAGAAATGGTTTTGCAAACCTCCCTAGTGATTGGCTCTTCTTAATACTATTTTCTTACTGAAATCCTCCCTACCCCACCACTGCTCCCCCCCCACTTTTTTTTACTGCAATGTTTTCTGTTCTCCTTGTGTTGGGGCCCAGAGCTATGTGCACCAAAGCAGAAGCAAACTCATTCCCTTGTGCTATTAAAAGTTTGGTCTTTAGATGTCCGGGTGTCTTCCCTAGCCATCCAGACAGCAAGGTTGAGAGGACAGTGCAGCTTTGGTATTATTATAGGATTGCTGGATCCTAGGATGGTGATACCTTTTACCTCTGTCTCTTTCTCTCTTTTTTCTACCTTGTTCTTCCTTTTCTCTTGGCAGCCAGCACCTTATTTTGCTCTTTCTGTTTCTCGCCACATTTATCTTGCTTTGTGTACATAGTTTGATGACGTTAGTCATCTGAATAGTTCATCCATAGAATTTAAGTTTCATGTTGAATCATTTTGGTAAAATAGAGTAAACTTCTCCCCTCCCCTTTCCCTTCGATTTTGTGACTCGCTTGGCAGACAGCAATTTCTTGAGTTATCGCACGATTGTTTCAGTTTTGTTTATGTTTGCGCTCAATAAACAATTTGATTGGTTGGTTGGTGGTGTTTCGCTTTAATTGACTCTGAGGGATTTTGAGCTTTCCACGACCTCCCGCACTACGCAGGGTAGTGTGCTGGTTGGGTCGTGACAAAGGGACGTGGGCATTTGGAAATATCAGGTGGTGGTGCCCACCCATGACGCTACATCGGTCTACTGTTTTAAATAATGCCCAGGAAGAGTGGATTGCAGAACCATGGCAAGGTCAGGACTGAGAGCATTGCATGGACATCCCATGTGTTACCCCTTCCATGAAGTCATGCTCTCAGGAAGTTACAAATTCAGTTCCCTCTGGGTGACTCTAGTCTTTTGGGCATGGTGCTTACAAATTGTTTAAGCCACTGGTGACCAGTTTGATTCAGGCTTAACATTTGGAAAAGGCAGAGGCATTATTTTTTCTGCAAAAAAGCCCTTGTTTTGTGTCTGATTTTTTAGTAGCTTGTGATTACCAGGTGGTTTTCCTGATACCTGTGGGTGTCTATGCTGAAAACCCAGCAATATGTATTATCTCTTCGTATGAAGCAATGATACTTCTTGGTGGATTTGGGGATTACATGATGAAACCAGTACGTACACATATTTCCAGGACTGCTGGAGATTTTGGAGTGACAGCAGTTTGTTTCTAGCTCTTATAAAAACAAGATGATTAACGCATGTCCTAATAAGTTGCTCTAGGATCAACCTCAAATTATAGGGTTTATTGGCTGAGTATAAGCAATGCATATCACCAATTGCAAAAGGAGTTCCTCCCATGTTCCTGTCTGCTGCTTCACTGCAGATTACTGGAAACCAAGTTTCCACTTGAAACCAATTACAACATGAAGCTTGCAGAAGGCCAGTGGGAGGGATGAAAACCAGATTGAATCATTTGGTGTCACATGAGGGAAGAAGGGACAATTCGAAATAATTCCTTCTGGTTTTGTGGGTTGGTTTTTTTGGTATTTCTTCCAAATAATTGTCTTCTGGTTTTAATGTTGTTTTTTCTTAGTGAAGGGAGGAGAGAAAAAGTCAGGGTTTGGTCCTCCAGAATCAGAGCAGGTAGATGTTGGTGTGGGGCATCAGCTGTGTTTTTGACAGTGGATGGAGGAACTTGAAAGAAACATGGGAGGTGTGTGTATGAGCATTTACATGTGGATTTGAAAAATGAGCTATGTATGTAAAGCATGAGGAGGGAAAAACCTAGGGTGTATCTGCGTGGACTTGTTAACTAAGTAATTAGCTATGATGAGTCCTCAAGCTGGAAGACACAGGTCTAAGGTGTGCAGGCACCTCTGTTGAGGAAAGATGCTCTTTCAAAAGATTTTCTTGTCATTCATTTCCTGCTCACCCAGAAGACTCCCAGGACACGTGTTGCACGTACTCAGCTCAGTTGTGCGTTGTGCGACTCTGAGACAAAACTTTTGAGACTGGGGCGATACTCTGAGAAATAAATGCTAGTTTTTTAGGTTGGGTGGAAGATTTCCACTGGGAGGGTGAGCATGCCAGAGGGGTGGGGTGTCCTGGAGGTCTTCAAATCTTGCAGGCACTCATGACGCCTAGTTGCCCTGGCCAAGAGGGATCCCAGTGCCCCACACTGGCCAGGATTCTACCCATTATGAATTTGGGGGTGGAAATTGTTCACTTGGCCAACGGTAGGGCTCAAAGCTGCCCCTCAGTTGCATGCTCACTTGCATAAAACAGGGAAGGTGGGGGTGTTTGTAGCACTGAGGGGTCCGGGCAGTGCAGGGACAAGGCTGAGCCATGGCGTCTGCTAGTGGGAGAAGGAGGACCCAGCAGGGAAGGAGATCCCAGAAGGAAAGGGGACCCCAGCATGGAAGAAGACATAAGAACCATGCCAGGAGGTCTCTGGCCAAGCAGAGGAAGCATTGGGGCCAGGTGAAGTGTTAGAGGAAAAGGGCTTCAAAACGCTTCTTCCACACCATTAACACCAAGATGCTCAACAAGATCCGGCGAGACAGATGGTTCGTCTCCCACCAGGCAAAGAGGCTCACGATCAGCTTCATGGAGGACAACTATGAGCAGGGGTTGAGCGAGGCTGAGCGGCTGCGGAGGGAGAAAGACCACCAGTTAGGGAAGAACTGAGCAATGTACCAGGCGGAGTGGGGAGTTTGTTGAATGAAATAGTCAACATGGTATCTGCAATAAAGCCCAAATGCAGCAGCTTTTGCTGGTGTCAGGGGTTTCCTTTGCAGGAGAGGATGATGAGGGGTCGGGCTGTGGCTTAGTGTTTCATTAGTGAGGATCTGTAAGTGGCTTTTATCTTGGAAAAATACAGGCTTTCACGGCCTCCTTGCTGCAAGTAGATGGTTATATTTGAATATATGGACTTTAATTACTAGCAGATGATGGGAATTGCTGTGAGCAGGGGGAAAAGTCCCACCAGTCTAAATTACCCTAGGATAGTGATGGTGATATCCCAGTTCTGCTAAACCCATCCCTCATCAAGTTGTTACCCATGACAACTAAAGCGGCGATTCTTAAAAAGAACCAAGATCAGCCTGGCCACATGCTGTGCAGCAGGGGTGCCAACCGGCTTTTAGACTAACAGGTGGTGTTTGCCATCGCTGCGTGTGCGCTTCGAGGGTTGAATTTGCTGCGGAAAAGCCTATTATTGATATCATCAGAGGAAAAAAAAAAAAAAAAAAAAAAGAGTTCTTTTATTGAAGGGCTGGGGGAAGAAAAGGAATTTCCCTGACCGGGAATCGAACCGGGGCCCCGGAGGTGAGAGCGCCGAATCCTGACCGCCGGAGAAGTGATGACAACTTTTTGCCGCCGCGAACCCACGCGTGTCCGCGTCACGACAGACCCCGGGGAGGGGCCGGCTGCGCTGCTCCCGCCTCCCCCTGCAGGCCAGAGACCCACGGAGCAGCGTGCACCCCGCTGCCACCTCCTTTCCCTCCTCATCCTCGTGTTTTTTTCTCCACGGGTGGGCGCAGTTTGCAAGTAGACTTTGGTACAGGATCAAGGAGGAGGAGTTGGGGGGGGGGGGGGAAGGAGAATCGGCGTTTTCCTTAACTCGGGTGCGGGAGTGATGGGGGAATTATTTTAAAATAATATTAAAAATTGTAGTTAGAAGGAAAAGGTGTGTCAGAAGTGGGATTTGAACCCACGCCTCCATTCGGAGACCAGAAATCCCCGGGCAGGGAAAGCAATGCCTTGAGTCTGGCGCCTTAGACCACTCGGCCATCCTGACACTGCCAAAAGCCTTCCTCACCCTCCTCATCCTCAAGAATTAATCCCGCCACAGCTTGATCTTTCCTGCCTCCCATGTACGCCCACCCCTACCCCCAAATTTGCAGCAAGTTTATTTTCTGCAGCAGTAAAGCCCTCCACCAGAGGAGGCAACGCCGGGGGTCCTTCATCGGTAGGTGAAGGTGGAGTGTGTTTTGCCTCCTCCATCCCCGGCAGATCCTCTTGCATGAACTGAGTAACAAGGGCCTGTCCTCTCACCATGGATATCTTTCCTTGTCTCCCTCATTGCATGCCTGGGAGAAGAAGAAAAGAGGAGAAAAAAAAAGAATAAACTCAGAGTCTTTCTCACCTGCCTGATTAAATATCATTCCTGTAAAGATGATCACAAAACCTGGCATCCCACCAGTAGCCCTGTACCCTGCAGGAGGTAATTCGGAGGGCAGCTCCTGGATGGGAGCATCTTCAGCATCCTGCCCGTATAAGACTACATTAATCAGCCCCCCGTGATGCTGGTGGGAGACCACCAAAGTCCATCTTGACCTCTTTGAAGACCCTCTCCATGCAGCTGTGAGCTGAGACCTTGGCACCCGCAGGGAAAGACTGCTCCCCATCGGCAGATGCCATCCTTATCTCAGACCACACCAAACGTCCGGGGAGGTTGGCGATCCACTGGAGAGGTTTGCCATGGTTGGAAACAGGGCCGTGGTCTCTGAGACATACCTGAAGTTACACTCATCTTGGCTTGGTACTGAGTAGGAGGGAGAAATGGTGGGGTTTGCCACTGATTATTTGCGGTGGAGGAAGTCTGTGCTTATGGGTTTGGTGTGTTACAATGTTCAAGGAAGTGGGAGATGCGTGGGTACCACACCAAAGCCCGGTGCTGTCTGGAGCTCCCTAGCCATGTTCTCCAGACAAAGCCCAATGGCCTTACAGCTCAAATGCAAAAACCCCCAACATTAAAACAGGAGTAGGTGAGGTTGCAAGGTCAGCCCGCAGCTCCGCAGGGCAGTGAAACGGCTGCTTACCTTGCCGTGGCCAGAGCTCAAATAGCTCCAGGTGTCCGTGCAGCTCTGGGACACCTGAGTACATGAGTTCGGCCAACAAGGCCAACACTTTGGGCCCATCTGGAAGAATCAGTGACCTCCCGTGGCATTTTTACCCTCCCAGCTCAGGATTCCCCACCACGGGATCCAAAGTGATGTGGAGTGGTAGGAGGAGACCAACCCTCGTGGCCTCTGGCCCCTGGGCTTGCTACTTGCTGGCTGCTGGAGCCCCTTTGGTGCCCCTGAGGCTCCGGGGACTTCCTCCTGTGCAAACCTGGAGGTAAAAGGGGGCTGTGGGGCTCATGTGTCTCTACTCCCCGTGGGTGCACACCCATATGCGTACAGAGATCACAACTAGTATTTATCACACCACCTTTTATTCCTGAAGCTGTTATCACTACTAGCAGATCGCTGGAGGAGAGGAGAATGCCAGATGGGAGATGAAACAGCCCTTGGGCCCATTGTATCAAATGTTGTGATGTGGGGAGAGTTTGGAGCAGCGAGGAAAAACAAAGGTCCTTTTTTTGTTGTTGTGTTTGGGCAGGGTGAGAGCAGGAGATGCCCTGGACTAATTTGGCTGGAAGGAAGGGAAGCAGAGCAGGAGGAACCTCACCCAGAGTTGGTGTTTTCTGCTGATGGTGGCCATGCTTGGTTCCTATCCTTCCCTTCATACCCCCCGATACACAGATCTTTCTTCTCTCTCCAGCATGTGCCAAGATAACCAAAGTCCTGGTTGACTTCCAGTCTCTGGAGAAGACCTCCTGGCTGAGCTGGCACCACTAGGCTTCACCAGCATGGTGCGGGAGCTGGAGCCACTCATGCACAGAGCTGGTGCACCCCGCGGCCGTGGTGGAGCCGCCGGTGCGTGATGACATTGGAGCTCTGGCTGAAGCTCTTCCCGCACTCGGGGCAGTGGTAGGGCTTCTCCCCAGTGTGCACCCGCCGGTGCTTGGTGAGGGACGAATTGACGTTGAAGCCTTTCCCACAATCCCCGCAGACATAGGGTCGCTCGCCGGTGTGGACCCGCTGGTGGGTGGTGAGATGAGCCCGTTGGCTGTACTGCCGTCCGCACTCCCCGCACCGAAACGGCTTCTCCCCAGTGTGCACACGCCGGTGCCGCGCCAGGTTGGAGACCACCGCGAAGCTCTTGCCGCACACGCTGCAGAGAAATGGCGTCTCCCCAGTGTGGCTGCGCTGGTGGGTGAGGAGGTAGGAGCTGGTGGTGAAGCCCTTGCCACACTCGGAGCACTTGTAGCGCTTCTCCCGCCAGCTGGCACTGCGGTGCCGGATGAGGTGGGGTCGGTCGCTGAAGCCCTTGCCGCAGTCAGCACAGCTGTAGGGTCGCTCACCACTGTGCGTCCGTTGGTGGGCGATGAGCTTGGAGCTGATGGTGAAGCCCTTGCCGCAGTCAGCACAGGTGTAAGGCCGCTCACCGCTGTGCAGCCGCTGGTGGGTGATGAGATTGGAACTGCCGCTGAAACGCTTCCCGCAGTCGCGGCACTCATAGGGCTTCTCCCCAGTGTGGGTGCGGCGATGTTTGATGAGATCAGAGCTGACATTGAAGCTCTTCCCGCACTCCCGGCATGGGTACGGGCGCTCGCCTGTGTGCAACCGGCGGTGGGTCACCAGGTGGGAACGTTGACTGCAACGCCGGCCACAGTCGGGGCATTTGTAGGGCTTCTCCCCAGTGTGGCTCCGCCGGTGGCGCACCAAGTTGGAAACCACGTTGAAGCTTTTGCCGCAATCAGCGCAC
This sequence comes from Buteo buteo, assembly GCF_964188355.1. Taxonomy (NCBI): domain Eukaryota; kingdom Metazoa; phylum Chordata; class Aves; order Accipitriformes; family Accipitridae; genus Buteo; species Buteo buteo. The sequence continues at coordinate 557,621 of NC_134202.1, forward strand.
TGGTAGGGCTTCTCACCCGTATGGATGCGACGGTGCGTCACCAGCGCCGAGCTGTGCCCAAAACCCTTCCCGCAGTCGGGGCATTTGTAGGGTTTGTCCCCACCGTGGCTCCGCTGGTGACGGAGCAAGTTGGAGAAGACCCCGAAGCTTTTCCCACAGTCAGGGCAGGGGTGCTGGGACCCCCGTCTCTGGGGATGGAAGCTCTTCTCGGTGGTGGGATGAGGGATGGGTCTATCCCTGGGGCGAAAGCTATGGGGGAACAGCAATTCCCTGCATGTCCCTGGAGTTTCCCTCCCAGGATGACCCTGGACCTCCTCTCGGCCTTTCTCTTGGGAGCTCTGGTGGATGTTGGTTGGCTTGTGGTGCTGGGAGATGTCCTCCAGGCAGGTCTTGATGTCTGGGTCTGCATGTGCCGTGCTGTTGCTCCTCCCACTCACCATCCCATCCTCTGCAGAGGAAAGAGAAAAAGACCATGACAAGTCAGTCCCTGGGTGGGGTGGAAAAGGGAACCCACTGATGAAGCAGGGTGGGGAAAAAATGGAAGGGGGAAAGCCTAGAAAGAAGAAAGATCATGTGAGCTCCACCTTCAGCTCAGGCTCAAGCACTGACCATTGGACAGCTGGTGAAGCTTGGGCTGAAGTTCAGCTTCAAACCCCAGCTCTTAAAAACCTCTGGAACCCAAAACATCTCCCAAGGGAACAGGAGAGGTTCTGGGACCCCTCTCCTAGAAGATAGTAAGCTCAGGCTGGCTGTCTTAGGGCCTGAGTAGAAGTCCCAGGTGTTTTTCTTTTCTCCCAGATGCTTTCTAGGTTATTTAAGCCAGTTCCTCAGTTATGGAAGAGCTGTTAGAGAAGGGCCTTGTATCTGAGTCCTGGGGAGCTGGGGTCCACGTCTTCTCCTCCAACTCCAGCCCAGAGGAGATCCTGTCAGGTTGGGGGTCAGCAGAGCTGGTTCCTGAGACAGAGCAGGGGTCTGAGTGCATTTGAGGAGCTACTACAAGAAGATTTGGGGGCTCTGCTGGAGAAAGGATGATGCAAGGGCTGGGCACAGCTGAGGAAGGTCTCTCTCCTTGTTCTCTGACATAGCATCTCCTTCCACCATGGCCGGAGAGAACATGGGGCCAGATGGACCATTGGTCTGACATGGTAGAGCATGTGCTCCTCTGAAGAAGGTGGGGATGGAGGGTGCTATGGGTCCCCAATATGTGTCCCAAGGCGGAAACACAATTGCCAGAAGCAATGGGGAAAGACACCTTCACCTCCAAAGTCTAGAGAAGCATCCCCTGTGCCCACCCAACCCCAAGACGTAGCCCAGGAAGGAGGGAAGGTGTGTCCTTACCCAAAGAGGAGTCATTTCCAGCTCTCTCCTGCATGGCTTCCTGGTACTGGGCCCGCTGGCCAGGATCAGTGAAGTACTGAGCCGCCTCCTTGAAGGTCACTGGACACTGGAACAACAAGGATTTCCCAGCTCAGCACCTGCTGCCATGGGTCAGCTCAAGCTAGCTGGGAGAAGAGCCAAGGCTACGTTCAGCAGAGCTGCAGAAGAGCCAGAAAGGATGCTGGCAAGGACCAGAGATATCAAGGTATTGTTCTGCATAGGGTGTAGTTAAGCTGTGGAAAGCCTTGCTGCAGGACATCACGGATGCTAAAGGGCCACACGGGTTCAGAAAGCAGCTGGCTAAGCTTATGGGGAAGGAAAAATAGGAACTGGAAAACACTGAGGGTTGTTAAACACCCAGCAATACCTGATGGGGATGATGGAGCTGAAGGAGCTCATCCAGGCTGGGCTCAACTTCTCCACCCTGTTCTCTGTGCCTTTTCCTGTCACGTGGAGACGCAAAACCCCATGCCCTGCTGTGACTTTCCACCTTCCTTGTGTTTCTGAGATGGGCATCTTGCATCCAAGGCTCAGCCTTGTAGCATGCCCACCACAGGCTCCACCTTCTGCTCCTCACCACCTCTCCTGCACCCTGACCATCTGCGCCGGTATATGGGGACCTGTTGGTCCAAAAGGAGTTGCAGGAAGGCGATAACCCACAGCTATGGTCACAGACCAGCTTGTACAGCCCCACTGGACCAGGCAGAAGGTACCTGGCACTGATGTTTCAGGTCAGCTGAAATGCAATTGCCCACCCCAAAGGAGAGACTCTCCCTCACCTGTGCTGGCTCTGCTGTGGCCATGTCCCTCTCCATCCCCCTTGGCAGTGACAGGGATGCTCTGCTGGAGCCTATGGGGGGAGAAGTTGGTGCTGAGCTGTTCCCTGGGGGGGAAAAGCTGGGATAAACCCTGGAAAAACCGAGGCAGTGCCCTTTGCATAGGCATCTGTGCAAGAGAAGAAGCAGCCTCCTTCATTCCTGCCGGGCTTTTTCCCCTCGGGACACAAGAGGGCTCAGCCAGCCCTTGCCCAACAAAGCTCAGCTTTTTCCACCTTCTTGGGAGCAGATCTCCTGCTCGGATCACCAGGGAAGAGCCAGCTCCTGGGAGCAGCTCTGGTCTCCCCACGCCCTCTCGTGGCGCAGCCCCAAGGGCAGGGACTGGTCCTCCATCTCGCTGCTCCTTGCACTGGTCCCAGTAAAGGGACTGGGGCTGGACTGGGAGACAGGGCATCCCGGGTGGGTCTCTCCCTCCCTCCCTCCCCGTGCCCATCACCTGGAGCCTCTGGCTCAGGATTTGGTGAGGACAGACCCCCAGAGCAGAGGGCTGTGGCGTGCCTCCATGGGCTGGGGGATGCAGGCAGGGCTCTGCCTGCCCCACACCACCACCCACTGCCACAGCCCCTGCCTGGAGCACAACCAGGATCCCTGGAGGGTCCCTTTCTCCCCTCTCTGCCTTCAGCATCCAGCGGATCCAGCCCCTTCCTCTGTTCTCCCATACCCAGCTGTGCTGCAATACTACCAGAGCCACCCGGGTCGCTTGGTGTCCCCCAGCACCAGGACTTGGTCCCCCAGCATCCCTTCAGGACATTCGTCGACTGCCACCAGCCGAGGAGTGATGGAGAAGGGAGAGAGGATCAGGCAAGCTGCAGAAATCAGCTCCGCTCCCTCCTTCGCCGGGGAGGCAGGGGTTAAACACCCATGCATTAGGGAAGGCAGGATTTAGGGAAAATTCCCCATCCTTGCGCTCTTTCCAAAGCAAGTTGAAAGAAAATTATTGCTTCCCCTCCACTCCCGGCTTTTCCCAGCCAGGGAGGGATTAAACCACCACCCAAACACCTGCACCCACCGTAGAGAAGAGTGTCTGTGTGGCTTCAAATCTCCTGGGCTTTCTTGGAGGCAGAAATCCAGGCTCCTCTCATTCCCCTGCTGCAATTCTTTATCTTCTTGTTCACAGGGCTCTGTTTTCCTTGGCTTTCGTGTTCTCCTCCTCCAGCAACAAGAAGGGATAACTTGGTAAGTGGAAATTCCCCCTTCTTCCCACCCGCAAGTGCGTGATTCCTGAGCCTGGAGCTTTTGGGGAAAAACAACCCGTTTTCACCAACCACGTGACTAAAACATGGTTTGGACCACTTTTCCAGGTGGAAAACCTAATTTCTTGCTTGCACAGCTCCTATCACTGATGCTGATCGGGCAACCAGCCTGGTGTCCCCCTCTCCCACCTGGGGGAATCCCTGTTGCCCCAGAGAGACCCCCATCACCTTCCCATGCTTCCCCATGGCTGCAATACTCAAAATATCCCTGCTGCTGCTGTCACAATCCCCCCGGCAGAGTTCCTAGCAAGGTTGGGGCTCTCCCAAAACCGCTGGGTAAAAAGGAAGAGCATGGGGGTAATGCGGGTGATGGGGCAGGACTGTAGTGGGGTCCCCTCTGCCCCCCACGGGTGCTGGGTAGCCTGCAGGGAGGGTCGGGATGGGGGGGGAAGCCAGGATTGCGTTACCTCTAGAGGGCTCTGGGTAAACGCTGCCGCTAAGGAGCCTGTTCTTGGCGTCTCCTCTCTCCCGGATACCGGCTTGGGCTTCCGGAGCAAAGCCATGCCCGGCATCGCCTCCATTGTGCCCTGCTGTCAGGAGGCTTGGCGGTCCTTGGGGTGCAAAGGGGGGGTCTGCGGATCCCACCCCCCCTTGCAGCCTCAGCCTGGGAAGGGAGGACGTTTCACCCAGGGAAAGGCCTACGGAGGCAGCTCCAGGCTCAGCCGACAGCAAGTCCTGAGCCAGGGACTCCAGGTAACGGGGAAAAACCCTGAGCAGGGATGTGCTCCTGCTCTGCAGCAGGTCCTGAGCTGCGTCAGGGCTGGAGCTTGCAGGATCCAGCCCTTGGGGTTGTTCCCAGGAGTGGCAGCTCCTTTGGGAAGAGGACAGTGCATCCAGGGCTCCCCAGGGATGGAGCATGCTGCCCAGTTCCTGGGACACATCCCCCAATAACCCATCACCCTGGGAGGGCTGATTCCCAGTAAGATGAGGACCAGGGGAACTGGGATGCTGGAGGGAGGAAGGCAGAGATTGCTGTGAGATGCAGTCTGCCAGAAAGATGAGCGGAAAACAGGGAACCTCCTGCCCCCCCATCGCCAAGCTGCTCCATGCCGTCTCAGGCTTAGTCCTGAATGGAGGGACCATCTGTGTGTTGCAGCCGGGGGAGAAAAAACCCAATATTTGTCACGGCATCCCCAGAAAAAGCATCAAAAACCGAGCAGGAAGCACTACCCAGGGGATTTTCCCCATTTCAAGGGATTCTTCTTCCCCACAGGGGATTTTCAGGAGCCCTGAGTGAGGAACGGAGGGAGAAACCCTCATTCTCCTGACTGCCAGTGACTCTCCCTGTAATGGAGCCATGGGTGATGCTGGACCCACGGCAGAAAGCCCTGTACCGGGATGTGATGCAGGAGAGCTACGAAACGCTGATGTCTCTTGGTAAACGAACACACAAAATCCTCTTTCCTTCTCCTTGAACATTCCCCCAGTTTTTCCTTGCTCTTTTTTTTCCTGACTCTTGCAGGGAAGCAAAGGGATCAGAAGGGGGGAGGAGGAATCCAGGCAGGTTTTGAGGGGGATTTCCCCAAACCCCAGACCTCTTCATTTTTTTTTCTGCAGGAAAATGTTATTGATCTCTCTGCTTTTTTTTTTTTAATTGGAAATACAGACAATGGGGTTTGCTTAGCATCTCTATGTTCTCAGTTCAAACTGGAATCAGATCTCCCATCACATCCCTCTTCCTCCTTTCTGGGAGACCAATTTTTTTAGGGAATCCTGTTCCTGCTCTGTCGATTTAAATGCTACCCCCTGCTCTGGTCAAGGCCATGCTCTGCCCTTTTTCTCCTTTTCCTATCTCCCCAGCAGCACAGGGGCTGGTGAGTGAAAAAGCAGCGGAGGAAGGAGCAGCGGAGGAGAGCTGCAAGGAGCTTGAAGAGCACTCATCCCGCAGCCCAGAGAGGGAGAAGACCCTCGGCTCAAACAGGCGGAAAACAAAGCGCCCAGATAAAGCCATGGCGCATGGCGGAGCCAAGATGTCCAAAGCCACAGTGGTCCCCAAATTGGAATGTGCCAAACCCTTACATGGGGCAGCCAGCAAGGGACCAGCAAGGGACCGGCCGTTCAGCTGCACCGACTGCGGCAAGAGCTTCCCATGGGCTTCGCACTTGGAGCGTCACCGGCGAGTGCACACTGGTGAGCGGCCTTTTGGGTGCCCCGAGTGCGGCGAGACTTACAGCCAGAGCTCCCACCTCCTCCAGCATCGCCGTACCCACGCCAGTGACCGACCACACAAGTGCAGTGACTGTGGCAAGCGCTTCGCCGGCGCCGCCGAGCTGGCGGCTCACGGCCGAGGCCACGCCGCCGAAAAACCTCACAAATGCGGTGACTGCGGCAAGGGCTTCGTCTGGGCGTCCCACCTTGCCCGGCACCAACGGGTGCACACCGGCGAAAAGCCCTACCGCTGCGCCGAGTGCGGCGAAGCCTTCAGCCAAGGCTCGCACCTCGCCAAGCACCGCCGTAGCCACACTGGCGAGCGGCCCCACCGCTGCCCAGCTTGCGGCAAGACCTTCTGCCAGAGCTCCGACCTGGCCCGCCACCGCCGCACCCACCTGGGCAAGAAAGCCCTCCGCTGCGGTGACTGTGGCAAGCTTTTCCGAGCCGGGCCAGCGCTGGCACGGCATCAGCGGTGTCACCGGCGGGAGCGCACCCACCGTTGTGCCGATTGTGGGAAGGGTTTTGTCTGGGCATCCCACCTGGAGCGGCACCGGCGGGTGCATACGGGTGAACGCCCCTTTCCCTGCGGCAGCTGCGGCGAACGCTTCGCCCAAAAAGCTCACCTGCTCCAGCACCGCAAAACCCACTCCCCCGACCGGCCCTACAAATGTGGCGACTGTGGCAAGCGTTTCGGTGAGGCTCCCCCCTTCCTTGCCCACCAGCGGGGCCACGCCGCCCAGAAGAGCTACACTTGCAGCGAGTGTGGCAAGGGCTTCGCCTGGGCGTCCCACCTCGAGCGGCACCGCCGCGTCCACACTGGTGAGAAGCCCTACGAGTGCCCTGAGTGTGGCGAAGCCTTCAGCCAGAGCTCCCACCTCACCAAACACCGCCGTAGCCACCTCCCCAAGGCTGCTTTCCCCCTTGCCCCCCAACAGCTGCCCCTCTCCAGGACACAGCTGGTGGGGGAGAAGACCCACGGTGCCACAGGGCTGGTGAAGCCACCCAGAGCCTGCAATGTTGAGGAGGCCTGAAGGACGGAGACTCCCCCATTGGTGTGATGGATGGGCAGGAAGCATCGTTCTCAAGGGAAAACTCATCTTGGGGACAAATCAAAGGACACCAAGTGACATTTAAGGGGCAGAGGGTGGCACTGGGGTGGGTGATGTGGCTGCTCCAGCAAGGTATCAGGGTGGGATTTATCCTTCCTGATGTCTCCTAGCAGCAATGGGTGAACACTGCTTGCGCCCTATTGCAAAGCAGACCCTGGAAAATGGACATCTTGGGTGACAGGGAGCCTCTTTCCCAGGGAAATGGTGCTCTTCTGCACCGGGAAACAATGGGGGTAACCTGGAGCTGGTTCTTGTGCCAAAATACGGTGTCATTTGTATCTGCTCCTTGCTGCCGCAGGCAGAAGAAGGGGATGCCACGTTGCACTGATGGAGAGGGCAAGATGCTGAGGGTGCAGAGGGCTTGGTGGTGGGAGGTGCCGGCATGGGGCGAGGAATAAAAAGGGAGCCCGGTACCTGGCAGCCACCCGTGTCTGGCTCTCCTTGTGCACCAACCCTGGGCTCCGTTGCTTTTCCCTGCTTCTTGGTAGGAAACACCACGAGCATCTTCTCCCTCTCCAAAGACAAAAACACGCTGAGACATGTGAAGGGGTTTTTCTTTTTTGCTGAACTACCTTCTACTTTATTACCTACTAACTCAAGCCGAGGCAACCAGCCTCTCCACGCTTGTCAAATTCCTGGCTCAATGCATCCCAAACCGCCCTCAGCACAACCCAAGCAGCATTTGGGAGGGGTCCCAGCAAGGATGCAGCAGAGCTGGTGACTAATGCAGGTCCCCATGGCTCTTTTCTGAGCTGTTTGCCCCCAAAAGCCCCCTGTGGAAGGGGGTTCCCTGGGTGATTTTTACCGATGGGTCCCCTCCCATACACCCAAGCTGTGTCACCCCCCCCCCGCTTTCTGCCTCACCACAACAGTGGGGCAGAGGATGAGGAGGGTTATAGGGAGAAGCGTTGTCTCCCTACCACCCTAAATTATCACCCAGCCCCCCCTAAATCCACCCCCAGCCTCCCTTGTCCCTCCTTTCCCAGTCTCCCCCCAAAGCACCTATGCCGGTTGCTAACCCCCTGGCACACACCGCTCACCCTCCCTGTGCCCCCTCCCCACCACTTCACCCCCCCTTCCCCATCCTGACCCCCACCCCAGTGTATCCTGGGGCCCCCCCAGCTGCTGCAGCAGCGCTTTCCTACCCTGTGTTGGGGAGGGTGTGGGACAGGCCAGCCTCCCACCTCAGCCTTGGGGCGTCCCCAAAGGCGCAGGGTGGCTCTGAGCCCCCCCACTGGTCCCCATGGCCCCATCTCAGGAGCTGGGCGGAGGCAGGGAAGCCCAGGGCTCCTGGGGGGCAGAGGCATCGCTTTGCAGGGTGTCCCCCTCCCCAGGCCTCCATGCCATGGTGGGAGGCAGGAGAGCCTTAGCAGCCCAGCCCCTGGGGGCTGGGGAGGAGGAAGAGGAAGAGGAGGAGGAAGGCACGGGGTGCTGCTGGAAAACAGAGCTGGACTCTTCAGGCCAGAGCTCAGGTGGGGTGGGCGTCCCCCCTCGCCTCTCACCCTCCCACCAGGCAGGCGGCAGCAAGGAGAGGGGGCTGCGGCCCCCGGTGCCAGCAGCAGCGGCGTGCAGTCGCTGGTGAGCCGCCAGGGCCGTGCCGAGGCCGAAGGCTTTGCCGCATTCAGGACAGACGTGCCGCTTCTCTGGGCCGCCCTGCGTGTGGGCACGCTGGTGCCGGTTGCGGTGGGAGCTGCGGCCGAAGCATTTACCGCAGTGGGCGCAGGAGAAGGGTTTCTCACCAGTGTGGGTGAGCCGGTGCCGGTCGTAGTGGGAGCTCCAGGCAAAGCCTTTGCCGCAGACACCGCACTGGTAGGGTTTCTCGCCCCGGTGAAGCCGCCGGTGCCGCTCCAAGCTGGCTGGTGTGCTAAAACACTTACCACACTCAGGGCAGGCGTGGGGCCGGCCTGGCTGGGCAGCATGGGTGCGGCGATGAGCCAGCAAGGTGGAGCTGACGGCGAAGCTCTTCCCGCACTCGCCACAACGGTAGGGCCGCTCGCCAGTATGCACCCGGCGGTGCCGTTCCAGGTGGGAGCTGACGGCGAACGCCCGGCCGCACTCCCCGCAGCGGAAGGGCTTCTCTCCAGTGTGGATGCGGCGATGACGCTCCAGGTGCGAGACCCAGCCGAAACTCTTCCCACATGCCCCGCACGGGTAGGGTTTGCCACCTCCTCCAGCACTGGCTTCCTCAGCGGCTGCCGGCACGGCTTTGGTGGCATCACTGGCTTGCTGCTGCCGGGCATGGGTGCGCTGGTGCTTGGCCAGGGCTGAGCCCCAGCGGAAGCACCGTTTGCAATCCGGGCAGGGGTACGGCCGCTCACCGGTGTGGACGCGTTGGTGCTTGAGGAGGTTAGAGCTCTGGCCAAAGCATTTGCCGCACTGCTCACAGCGGAAGGGCCGCGGGGGGCTGCCAGTGGGTTCGGCACCGGCCGGCAGTGTCTGAGTGCCCTTGTGCTTGAAGCGCTGTGGGTCCGTCTGGTGGTTGAGGCGCTTGCCGCAGTCGGCGCATTTCTGGGGGGGTGGCGGGGGCTCTTCCTCTGCCTCCCCGTCCTCCTCATCCTCGGAGGCGGCGGCAGCAGCGTGGGTGCGCATGTGGCGGTCGAGGTGGGAGCTCCAGGCAAAGGCTCGCCCGCATTCGGCACACTGGAAGGGCTTCTCGCCGGTGTGGATGCGCCGATGCCGCTCGAGGTGGGAGCTCCAGGCGAAGGCTTTCCCACAGACGCCACACTCATAGGGTTTCCCGCCCAGGTGGCTCTTCTGGTGTCGATCGAGGGCTCCCGGATCAGCAAAACTGCGGCCGCACTGCGGGCAACGGTTGGGTTTCTCCCCACCGGGTGCATGGGTACGCTGGTGGGTGAGCAAGGAGGAGCTGACACTGAAGCGGCGCCCACAGTCAGGGCAGGCATAGGGCCGCTCACCCGTATGGACCCGCTGGTGGATGGTGAGATCCGAGCGCTGGATGAAGCACTTGCCGCAGTCAGGACATTCGTGCGGGCGGTCGCCAGTGTGGATCTTCTGGTGCTTCACCAGGGCTGACTTGTGGCTGAAGCTCTTCCCGCACTCGCTACACGTGTTGCTGGGTTGGCTCTCACCCGGGCGTGTGGCCGTCTCCCCCAGTCCCCCACTCCTGCTCGCCTTCGCCCCAGCCTCGGCGGGGCTCGAAGGATGCTCTTCACCTGCAGGTTTCACTACTTCAGGCTCTTTCTCAACAGCTTCTTCTCGAGGGGGTTCCTGCTCCACTCCTGCTCCATCCTCTGTGGGGCACAAAGACAGACAGACACAACCCAGGCAGGAGACATCGTCTCTCCCAGGGCTGGGAAGATGGGAAGGTGGTAGAAAAAGGAAAGCAAGGAGGGATTCCTCCTCCTTTTTTATTTCACACACTCTTCCAGGCAAGCACCTCTAGCAGAGACATCTCTAATCCCCATCGCTCCTCTCTGCCACCAACATGGACATGGTAATTAATCCACCACCACCTCCACTGCACCTCCAGAAATGTGGCTCTCTAGGAAGGGGGTCTGGCATTTCCATTTTGGCCAGGATAACCCTCTGGCCTTACAGTCTCTCCTCCCCAGCATCCTTCTTCCATGCCATGGCCAAACCAGTGGCAGCCACTACAGTGGGGGTTTGCCCATTTTGCGGAGAGGTTGGAAGTGGGGAAAGCCCTTGACGCTTGCAGGAGCTGAACCCAGGCTTTTTCCCTGCTGTGGCTGAGGCGCAATCAGAGGCTCACCTGTGGCCAAGGTGTCCCTGGGCACGTGGAGATCCAGGGCTGTAGGTTCATTCCCGTGGTCTAGGCGGGACAGCAGATCGGGCTTGGAAACAGGGAATTCTGGAAAAGACGGGGGGGATGAACAACATGGGTCAGGAGGGTCTGCCCTCCCCAGCAGCCCCCCAACCCCAGCACCCCTTGCATGATGACGTGAGGATCCAGCAAGCTAGATCCTCCATCCACTCCAAATTTCCTGCTGCGGTATGGGTAGGCTCCTCACCCAGCGCCATCAGCGTCTCATAGCTCTCCTGCATCACGTCGCGATACAGTGCTCTCTGTCGTGGGTCGAGCAGCACGTACGGCTCCATGGCTGGTGCCACCAGACCCCCTGAAAGAAGGAGGTAACCTCCCGTGAGCAGAGACTGGCATCCCCCCTGCAAGGAGGAGGTAACCCCCCATAAGCAGAGCCCAGCGTGCAACCCACTGCCAGCCATCATCCTATGGATTTGTATCCATCAGTTGGACTCTTCATGCAAAAACCTCTATTTTATTAACCTGTGGATTCTCTAATAATCTAATAGATTATTATTCTCTAATAAGCTAATATAAAGGCTTAGCTGAATCACAAAATGAGGGCAAGGCATGGGGACAGGCAGCTAATAAAAAACTCCATCCTTTACGTATTTTCCCAGATCTTGCAGGAACTTTATACCCTCTGCCTCCATCAAACCTGGCTAAACAATTTTTTTTCCGAAAAGTTAATGGGGAGGAGGAGGAAGCAGAAGGGGAAAACAGAAATACAGAGAGCATGATTCCTTAAAAAAAATAGAAAAAGAGGTAAACCCCAGCCCATTGACAACAAACATGTTTCTGTAACCTGCAGACAACGCTCTGCTGAGAGATCCTTACCCTAAAATTCATCTTCACCCAGATTTTACCTAACAGCTAAGTCCTACTGCACCAAACCCTGGGTGCTCCTCCTCTTCCTGGAGACTCCTGTCCCAAATCTTCCAGAACCCCTCCCCAAAAAACCCCATAGCAATCGCTCCTCCTTCTCAAAGAGGATAAATCACCCAGTTATTTCTCTACGCAAATCTCGGGTGCTCGGAACCCGTGCTGGAGGAGGAAAAATGAGTTTTCCCAGCTGTAGGAACTGGGTTTGGTGCTCTCCTGTGCAAAAATCATTTAAAAGCAAATTACCACCACTCCCCTGACCCCTTCCTCACCCTCCTCTGTGAGCAGCAAGCGGATTAGGATTCTCAATGCGTGGGTTGATTTATTTTTTTTTTCTAGTAGCAGAGCTGTTACAGCTGCAGAGGACGGAGGAGGTAGGCTGGGAAAAGGTGGATTTGCAGAAGGTTGTTGCCGACTTACTGATGCCAGGAATAAAAGGGTGATTTCAAGCATGGACCGCAGATTCCTCCTGCGATTTTTGTGCCCCCCCCCCCTTTTTTTTTTTTTTTGAAGCCCCCACCAGCATCTCAGCCCGCTTCATTTATTCTCTGGTACTTTGCCATCCTGCTAAAAAAAAAATAAAAATAAAGGGGTCAATACCACATGCCCTCACAAATGCCTCTGCTCCCCCCCCCCCCGACAGTCCATCCAAAAACGAAACCCACCCACCCGAATGAAGCGAGGGGGGAAGGACAGACGCCTGCAGAAGGACAACAGGGCTGGGGTTTTGGTTTGGTTTTTTTTTTTTTAATTATCTTTCCCCCCTCCCCGGGGATGGAGAGCATCCGGGCACCGAGTTTAAGGCTGGTGTGTGTGCGGGCAGCCTGGGGAGGCAAGCCGGAGGGGATGGGAGGAGAGGGAAAGGGAAGGATGGAGGGGGAAAGGAAGGGAATAAAAAAAAAAAATTAAAAAAAAAAAAAAGAAAGAAAAAGGAGCCATTTTCTGCTCCCTCTCCACATCCAAAGACCGAACCTCCTCATTACCTGCAGTCTCCAGCTTGGGAGGTGCTGTCGGCAAAGCCCGGAGATGCCCCCTCCCCTCCCTCCCAACACTTTTTCCCTCCAGAAAACCCCTTTTCTCCCCCCCCAAAATGGAGCGGGGGGGGAAGGGGGGGGCAGCGAGGGGCTGTGTGGGGTGTGTGTGTCCCGGGGATGCGAGGGCCACGGGGAGCTGGTCAGCACGGTGCAGTGGCCGCGGCTTGACCGGGGAAGCCCGGTTCCTCTGATATCCCGAGCAATAAGAGTTAAAAAAAAAAAAAAAAAAAAAAAAAAAAGAGGAAGGAAGGAAGGAATTAAAAAAAAAAAAAAAGCGGGGGGGGGGGGGGAAGAAGGGGGGAGAAAAGAGCTCTACACAACTGCCAGGGCCCTCTGGCGGCAATAGCGACGGCGTCCCTGGGCGGAAATTAAAAAAAAAAAAAATAACCCCCCAAAAACCCACATACCCAAATCCCCCCAACTTGCAAAGTGAAAAATGCTCACCGGTGTCCCGGTGAGGTGTTTTTTTTCCTCAAAATGTGGCAAGAAAGGACAGTTTGGGGGTTCGCCTGCCCCTCTGTGGGGACATTTTCCTCATGAAGGGCTGTGGAGCTCCTTGCTGCTGGCTGGAAGCACGACCCCATAAATTTATTGGTGATAAACCCATTAAGGGCCACTTTGGCACGAAGAAAACCTAAATTTGGAGCCGGGTGAGGGTACTGGGGGATGTTTTAGCAAGTGTGGACTGAGGGGACTGGGCTCGCCTGTCTGCAGAAATCCTCCCATCGTGGCGGCGATCCCAATTCTTTACAGCAAGGAAAAAGGTCTGGGTTTGGGGGTGAAAGGGGGGGGGGTCTGTTAATGAGGGGGGGCTGCCTGCATGTCAGGGATGTCACGCCAGCAAGGAGCACGGCCCGAACGCATTTAAGAGCCCCGTGAGGGGTTTGGGGGGTCACAGATGCCTCAAAAATGGCCCCTGGGCCACAGTGGCCCTTTTGGGGAGGCTTTGCCCCCCCCAAAAGGGCCCGTTGCCGTGGCAACGCCGGCTGGCTGCCCTCACCCAAGATGGACCCCCAGGCCTTCGTCCCCCAGGGGCCATCTTGAGCAAGGCCCTCCTAGCAGCAAGGGGAAGGCCGCGGCCATCTCGCCCCGCTTGCCCCGACCGCCCTACGCTGAGGAGGAAACCGCAGCCATCTTCCCCTTCGCCTTGCCTGAGGGCGAGGCTGCCATTTTGAAGGAGGGCAGGGGGCCGCCATTTTGGAAGCGGGCGCGGGCCGCCATTTTGGAAGCGGGCGACTCCCCTCTGAGGCCATCCCGACTCGCAGGCCCTGAATCAACGTTTTTTCCACTCCAATTTCTGCTCCCCCCCACAACACAATAGCAACCTCTCCTGCAAATACTTCATCCCCAATGCAAACTTTAGCAGAGACAGTAAGGAAAATTTAAAGAAAAGCAGAGAAACTGGGGCGTTGTGTCCTCCATCTGCCTTGCACTTCTCCCACGGCAAGAGGCACGTTCCTGGTAGGGATTATAAATCTGGGGAAGGGCTTTTGCAAGGTTGCAGGGAGGTTTTGGGTTATTTTTGCCTGAATTCAGGTCCACTGAGCCGTTACATGACACCCGTGGTGATGCAGAAGAAAGGCCAATCCTGTGAAAACCACCCACAAAAAATCCTCACGCCTTTATGCTGGAAACCCCCAGTTCAGTGACCGCTACCCCCTGAAAATGCATTTCTGAAGGTAAAAAGTCCACAGGGAGCTCCTCCAACTTATTTTTCACAGTATTTAATCCTCTTTGCTGGAAAACCCAGCTGTTGGGTGACAGGTGAGAAAGCCCAGGCCAAAAATGTGCCCTTTTCCACAAAAAGCATGAATTTTGAGGCAAAACGGGCTGCCCTGAAGGTCGTCTGTTGCCCAGGGCAGCTCCTGGTGTTTCCTTTCGTTAGCAAAGAACTGGTTGAAAAATTATAAAAAGCAAAGCCAGGCAAACCACCCACTGGCTGATAGCACCGTTAAGGCTTAATTATGACCGTGAAGCTGCAATTTAAATTAATTAAACCCTGCAGGGGTTGTTGGGGTGGGTTTTGAGGACCCACATCCACCCCCTGGGATGCTCCCTGCACCCTGGTGCCTTTGGGTGAATTAACCTGATTTAGGGTACCCCCAGAAACATCCCTTTGTTCCAGCCTGGTGGTGAAAACCAAGGGGAAAAGCAAGAAAAATGGGAGGATGTTTCAGCAAGGTAGGGGGACAGCCCTGACTGTTAGAGGAGTAATTAAGAAAAATTAAAATAGGAGATTGCCCGTGTTCAGCCTAACAAAGACGCTTCGTTGTCGAAACTTGAGACATTAAGATGACCATTTTTAGCAATTATTAATATGCGATTTAATAGTTTAATAGAGGCAGGATGAGGAGATGTGGGTAAATTTATGTGTATTTAAAGTTTATTTTCAGGGAAGTCTTGGGATTACGGAACACCGTGGATGTAGGGATGCTCTGTGGGGCTGCTGCCTGCCATGGGGCACCCCAGGGATGCTCTGTGGGGCTCGTACCCCAATACTGGGGGGGGGGAGTCTCAAGATAAGAGGGGGGAGTCCCTGGCCCTGATCCCCCCCCTCTTTGACAAGACAGGTGGGGGAACCCAGGGTGTCCAGCTGTACCCCCCCATCCTATAGGCACTGATGCATCCCCCAACATCCTATAAGGACCCAGATATCCAGGCCTCCCCCCACCCTGAGCAACCTATACAGAGGCAAACCTCCCCCCTGGCACCTTATAGGAACCGAGACACGTTCTTCCCCCACCCCACCACGCTATAAGGACACCTCCACCCCCCCGCCCAGCACCCTATAGGCACCTATGCATCCACCCCCCCAACATCTTATAAAGACCCAGACATCCAAACTCCCCCAGCACCCTATAGCGACTCACCCCCCTCCCACAACACCCTACAGACACCGATACATCCGCCCCCCCAACATCCTATAGGGATCCAGACATTCAGACTCCCCCAGCACCCCATACGGACCGCCCCCCCCCCCAAGACCCGCAGGCCCCGCCCCCGCCCCCCACGCATGCGCAGTCCGCCCCTCCGGCTGGGAAAGACGCAGGCGCCCTCGCTCTCCCCCTCTCACCGCGCAGGCGCGGCCCCGCCCCCTCCGCACCGCGCAGGCGCGGCCCCGCCCCTCCCGCCCGGCAGACGGAGCGGCGGAGCGGTGCGGAGCGGGAGCGCGGAGCCCAGCGTCAGGCCGGGGAACCGGGATGGAGGCGCCACCCGCTCCCCCCGCCGTACCGCCGGCTCCCTGCAGCGCTGCCCGTAGCCTGCAGGACGAATTGACGTGTCCGGTGTGCCTGGAGTACTTTAACGACCCGGTGCTGGTGGCCGAGTGCGGTCATAACTTCTGCCGCGCCTGCGTGACCCAGTGCTGGGAGGACTCGGCGCGGCGGCTCTGCTGCCCGCAGTGCCGGGAGCCGGTGCCGCAGCGGCTTTTCCGTCCTAATCGTTCTCTCGGTAATATCGTCCACATCGTTCGCCAGCTGGGGTTGCCGCCGGGCCCCGCTGAACCGCCGCCGGGGCCTCCCGCCCCCGCCCCGCCTCTGCCCGCCGCCGCTCCTCCCGGCCCGCCGGGGCCGCCGCGTTGCCCCCGTCACGGCGAACCTCTGCGGCTCTACTGCGTGCAGGATCGCCGCGCCGTCTGCGTCGTCTGCCACCTTTCCCGCGAGCACCGCACCCACACCGTGTTGCCCGCCGAGGAGGCGGCACACGCCGCAGAGGTCAGTTTTGGGCGGGGGGGGGGGCGGGGGATGCACCGGGACTACGTGGCAGGTGCGGCAGGGAGCCGGGGGGGCACATACCGAGTGTGCTAAGGACCCCCGTCCCGGATTGGGGGGATGCAGTAGGGATCTCCCCCCCCCCCCCGGAGGTGGCAAGGCACCGGGAGCCCACCTCGGGTGTGGTAGGGAACCCCCCCTCCCCCGGGAGGGAGAGTACTGGGAGTCCCCCCGCGCCTGGCATGTTGGGGTGCAATGAGGACACCACCCGGAGAGCCCTTCTTGGGTGCAGGATGTTGCCTCCCCCCCCCAGGAACGGGAGGTGCAATAAGGATCCTTCCTGCGATGGAAGAGTACCAAGGACACCCCCCCACCCCCAATTGCAGGTGCAGTAAGGACACCCCGCGGGGTGGGAGTGCACCTGGGAAGCTGCTCCCCACGGGAGGCAATGTCCTTTGGCTGCCATAGGGACTCCTACCTTCCTGGAGGTACAAATGTGAGCTTGCTTACCCCCCAGTGTGTAAGGTGCAGTAGGGACCCTCCCTGCTGTGTTCCCATCTCCATTCAGAGGTACCTGGGATGCAGTGAGGATAGTGGGCCCCCCCCAGGGTGTGGGGTGCAGAATGGGGCCCCACTGGGGACCCCCTTTCCAAGCTGCATGCCTGTCTGTGTGGCGGGGCAGGATATGGTGTGTAATAGGGAGTCAAATTTCCCCCAAACAGGGACTGGCCAAATGCATTAGGGCAGGATGAGGGAATGTCCCCAGTGCAAAATGGAGCTGGGTTTAACTGGGAAGATACTGGGAGGGAGGCGTTGGCTGGTTTGGTCTTCTGTGTGAAATAACACTGAACTGGTGTGGGAATCCCTGGGCTCGCCTTTGTGCAGGTGTGAGTGTGCAAAATACCATCAGGCACCCCAAAATCCTGAGCCCCTGCTTCCCTGGGCAGAAATGCTCTGGAGTGAGCATGAAGCCTGGCTCCTTGGGATGGGGGGGGGGGGGCTTATTTTTTTAGCACCGAGCACAGTCTGGGGCTAAAGTGGAGCAGGAATCCCCCAGGAGTGACTTTTGCCCCTGCCCCCAAAAAAAAACCGGTACAGGGCGGTTGAGCAACGTGACGCAGAGCAAATACGGAGCCTGGCCTCTGGCGGCGTTTGATCTCTGCCAAAATGGCTGTGGTGACGAAGGGGAGACCCCCATGTCATGATGAGGGAGGCTTCCTGGTGGAAATAATTATTAATTACTAATTAAGAGGCATGTGAGCATGGTGGCTTGACACTGAGCAGCCAGGCCTCCTTTCTGTGATGGGGTGGAGGAAAACCAAGATGCCGGACAGGGAGCGGATGTTTACTGCGCAGTGGCGGCTGGAGGAGGAGAAGGAGGGTGGCACTGACGCTGCTGAGGCGATCACAGTGGATCGGGGAAGGGGATTGCGTGATCGTTAACCACTGCGTATTAAGTCTTGCAATTATTGGTGTCGAGGCAGGTGGCACCAAAGGCTTTTATACTGAATCTTGTACTGAAATTGCTGCGGGTGCCCGGTTGTGCCATCCTTGCCATCTTTGGCTGTGGTTGCTCTTAGTGGGAAGCTGGAGCTCAAGTTGGCATTGTCCCCTCCACCCCCAAATGTGGGATCTTACCTGTTTTTAGGACCACGGCATCTTTAGGCAGGTCCACCACTGAACGCTGCTCAGGCTGTTGCTCTCTTGTTTTTTTCCCCTCGTTAATCTGCTTTTATGCATTTTTAACAACCAGTTGTTGCCCCTTGAGGGCTGCTTGGAAGCCATGCCCCTGTTTTTCCGATCTTTGCTTTTATCTCACACTTAAATTCTGCATTATTATGAGGTGCATGGTAGGAAGCACTGGTTTGCACAGCTACTTAACAACAGCAAAATCTCTGTAGCTTTGCGTTTTATTTATAAAAGATCTGTCGCTGATTGCTCTAAAAGCCCTGCTGCTTTTTGTTTAGTGTTGCTAGGTGCCTTTCCGTTTTTCTCAGAGGTCAAATGACTTAAACGAGGACAGGCGCGATGGTTTCCAGTAATAAGCCGTTAATAAACTTAACGAGCAGCCTGGAGGCGGCTGGCCCCTCCATCTCGGTGGGGTTCAGGCAGAATTCGGGGTGTCTCAGCTGGTCTCCCCAGCTTGTGCTGGGGCTGGGATGTGAAAGCTGATCCCAAGAGGCGCTGAGGCGGAAGGGGTTTTCACATGGGTGGGACTTGGTGGTTTGCGTTTGCAGCTGCGCTCTTACAGGGAGCTACAAATTGGCTCTAATATATTTTTTTTGCCTTGCTGCCCTTTTCTTCCTTCTCCTGTACCTGGCTCTGAACTGCTCAGGCTGTTTTGGGGGACAGTTTTTGGTCTGGCTGGGGAAAGTTCTTGGCTTTCTTGGCATGCCCAAAACTAAAGGTTGAAGATAACAGGGAAGGGGAGGACACAGTGCGGTGATGGTCTGACTTCAGTTTGGGTTTGTGGTATTCTTCAGCTTCAAAAAAACCACATTTGACGAAATTTGACTGGTTTTAGCAGCAGAGCTGGAGGGAATCCCCCACCATTCCTTTCCTCCTTATTCCTGATCCTAAATAGGAAGAATTCCCAACAGATCTCCTATTTCTTCTTCCAGGAGGTGCCACAGGAGCATTTGAGCTCCCTGAGGAAAGGACGTGAAGAAGCCAAGGCTGAGAGGGAGAGGCAGAGTGAAGACTTGCTGGTAAGTGCCTCAGGATGGGGGTTTCGCTGAACACCCCTGGCCACGGGGATGTCGGTCTCACGTGGGTTTCCCCTCTGGGTTTTGCAGAAGCAGACGGAAGTGGAGAGGCAGAAGATTGTGGCTGAGTGCAAGGAGCTCCGGGGCTTCCTGGAGGAGAAGGAGCAGCTCCTGCTGTCTCGTTTGGAGGAGCTAGACAGAGACATCGTCAAGAGGAGAGATGAGAGTGTATCCCGGCTCTCTGAGGAGATTGCCCAGCTTGATAAGCTCCTGGGTGAGCAAGGAGGAGAAAACTGCTCAGGAAACCAGTCTGGGCAGGTGAGACTCCTGGCATGTGTCCTCCCAGCCCAGAGGTTATGGTATAGCAGGGTGTAAAACCCAGGACAGGTTGTGGCTGGGATCCCTGGGGACAAAAATCCATTTACAGGGACTGCAGGGTGATGACTTGCTCTGCTGGGGAGCAGCTCGGGTCCATTAACTCTGTGTTGGAGCTGGCCCATCTATTGGTCAGGGGGGTTGACTTGCTGCAGGACTGCTGCGCTGCTTTTTCAGGTGGGAATCCAAATTTTAGCACAGCTTTGGGGGACCTAAATTGGCCCTTGTAGTAGTGAAGCTGCTTGGGTCCCCTGTGATGCCAAGAACTAAGAAATACCCAAACAAACCTCCCAGACATTTTTGGTTTGTGTCACTCCATCGTCACTGTGAGCCCTGAATCCTCATGGTTTTGGCAGCTTGATGGCAATCATTTTTCTTAATTTCTTTAAAAAAGAAGCTTTTTTTTTTTTTTTACCCACCCATGCTAAAAAAGAAAAAGGGGAAGGAAAAAACCCATATTTATATATAATTCTGCCATCTCCATGAGTCCAACTGTGCTCTGCTTTGGAAACAGCTGCTGAGAGCTGATCCCCTCAGCAGAGCAGCCGTGGGGCCAGTTTTGGGGAGGATTTTGGAGGCTCTGAGGTAGAAGAGAGACTTCTACTGATTAGCTTCTTGTTTTTTCACTCTCTCTCCAGGGTGTTGTCCCAGCTGGAAGCAGGTGAGTGAACCTGAGCCCTTGCTGCGTTAACCGGGAGGCTCACACCAGAGGCAGAGCTGGTGGTGTGAGGGTGTACGCCCTTGTCCAGGTTCCCACTGCCTGCCTTGGGGTTCTCATCCACACCCGAGTGTTACCTTTGAGGCAAAACCAAACCTTTGTGAAGGGGTTTTGTGGCAGCTGGGTTGTAGGACAGTTTTGAGCGTCCTTCCCGAGGAAACTGCAGAGTAACTCGGTTGGTGCAGGACCAAACCCACACCAGCAGGACTGACATCAAAAGCCAAGGTGTAGAGATCCCCCCACATCTCAATCTCAGTGGCCTCCTGTGTGCCTCATACTGGGCAGCCCCAAACTGGACCAAGTCCTTAGGTGTGGCCTCACAAGCACTGACAGAGGGAGAATAATCCAACACCAAAGCTCTCAGTACCAGGGCAGGTTTCTTCCCTGCCTCTAGTTAGGAGATTATTTTTTTTTTTTTTTTTTCCCCCAGAGGGGACCTAATATTTATTTGTCCTCCCCAGCTTTGAGAGCTGGATGTTTTGCAAGCCAGAGGCTGGCTTCACGGAGCTGGAGAAGAAGCTCAAGAGCTTTTCCCAGAAGAGTGCAGTGCTGAAAGAGGTCTTGCTGGAGTTCAAGGGTGAGTGCCGAAAAAGGTTTTCTTTAAAATTTGGTGCCTCCTAACCCCTATGTTTAATTCAACCTGAAGGATGAAATTCAACTTAAAAGATTATTTAGTTTGACCTGTACTCTTGTTTCTCCCTTGGGCTTGTTAGGAGAACTCTTTATTGTTTGAGCATCTGCTCATCAAAAATAAAAAGCCCTGCTTGCTTGAAAAGCAGCACATTTCCCTTGGATTTCTGCATGGAAGTTTGATGTGGCTGTACACGCTTGTTCCCAAGCGACAGTGTTTGGTTGCTTGCCATAAGGCAGGGAGTAAGGTTGTGTGTGCGTAGGCAGTCCCCAGGGACTCCCTGTGCACAAAGGGATCTAAATTTTTTCTTCTCTTCCCTCAGAGAACCTCCGGTTCGAGCTGGAGAATGACACAGGTGAGCACAGTTTGGTTTTGGGAGTGTGACCTTCATTTTTGCAAGGCTTAATTTGGGAGTTTCAGCTTCCCCTGGGAGGTATCTTGGCAGTAAGACCTTCAAGCTAGCCTTAGAGGTCAGGAGAGGAGAAAATTATTGCTGGTGCTGCCAAGACAAGGGGGGAAAAAAAATTATTCAGCTGTTGGGAGAGTCCATGAAAGGCACAGCCTTCAAATTTGTTAGGAAACTGTGGGGTTAAGAGGACTCTCCAGAAGCTGATCCGCTCTACTCAGAGCAAGGAGACCTTTAGCCCTGCTGCTGGTTGTTGGAGTTGGCTCAGAGATGGACTTTGCAACCTTTGCATCTGCTGTTGGTAGTTCAGGGGAGTCGCTGGGCTCTGTCTTCTTGCCTGGGTTCAGGAGAGACCCGTCTTGCTTTTAGCAGTCTCTGATGTTCCCCTCTCTCAGTCGTTTTCAGGCTGTGCAGCCCTAGTTCCTGACAGTCCCCCGAGTACAACAAGAGCCCTTAGACACGAGGATATTTGTGCTCATTCCTCTCCGGCACTTGGCAGTGATTAAAAAAAAATACGTTACTTCTGCCCAGAAATTTCTATTCCAGAGCAAGGAGGTGCCTTGAATCGGACAGGCTGGTGGGTTTGCAGCAGAGATCTGGCTGTTTCTCTGTTTAATTAATTAGAAAGTGGAGCTTGATCTTCGTTCCCCTGTGGCTCTCTGTGCTTTGGGTGCTTAAAGCTGTTGAAGGTGACTTGCCTGGTGTCATCCTCATCTGGTTTGGGGCAGAGATGATAAATGCGCTTGTAGGGTGGCTCCGTCAAGGGTGGGAGAAGTGTCCTTAGCTTGTAGATGCTCACGTCCATGTTTTTCTTTTCCCAGGTGATCTCTCTTTGGACCCGGACACGGCCAACCCCTACCTGGTGCTGTCGGAGGATAAGAGGAGCGTGCGGCTCAGAAGTGCTCCCCAGGAATTGCCGGCAAACCCCAAGAGATTCGATTACTCCTTCTGTGTGCTGGCGGCGGAGGGTTTCATAGCTGGGAGGCATTACTGGGAGGTGGAGGTGGGAGATGGAGAGAGCTGGGTCTTGGGGGCGGCCCGTGAGTCCGTGCGGAGGAAGGAGAAAATTGACTTTGCTCCAGAGGAGGGGATCTGGGCGGTGGGGTTGAACTGGAAGGGAAAGAATTGGGATCAGTATCAGGCTTTCACCTCCCCGGAGACACCCCTCTCCCTGTGTGAAAGGCCCAGGAAGATCGGGGTGTACCTGGACTACGAAGGCGGGTGGGTGGCGTTTTACAATGCTGATAACATGGCTCCCATCTTCACCTTCACGGCCGCTTTCACTGAAAAGATCTTTCCTTTCTTCTGGCTCTTCTATGTGGGCTCCTCGCTTTCCCTCTGCAATTGACCCGTCCAGTTTCTTTAACCCTCCCGAGGTGACCTGCAAGTAGTGCCCGATCCTGTCCCCATTTTCCCCTTGCTTTCAGACAACGGACCCCGAGACTCATGATTGTCCCTTGTTCGGCTTTGGGGTTAACTTTTTCTTGTTGCATTTTAAAGTTTTGGGTCTCTCTTACCCTGAAAACCTTCCTCTGGGGCTTCAACCATTGAGGGCGGCTGCTTAAATAGCCTCTCTGTGGGGTTATTTCCCCTCACCTCCGGCCTGCTGTATAAGCAACCCCATATGTTTGTTTTGTTTTGTTCGAGTTGGCTGCCCCATGTAAACAGGGATGTAACCAGGGAGAAAAGCTACCTTAGGGGTTTATTGCATCCTGCATTGATCTGTAGACAAAGCCGCCTGCTTTCGTGCACCCCGAGAAGCTCTCGAGGGCTAGGAAATCTGTGTGAGGAGGAGAGGTACCGTACCCAACCCCTGATTTCTGACACCATTGCTCTGCAGGTCACCTTTTAACTTTTCCCACCCCACCCCATCCTCGCTTTCCTTTCCTCCTTGGGAAATGGCTGAGCCTGTCTTTCGCTGCCGCTAGTGCTAAGAGAGCAAAACCCTGTGATCTCCCTCGTCGCTTTCCCCCCGTTAATGCTGTGCATCCGTAGGGCCGCAGTAGAGCCGAGCGCTGGGAGCCGCAGCCCCGGGGATGGAGTAAAGGGGAGATGGATGCTTTTGGGTCAACCCAAAAGCTGGCAGGGGTGTAGCTGTAGGGAGAGCAATGGACATGTCGCAAACCTGGAGTCTCTCAGGCATGCTCGGCGTCGCAGATTTTTGGGGTTGGCTTTGTGGGTGTGGGTAGCTTCCGATGGAAACCCAGGCCATGTGGTGGGGAAAGAGGGGGAAGCCTTGTTTTAGGTGTGATCTCGCGCGTGCTTATAAACCCCTGCCCACCCTCGTGTGATCCTGCGATGCTGTTATGTCTCTTTGCCCTGTCATTCTGTTTAGTGGGGAAATAAAAGTTGCTGTGCAAAAAAAAAAAAAAAAAAAAAAAAACCAAACAAAAAAAACCCAAACCAAACCCTGAAACCCAACAATCTGGTGTCTTTTTGTGCTGGCTGTGGAAGGAAAAGCCGCATCTGGCGATGCTGCTGCTGCTGAGCAAAGCTCTCCTCTGAGGTGAACAGAGCTGGGGACACCTCTTCTTGTCCCCAGCCAGCTCAGGGGTCTCGACGGAGTTTTGGGGTCTCTGCGGGGGGGTCTTAAGTGTGGGATGGGTGCAGCTGAGGAGGACTGAGCCATCCCCCTACCACCACCAGCCAAGAAACACCCCAACCTTTGAGCCCCACAAAACGGCCCCTATTCAGAGCCTTGGGCTCCCTGTAATTTTAAATTAAAGTGACTTTAAAATGCCCCCAAAGGCCCATTTTTGGAGGTTTAAGACCCTCCCGCCTGTCTTCTTGCATATATCTATAGATATATTTTTAACTCTTCAGTCAGCATTGAGGCTGTTTTCTTTCAGAGCTGCTAGAAAAGGGAAAGGAATAAAATAACATATAAAGCCTTTAAAATAAACCCTGGGAGAGGCAGAATAAGGGGAGAGAGGGACCCTGGGTTGGGGGAGTGATGTTAGGAGCTTACATTGCAAAAGAGGGGGGGGTCCCCGTGTCCCTGCCTTCACCTGGTAGCATCAAGCCCTTCTTTTGAGGGTGAAAAAAACCCTTTTTGGGGATGGGTGGAAGCCCCCATGAGGGGATGCAGCCTTTCTGCAGGCAGTTGCCAACTGTGTGTGCACGGGGAAGGAGTGGGTGGATGAGGGGTGCTGCTGCCCTGTTTCATGCTGTGGGGAAAACTGGGGTGCCCATTTGCCCCCCACAGCCCAGGAAATCCACCCCCCCCCCCCAGTTTCTGCTCTGGGAAGAAAAACATTAAGCAGCAGGAAAGCAGATGCCCCAGAGCCGGGGTATCGCGGAGCATCTCTGCACTATCACTGACCCTGCTATTTATCCCTGGTCTGGGAGCTCTCATGGAGCCCTCGCAGCCCCATTTTTGGGTCAATTACTTCATTATCAGTTTCTCTAATTGGATAGCCGACAGCACAGTTTGGATACAGGGCTGTGCTCTGGCTCAACCCTCTCCAGCAGCAAGAAACAAAAAGCTGTGGATGCTTAAAATTGCAGTGGAAAAACCCACCTTTAATGCCTGTCTTCACCCCTGAATCATGCCTTTTTTTTTTCTTTTCCTCCCTGCAAGTGCTGTTGGACTTGTAATTCCTACAGCCAGCCCTGTTTCGGGTCCCTGACTCCCACAGGCTCCGTCTTCCCTGCAGCCCCTTTATCTGTGTCAAAACCATCTTCTGGCCTATGCTTGCAGGGTTGTTTGTCTTTTTTTTTTCCCTGATAATGCCTGTTGAGCTGGCAACCTTCAAGGCTGAGTAAATATTACAATCCTTTCCAAAAACGTTCAATAAAAGGCAAGTGGTGTTTATAGGACATGAGGAACTATCACTGGATCAAATAATGCCCGTTTCCAAGGCCAAAACTGATAGAGCCTCAGTCGCCTCCACCTACTGTTGACTTCCCAACCTAAATTACCCTTTTTTATTGTGCTAAATACAGACAACCTTTGGAGGGGGTGTTGAGGCAGGCTGCACACATGGAAATCTCACTCTTCTACCTCTGCTTTCCATAGAGACTCAGCACTGAGGCACAGAGGTGGCTGGCACAAGCAGGGAAACCCACTTTTATACAAAATAAGTCTTTATTGAGGATCCTGCCGATGACTTTGGCAACCTCACGCTCCTCGCAGCGAGGGAGTCGAGTGAGAGGCTCTCCACCTACGGCAACACCGCTGCGAGCTCGGGAGAAGCTGGGATTTCCCCCGGGAAGCGCCTGTCCTTGCCTGTCCCTTGTATTTTTGGCACCTGCACATGCTGCTGCCACACGCCACGGGGTCCAGCATCGTTTCACCTTACCCCATCCTGCTCTCTGGTCCCTCTTTTGGCCAAGAACAAGATGACGAGTCCCGCTACGACCCAACGCTGTCCACCGCCTGGCCACGGGGCACGCCTGGATCCTGCCCGCTATATTCGGTTGAGGCTTCAATGGGAGGTGGGGTCTTCTCCAGTTCACCACCACTCACCAGGGTGTCCCCAAGCCCTGGCATCTCCAGGGGTTCCACGGCCAACGTTCCAGGTACCTCTGGATGCTCCAGCCCTGCCTGCGTCCCTGCCCTGAAGTTGGGCGGTGGGGATGGCACCGTCTGCCGCTGGCCCCCCTCGGCCTGGGGGGGTCCGCTGGGCACTTCAGGGTGACTTTTGCTTTTGTGGGCGGTGACGTTGTCTTTCTTCTCGAACTTCTTGCCGCAGATGTCGCAGGAGAACTGGTAGAAGGAGTCGGCGTCGTGTTTCTTCATGTGCCAGTTCAGGGAGGCTTTCTGGCGGCAGGTGAAGCCGCAGATCTCACACCTGGGAGAAAACAGAACGAGATTCAAGGTAAAAGAATTTAAAGAAAGGTATTACAAAGGATTAAGCACGAGGGAGAACTGGCCCCGCCTCATCTTGATGCTGCAATTCCATGTGGGTTTAGCAAAGCCACCACCCTCCACTGCTGCGTTAGCTCCGTGTGGCTTCAGCACACCCTTGAGGCATGGAAATGCATCACACTCGTTAAGTCCCAGCTTATTAAGCTTCTCCAAATCAAGCCCACGCCCTGAAGCTGATCCTGAAGCTGCTGAATCAGAGCGCAGCCAGCCTCGGGGGCAGGAAGCTTTAGGCAAAGCAAAAATAACAGCCAGTCCTCTGGCTACCCACAGCGAGGAACTTGGCTCTCCCATGGAGCCACGCACCGAGAAGCTAAATTTGGGTTGAAAAGCGACAGGGAGAAACCCTGACGCAAACCAGAGAGTCAGCGGTTGCATTGATGGGAGCGGTACTTACTGCAGGGGTTTCTCGCCTGTGTGGATGCGTCTGTGGATGATCAAGTTGCTGCTGGTACGAAAGGAACGGGCGCAGAACTCGCAGATATAGTCCCGCTTGTCTGTAGGGCAGAAGAAAAAAGGATTAGGGGCTGATCCAGCCTAGAAGAGCAATCAGGGGGCTTTGGGGATGTATTTTAGGAGGCAGGATGCTTTCCCAGCACAGAAACGGAGATGAGAAATGAGAGCTTGACAGTAGGGAGCAAAAAGCAAACGGGTGCAGTAACATCTACCAGGGATGCAAATGTGAATGGTGAGGACATGGGTATGGTCAGCCGTAGCCCAGCAGAGGTGGGACCAGCGCAGGAGATGAGGTATAGGGAGATATATATCCATATAGGGGGTACGTGCCCGCACTGAGGCGGCCAACTCACCACTGTGCAGTTTCTCGTGCTCCTTGAGGTGCTTCTTGAAGTTGAAGGACTTGCCACAGCTGGGCTCCGAGCAGGTGAAGGTCTTCTGGTGGACGTGCTGGTACTTCTTGTGGTGCTGTCATTTTGGGGAGAAAAAAGGGGGAGTAAGAAGCCAGGAGGTCAGCGCTGAGAAGCTGCACTTGGAGAAAGCCCAAGGGCACCTTCCAGCAACAACCTCCCCCCAGTTTCGCTCCCTGAAGCATGTGGTGGAACTTCAAGCGACCTTGGGCACGCTGAGCTGCTGCTGAACACACGGGGCCGACAAGTCCCGAATCTATTATCCAGCTTTGGAAAGCCACAGGCAGTTCAGATTGCCCAATTCCACCTCTAAGCCAACAGCCAAAATGCCCAAAACGGAGCTTGGACAGGCAAAACCTGACCCATCAGGTGGGTCAACAAAGCCCATGCTGGCCCCAGAAGAGACTGGGAGTGGGAGGGATGCTTGTGCCCAGCTCGGCTGCACCTCCTGGGGTGTGAGAGGTGGATTTAAGCCCAACGGCTGCCCCCAACCCTCACGTTCAGGTACTGGCGGTTGGAGAAGATCTTGCCACAGCCTTCAAAGTCGCACAGGAGGATCTCACGCTTCGCTGCCTTCCTGCAGGAGGGAAGGTGGAAAACCATCGTCAGTGAGGAGACTAGGAAAGCCGAAAAAGCAGTGGCTTTTGGATTTGGCACCCCACTAGGTCCTCCTCACCCATCTTCCCTCTTACCCACCCATCAAAAGCTTAATTTAAGCGAATAAAGCCCTTCAGGAGGCTCCTATCAGAGCAAGTGTTGCTTGCCAAGGGTGTCCCACCACGGAACAGCTGAGCTGCACCTTCTCTTCTTCCCAAGGGTCTGGGCAACGGCACAGCAGCTTCCCCATCCCCACCGGCCCCAGGTACCTGATCCTCTTTGGGCCGATCTGGGCCACATCCTCATCGCACGGCTGCGCTCGCCTCTTGCAGCTGCAATGAGAAAGAAACATCTTGAGTGAGGCTTTTGTCCCCAGGCACAGAGCTGAGAAGCTGTGGTCCTCCAGCCTCACAGCTGATGGGTTTCCAAGCAAACACTACATTAAAACCATCCTCTGGGTGACTATTTCTCTTTTATTTCTCCCATTTTGGGAATTCAGTATTTCTCCCCATTGGAGCAGGAAACGACATTAACAAATGCACCTTTCAGACATTATAAATAGGAATGTATTCTTTATTACTCATTACAAAAAGTCTTTCACATGGCTTTGGCTATGTCCCAGGACATTTAAGATTGCTGTCAACCTCACGCCAGCCTCGCTGTGTTCACTTCACAGGTTTGATCTATAATTGATCCACAGCTCCTTGGAAACAGCAGCTATTTCTGGCTGACACCCTGAAATAAAGAAAGATGCGTTAAAAAAAACAGGCGTGCTTTTGTGGGGGGGAGAAATAAAAAGATTGTTAATAGATGACGATGCCAGACCACATCCTCAGCACTAAATGAAAATAGGGGCTGGTCATCTTTGTCCACAATCTCTTAAAAACGTTTTATCAGCTCATGATGGCATTAGCTTTGGGAAGTGAGAAGAGGATGAACACACTGAAGGCTGGAGGTGCTCTCTTTTGCTGATAAAATAGTATTTTATCTCTATTCTTCCAGTTGCTGTGACAAAAAGGGCGGGGAGGTGGGAATTAATCACAGGCTGGTAAATAGGATCTCTGTAACCAAAAGCTCAGCCTTCAAAAGGGCACTAACAACTTAAAAAGTTTAGGCAGGGCTTTGGAGAGGGGGGGTAAAAGCTCCAAGACTACACTGGTTGCCGAGGAAAGTCAACAACCGCTTTTGTCAGCCACTTTTGCAAATCTCCAGGTGCATCTTTAGGCACTGGTGTACTTTTGGAGGTCTGAACACCAGGGTTTTGAATGGAAAGTGTGCAGCATCCAAAAAATGCCAGAGGGGTGTGAAAAAAGTCCCTCTTTTAATTCACTTTTGGCCTTAACTAGGACTACCTTGACCTAACCCAAACCTTTCCACCCTCAAACTGAATTTGAGAGCCTGGTGTCCCCCCAGTGCTACATGTACAGCGGTGGGCAGGGAGAGGAGAAAAGGAAATGCCAGATTTACCGTCACATTTTCCTTTGCTGGGACTGGGTCTCCAGGAGGGTGTTTGTTCTTCCAGCGAGCTGCAAGGCAGTTTCAGAGCTGCAAGGAGGCGGGAAGGGCATTTAGCACCGAAAAGAAGTGGCAATACCATGTCAAAGTGAAAAAGCAAATCAATAAAAGCCTCAATGGAGCAGCACGATACTTACATGATGAGTTTTGGGGCATGCGTTTTGCTGCCAGTCCCATCTTCCATAGGACACACGAAGGCAAGATGCATTAGAAGGCGGTGTTACGTGGTCACTCCAGCTAACTCCAATGAAAAAGGGGGTTTTTACACCCTTGTATTCAAAGTGTAAGAAAATCCAGCAAGGTGACATCTCCTTGTGTGTCAGACCCAAGAGGCAATGCGTGGATCATCCTCATGTTTCAGCATTGAAACCAACCTCTATTTAATACTTTTGCATAAAGACCCAGCAAATAAGTGAGTGATGATTTGAGCTTATTTAGAACAGAAAAATGAATTTTGAGCCCACGTGGCTGGGAAGGAGAGATTAAAACCTACCCCTCAGCCTCAAACAGGCAGTGGTAAAGAGTGCTTACAAATTAAATAACCATGGTCATTACCAAGCTGTCCCTTGACCAACACTTGAGGTTGGGAGCGCTGCGGTCGCTACTCACCTCTCCCCATGGGCTTGAGCTGCTGGGCAATACAGCTAGGCTGTTGTCCTGGTTTCAGCTAGGATAGAGTTAACTGTCTTCCTAGTAGCTGGTACGGTGCTATGTTTTGAGTTCAGTATGCAAAGAATGTTGATAACACTGATGTTTTCAGTTGTTGCTAAGTAGTGTTTAGACTAAAGTCAAGGATTTTTCAGCTTCTCCTGCCCAGCCAGCGAGAAAGCTGGAGGGGCACAAGAAGTTGGCACAGGACACAGCCAGGGCACCTGACCCAAACTGGCCAAAGGAATATTCCATACCATGGGACGTCCCATCTAGTTTAGGAACTGGGGAGTGTGGGGGGGGATCGCCGCTCGGGGACTAGCTGGGTGTTGGTTGGCAGGTGGTGAGCAATTGCCCTGTGCATTATTTGTACATTCCAATCCTTTTATTACTACTGTTGTAATTTTATTAGTGTTATCATTATCATTATTAGTTTCTTCTTTTCTGTTCTATTAAGCTGTTCTTATCTCAACCCACGACTTTTACTTCTTTTTCCCAATTTTCTCCCCCATCCCACTGGATGGGGGGGAGTGAGTGAGCGGCTGCGTGGTGCTTAGTTGCTGACTGGGGTTAAACCACGACAGCTGTATAGAGCTGCTCTGGCTGCTGGAGAAGTCCCGTATCTATAGGTAGAGACAGGAGTCTCTGTGCTTATGCAGGGGGTGGAACATATGGATTTTTTGCTGCTGTAAACCTCCAGGCTGCTTGGAGGCTTTATATATGTGAAAGAAGGGCTTCAACACCCACCACGGTGATGGTTTAAGGGGTCTTCAAGCCCTGCCCAAGCAGCATATCCTTGCTCCCCGGCCACCTGAGCATGGGGACCAGCTCCATGAGAGACACAGCAGATGAAATGGTGACTCATTAAGGCCCCTCAGTACCAAGATCCACATGCCAGACCCCCCCGTTGCAAGCTCCAACACCCAACAAGGCCTGGCAACGCAGCTCTGCCCTGCAGACAGCGGCACCACGAGGAGAAGGATTAAACCACCTCGGGGACACGTGCCTTCTGTCCTGCCCAGAGCTCAAACATCATTTATTGTTGGGTCGGATGGTTTCCATCTGGTTTCTCAGCATGGAAAGCAGCAGCATCTCCAACATGCCCCAAAACGCTCGTTCAGTGGCCATGGAGAGATGGATGCCCCAAGACAGGCAACCCCAATGCTCATCCCCAACATCACCACACCGCTGCGGCCATTGTGACTCACTTGACTCGTCCACCCTTCTCCTCTGACGGGCTGGAGTTGGTCAGGTTTGGCTCATTTGGGGGCTGCTCCTCCTTTACAGATTTCTTACGAGCTTTGGTCTGGCTTTGTCGTCGCTGCAGCTCAGATTCACTGGGGGAGAAGACAGACATGGGATAGGCAAGGTGGTTTAGATGGTTGGATGTGGCAGGACATTGGTTGGATAAGGTTGGACATGGCAGGACATTGGTTGGATGCAGATGGACATGGTTGGACTTGGTCGGACGTGGCAAAGACCCAGGCAGAGATACAGTGAAAGAAAGTGCCTCCCCAAAAGGCTATGCCCTTTTGAGCTCAGAAGCACCTTATTTAGGTGATATGAGGACGTTATTCCCATTTCCTCCCATCTCCGCTAGGGTCAGGTGTAGCAAGATAAGAAGGTGGTAGAGATGTAAGGTCTGAAACCCTTCCAGTGCGATACCCGTCTAGACTGGGACAGCGTGACTGGGAGCCTGTGGACTGGCTCTCATGTGGTCCCAGTCTGTGGGCTCCTTCCCAGCAGCTCTAAATGCTCCTCACCTGTCCAGAGATGGGTGGTAATTCTCATCACGCAGATCATCGGTGTAGGCGAGGTCATCATCCTCAGCAAAGTCCTCATCCTCCTCTTCCTCCTCTTCTTCTTGGTGCTCAGCCCCCTGCTCCACCTTCTCCTCCGGGACAAGTGTGCTGCAGGAATGCAACAATCAAAGTCAACTCTGCCAGAATGGGTTTTAATCATGGAAGGTCTTTGTTAAAACATTGGCTGCCCATTGGAGAACACAAGGGATGAAATGGATGGGTCCAAACTTGACCTTCAGCTCCACAAAGCCCAGTTATACACTGGGGGAAGACTCATGCATGCCACCACTCACCTCCCGTGATCTTTTGCCACAATCCCCGTCTCCGCTGGCACCTGGGAAGCTGCAAGGAGACGACAGGAGTTGCGGTAAGCTGAAGCGGTGCTGGTTGAGCTGGGATGTTGGGAGAGGCAGAGGAGGGAGGAGGAGGATGGGGAGTGGATCTGGCAGCAGAGTTGGGAAACCTTCAGGTGTTGGAAAGGACCTGCACGGTGCCATCCCACTGACCAGAAGAAATGAGGGCCAAGTTACTTCAAAATACTCTACTGGAAGAAGCTCGACCTCTTCTCAAGTAGCTACTACAAGGCACTGTATAGAAAAAAAAGGAGATTTTTCTCCCTGGTTTTCAGTCTGGGTAAACGACAGGAGCTGTGGCTCTTGGAAACTGCTGAGAGCTGCATCTGCACGGGCTCAGCAAGGTCTTCTGCTCAATGCCTGTAATGAACCCGAGGCCCCCCAGCTCTGCTTTTCCAAGGGAAAGGAAAGAGAGAGAAGATACTTCTTTTGTGGTAGGAACAAGCCCAGTAGGAGACTCCTGTATCTGTTTTTCCAGCAAAGGCCCAGAGATTTGTTTTATGTGATGGTGCTGTCAAATCTGGAGCAAGAGGGAAGCAATGGGGTTGGGGCAACATCTGATCCCAGTGGGAAGGTGGCTGATATGCCCCTGGCACTGGGAGAAGGGCTGAAGATGGGGAATCAAGAAGCCAATGGAGAAATGAGGGTGGAGAAGGGGACACAGAGGAGCTCACCTGCGTTGCCATCATCACTGTCATCACAACGAGCTCCTGGCTCTTCCGTCCGGTCCCCGTCACTGACGGGCAATTGAGCTGCTCCCTCTGGTTTGGCTTTGCCCTTCCCAGAGCCGGACTCAGCAGCCAGCCCTGCTTGCCGGAGCGAGCGCCGGCGGCCGGCGGCCGGTGGGGAGCTGCACCCCGAGTCCTCCTGTTGTTCCTCTCCATGATGGCCGGCTGTGGGGGTACGGTCCCCTGCCGCCCCAGGGACACCCCAGGAGAAGCTGTGCCCAGCCACGCACTCCCACACCAGCTGGGACGTGCTGCCTGGGGCCGGGGGCTTCACGTCAGGGACGAAACCGCACTCTTGGCCATGACCGTGGGACAGGACGACCAGGCGCTGCAGGGCATCGGCATGGAGAAGGTTGGGCTCCGGCTCGCCTGGTGAAGGTACAAAAAACCAGACAAATTGGTGAGAACTGGCTCCAAACTTCGGCTTTTTGGTTGTTCTCCATCGTGTAAAACCAGCGTAGGGCGGGTGGGATGTCTGCAAGGGTTTCCCTTCACCTTTCCTACCATCTCACGCACGCTCTGATGTTTCCACCATATTAAGAGCTCCTCTTTTTTAGCAACCCCCAAAAACTCAGATAGCTCCCCCCCCAAAAAAAAGAGCTGGGGATGCCAACAACCCCAACGCAGCCAAACCCAGGGAGCAATTCTCCAGCACCCAAGCACTCAATGCAACAGGAATCTTCTCTCTTCACCGTAAACCTCTTTTGCACCCAAAATAATCAATGCCAACATGGATTTGGGGTGGGAGGCACCAACCTGGGCTCCAGATGCAGCCGTGGGAGCTGTACCTGTGGTGGGAAGAGGGAGAGTGAGCAAGCTTAAACCATTCATTTCCCCATCCCAAGGGTTTTGAAGGGTTTTTTAAGAGTTTTGCAGCACACGCCACCCCCTCACTGACCTGTCGAGGAGGAACTGGGCCAACTGGGAGTGCAGGGCGAAGCCGAGCTGCTCCTTGAGGCGACACCAGCGCTCCAGGTGCCCCCCGATGCGGATGCGGCACTTGCTGCGGCGGGCGTCCAGCTCCCGTCGCTTCTGTCGTCGGATGCAATCGGGGGCCCGCTGCCGGCCCGGGTGGCCCGACTCCATGGGGGGGGTCTGGGGGTGGGGGGGGGACATGACAACACAAGGGGATGGTCACGAGGGATCCTGGGGTGGCCAGGCTCCATGGGGTGGTCTGGGGGGGGGGGGGGGAGATGAGGACATGGGGACATGGGAGGGGGATGTGGAGATGGCCCAGCTTCCATGGGGGGGTGGTGTCGGGGGGGGGGGATCAGGGAGAACACAGGGACACGGGGGACGGACACATGGGGACGGCGCAGCTCCAAGGGGGGGGTTGGGGGGGCCATGGGGGTGGCCTGGCTGCATGGGGGGGATGACAGGGGACGTGGAGATGGGGGACGACACGGGGGTGGCCCAGCACTGGGGGGGCCACAGGGTGGGAGACCTGGGCGAGGGGGGGGGGGAAGCCCCGCTGCCCCCCCGAAGCCAGCTGAAGCCCCGCCTCCCCCTCTAGGCCCCGCCCCCACGCCTTAGCTCCACCCCTCCGAGCCCCGAACAGCGTGCCTCGCCCACTCAGCCACGCCCATCCCCCCACAGCCACGCCTCCGCTTGACCCCTCCCCGCCCTTTCCGCTGACTCCTCCCCCTCATCCTCAAGACCCGCCCCTTCCTCCGTAAAACCCCGCCCCTCTCTCTCCATAACCCCGCCTCCCGCCTTCCCGCCATTTCTCCCCCGAGGACCCCCCCCCCCGCTCCCCCCCCTTCCCCCCCCCCACCCCCGCCGCGGCCCCGTTCCCGCCGCCGGGCCTTAAAGCGGGCCCTGCGGCGGGGAAGAGAAACCCGACAGGAAGAGAAGGGCCGAGGCTCCGGCCCCGCTACCGCCGTCCCCGCCGAAGCCAACCCGCCCCGCCGGCGAACCTCCTCCGCCGGGCCGCGCTCCATCTCAACCCGAGGTGGCCCCACCCCGGGGCCGTGCCCCCTTTAAGAGCCAAAGGACCCCCCCCCCCCCCCCAATGGCTCACTGCTCAGGGACCGGGACAAGATGGCGGAGGGCCCGCCTCCGCCTCCCCGCGGCGGCGCATGCGCACTGCGCCGCCCTCGCCCGCCAGAGGGCGCGGGGGAAGGCGTCCCTGGCGCGGGGGCTGACGGGAGCTGTAGTCCCGGGGCGCGGTGCATCATGGGAAACCGAGGCAGGGGCCTTCTCGGCTTTGGAGAGGGGGAGAGACGCGACGACCCTTGGGATCCCCTCGGTGTCACCCCCCCCCAGGCCCCTGAGAGAGCCGTGGCAGCGTGGAAGGGTGGGCATCAGGGCTGCTGCAGGCAGCCCCTTCCCCGCGCTCCCAGTCCAGCCATCCTCAAGGCGCCCAGTTCCAGGCAGGAGGGACGGGAGGCAGCGCCAGCCCACGGGGCAGTCCCACCGAGCTTCGCAGCTCGCTTTCAGCTGGGGAAAACCCGTTTCGGGGGGTTTCGGCGATAGGGAGAGGCTCTTCCATCTCCCCCATCACCCCGGAGGTGGCAGCTGCACCTCAGAGCTGCAGCTGTCCCCACAGCCCCCTCCTCTGCTCCAAAAAACGGGCCCTCCTTGAGCTCCGGGATGGGCACTGCCTCGCGGCGAGCCCCTTGCTGGGGGTTTGGGTTTCTTTCTCCTACCCCCGGTTTGTTTTCTCCTTTTTATCCCGAGACTCCCACCACCGCGCTTCCCCTCTGCCTTGACAATGCTCCTTCGAACACTGTGCCACGAGCATCCGCACCCGTCTCCCCCGCTGCCCCTCAGTCCCATCCCGGCACGAGCCACTTCTTGGCTGAGTTTTGGTGTGCCTGGGGTGAAAGCACGACCTGAGGACGGGGATGGTCCGGGAGGAAGATCGAGGGGGACGCTGGCACAGGCAGAAAGCCCACAAGCAGCTCCCCAGGGGGTTGGATTGTTACTGTAAGCCGGTACTTCAGAAACTCTCTGAGACTCAATGTTGGAGTTTTAGAAAGCAGGCGTTCTTTATTGCAGCACTGGGTGCGCGGGGGATCGCTCCGCCTATCGTGTATGCCAATTCTTTCAGCAGTTGAGATTAGATACAAAATGGATATACATATTCATGATTTTCCCTGGAAATAATTAACATAGTCAACTAAATACCAGGAACTCATTAATATATGTAAATGTCCTTGCCGCCGGTGCACTCGAGACCTTTGGTGGTCTTCAGGGGCCCTCTGGTGGTCTTCGATAGTCTTCCTCACTTGTCCGCTAATTCACCCTCTTGTGGTGATTCTGTGCAGTGGGACACTTTAAAAGTTTTGATACAAGTTATCCTAAAGAATGTTCATTAGTAACTCTAACACTTTTCCTGATTTTCATTCTTTTACCACAAGCCACATTGACGCTTTTAAGCTGAATTATCTAAAAAGGCCTATGGTTCTCATCTTCCCAGGGAACTGCAAGGTCGACCAAAAGCAATTTCCTCTGCTATCTTACCCATTTTGCAACATACAGGTTTTCTTATCCACCACTACTCAGGATAACAAGGCCACTCTGTTCCTCTCGCAACAGAAGATGTAAAGCATCTTGTATCAGGATGAGGCCCTGTGTACCCCAGAGCCGTGGAAGGGTGAGGCAGGTCCAGGGGCAAGTGCTGCCGGGCACAAAGGGACAGGTACAGCGTGCGCAAGAGTGTACACGCACACGCAGATTGGTCCGATACAGAAGGATGCTCCTTCCAGCCCTGCCTGTCAGCAAACCTGCTTGAAAACACCATAGGGAGCCCAGCTAATGTCATTATTCATCTGCGCACAACAACGCCAGTGCTGCCTCCCATATTCCCCCAAGGAGGGCCTGATCCTGGCCTGTCCCTCCCAGCCACAGCCCAGCTCGGTGTCCCCGCTCAGAGCTGCATGCCTTCTTTCCGGCAGATCCACTGCAACCCCGCGCTGCAGCTGTCGGAGCTGATCCTGTCCTCCCTGACCACCCCACAGCTTCTGCCTTCATCCCGGGGGCTCAGCTGGAACCTGCAGGGGCAGGAGGGAGCCCGTGTCAGGGCACGAGGGTCCCTTGGGTGATGGTGGAGGTGCCGATCCTGACCCTCACCCCTCCCCACAGTGCTCACCGGCTCTGGTCCAAGCAGGAGCCGTTCAGCCACGTCCAGCCCTTCCTGCCGTGGGGGGATAGAGAGGCCGATCCAGAAATAGCTGGTGGGTTTCGGCACAATTTCCCTTATGAAACCCTAGATGGGGGAGAGGGCGGGGGGCGAGGCCAGCATTGATAGCATATTTCCATACATTATGTATGGTATGACTAAATATTTTGCTGGTTTTAATATTTTGTACCTTCTATGGAAACTGGTTTGCTGCTAGGTGACTATAAAAGTGGGATTTGGCAAATAATTATTAGAAATCTTATACTAACACTATGATTGAAACAATAGACAAAAGTATAGCCAAGCAGTTAACTAGTAGAGGTAGGTACTCATAAGTTTTGCAGTTCTTTGCTCTTATGACTAGATGTTCCTGTAAGCTAGATGAAAACAATGTTGAATCTGACCACATGTGATTGAAACTGCCTTCAGCTTCAAGATCAAAGAACAAGGACAAAAATAAAGACTTCAAGGACAGCCAACAAGAACTTCAAATGGGTGGGTGGTCGCAAAAGCAGCCCTTTGACTCAAATGGATCCTTCATTGCGCATGATCGGATGTAGGCAGTACTAAGATAATCAGTTGAAATCATTTTTATGTATATGTATACTAATCTGACTAATATGCAATTAGTTATTCTATATAACCTGTTAGTGCTACAGCTGTGGCATGAACGCTAGGTGGAACTATCCCCCGTGCATCCAGTGCTACAATAAAGAATGCCTGCTTTCTAAAACTCCAAAATGAGTTAGAGAGTTTCTTCCACAGGCTTTTTGGTGTCAGCGTGCCAACCTGTCCCAGGCTCCAGGGTTGATCTTCTCTGCAGACGAGGAAAATTTCAGGTGAAATTCAGAATGATTTCCGAATCCTTCTGAATCCCACTGGGGTGCTTTTGCAGGTGGCTGCAGACAAAGTATTTCATCTGGGAGCACCAGTCGCTGCTGATCCCGTCAGCATTGACATAGGCACATTGGCCCTTGCCCCGGACCTCAAACCTGCACCAAACAGCAGAAGGAAAACTCAAAGGGAAGCAAAGGGGTTGCTGTCAGCTGCAGGTCAGCGGCTGAGCATCTCCCATGTGGGCTAACAGCACTGCAAGGAGCAGGGACCACCCCTCCCCAGAAAACAACCTGCCCCATGCAGAACAAAAACTGCCTCCCAGTCCCCAAAGGAGGGAATATTTTCAGTTGCTTGGTCCCAAGGGGGGGGTGATCTAGGGATGCCCTCGTTAAATTTATTTTTTATATATCTATGATATTTGTCTTCTTGCCTGATCCATCTCAGCCCAGGCCATGGTTATGTTCTCCAGAAGAAGAGGGGACGTACCAGTTGCTGAAGAGAGATCCGTTGGACCATTTCCAAGGTCCGGAGCCTTCCCTGTGGAGACCGATCCAGTAGTGCAAGGAACTCCCATACCGCAAGAGGAAATGCTAGAGGGGGGGAAGCAAGCATTCATGCAACACCCTCCAGGAGAATCCCAAATCTGCTTCCCAAAAGCCACTGACACACCACTGCCTCAGGGATTTCTCATTTACCAGCTCCTCCTGGGTGTCGATGCTGGCCAAATGGGCTCTGAGAGAAAGGCAAGAGATCTGACTCCTGTTCCAGTCCGTTTCATCCTCCACAAAGTAAAAGCACTTCTCCCTGTACCCGATCCCATTTCCCAGGCAGCTGGAAAGGACAGGAGAGGAACAGGATGGACAGGACGGGCATTTCTTAGCTGGAAATAAGCAGAACACATCCTGGTTAACTCACACCACTGGATTTTCTCCAGGGGAGGAGAGGACTTTGGTGGTGGGCACCTCCACCTCCAGATACTTACCCGCCAGCGCAATTATGGTGAGAAGCAACGCTGCTATGACCACAGTGACCCCGATGGGGACCTTTTTGTCTTTAATGCACTTGAGGCTAAAACCTGGGGACAAACTGCGTGGAAGAGGCACAGCCGGCAAACCCACGGCACAAAGAGCACCCCAAGCTCCCTGCAGCTCTTGTATTCCCCCCACGGGTGCCTTCAACACCTCTAGATACAGCCACAAAGCACATGGGAGGGCCACAGTGGGGTGCAGGCTCAGGTCAGGGGGTGCATCCCAGTGCTTTCATCAGCCTCCAAGGATTTTTAGGGCTCCCTAACCTCATTGCATCCTCTCCATACCCCGTCAACCAGGAGAGATGGGCACCATCCCCAGGACCCACAGCTTGGGCTGCCCTGTGCCTCCTGCAGCTTGCAGACAGCTTTAACTTTCTTGCACCCTCCTCACCCCAGCTATTTTAACTACATTTTAGCTCCCCACATCATGCTAAGCACAGCCACGACCTCCGAAACAACATCCTCAAAACAAGACTGGTGCTTACTGGTCCCTTCCTCCACTCTCTGCTGCGATGGCATCATTACAGCACTCGACTCTTCACCTGTACAAAAGCAAGAAGCCTGTGCAAATGAAGTGAGTTACCACTAATGCTGTGAAGTTCTTCAGTAGGACAGGCCTGACCCTGGATACTTTTCTCCCAGGACAGTCAAAGCAGCATTCCCCCTTGTTGTGGTTTAACCCCAGCTGGTAAATAAGCACCACGCAGCTGCTCACTCATTTACCCCCTCCCCAACAGTGGGATGGGGGAGAGAATCGGGGAAATAAAAACTAAAACTTGTGGGTTGAGATAAGAACAGTTAAATAGAACAGAAAGGAAGAAAATAGTTATAATAATAACAATAATAAAATTACAATAATAATAGAAGGGCTGGAATAAATAAGTGATGCACAGTGCAATTACTCACCACCCTCTGACCGATGTCCCATTAGTTCCCAAGCAGCGATCCCCCCAGCCCAACTCCCCCCAGTTTCTATATTGGCATGACATCACATGCTATGGAATATCCCTTTGGTCAGTTTGGCTCAGCTGTCCCAGCTGTGTCCCATCCCAACTTCTTGTGCCTCTCCAGCCCTCCTGCTGGCTGGGCAGGAGAAGCTGAAAAATCCTTGGTTTTATCTAAACATTACTTCGCAAAAGCAGAAAACATCAGTGTGTTATCAACATTCTTCTTATTGTGAACCCAAACATACCAGCTACTAGGAAAAAAATTAACTCTATCCCATCTGAAACTAGGACACCCCTTCATCTGGTTTACATGCATGGCAGGAAGGGAAACAAGATTTCAGCCTTCAAAAAAACAGGATTTGCTTTGTTTTTGCAAGCCAGCCTTCATTTTATTGGCTTCTGCCAGCTCTGATTACCCTGAAGAGGTGTCATCTCAATTACTGCCCCACTTCTTCAACTCCAAGGTGTTGTCAGCTCCAGTCTCCGCTCCAGGACCCTCAGGTCAGCCCCCATGGTGCTGGGTGACCCTTCAAACCCATCTGAGCCACGTCCCGCAGCCCAAAGCCAGAAACGCCCCCTCCATATCCCCACCATTTGCTCTTAAAGCCTCTGGGAAAGGGGATGGTGCTGACGTACCTGCATCCTGAAGAGCTTCTGCCATTGTGGTGGGTTGACCCTTGCTGGACGCCAGGTGTCCACCAAAGCTGTTCTATCACTCCCCCTCCTCAGCTGGATAGGGGAGAGAAAAATATAACAAAGAGCTTGTGGGTCAAGATAAGGACAGGAGAGATCATTCACCAGTTACCGTTACGGGAAAAACAGACTCAGTTTGGGGAAAATTAACTCAATTTATTAGAAATCAACCAGAGTAAGGTAATGAGAAATAAAACCAAATCTCAGAACACCTTCCCTCCACCCCTCCCTTCTTCCCGGGCACAACTTCACTCCTGGATTTCTCTAACAAACCCCCCCCAGTGGCACAGGGGGACGGGGATGGGTTTTACGGTCATCACACGTTATTTTCTGCCGCTTCATCCGCCTCAGGGGGAGGGCTCATCACACTCTTCCCTTGCTCCAGCGTGGGGTCCCTCCCACGGGAGACAGTCCTCCACGAACTTCTCCAACGTGGGTCCTTCCCACGGGCTGCAGTTCTTCACGAACTGCTCCAGCATGGGTCCTTTCCACAGTGTGCAGTCCTTCAGGAGAACACTGCTCCAGCGTGGGTCCCCCCACGGGGTCACAAGTCCTGCCAGAAAACCTGCTCCAGTGTGGGCTCCTCTCTCCACAGATCCGCAGGTCCTGCCAGGAACCTGCTCCAGTGCGGGCTTCCCATGGGGTCACAGCCTCTTTCGGGCATCCCCCTGCTCTGGTGTGGGGTCCTTCCCAGGCTGCAGGTGGATATATGCTCCACCATGGACCTCCATGGGCTGCAGGGGGACAGCCTGCCTCACCATGGTCTTCATCACCACAGGCTGCAGGGGAATCTCTGCTCCGGCGCCTGGAGCATCTCCTCCCCCTCCTTCTTCACTGAGCTGGGGGTCTGCAGGGCTGTTTCTCTTACAGGTTCTCACTCTCTCCGGCTGCCGTTTCTGTCTGTCCCAGCAACATTTTTCCTTCTTAAAAATGTTATCACAGAGGCGCTACCACTATCGCTGATTGGCTCCTCCTTGGCTGGCAGCAGGTCCGTCTTAGAGCCAGCTGGTATGGGCTCTGTTGGACACAGGGGACGCTTCCAGCAGCTTCTTGCAGAAGCCACCCCTGTAACCCACCCCCGCTACCAAAACCTTGCCATGCGAAGCCAATACACTCCTTTTTCCACATCCCAGCCTGCATTCACTCTGAGTTATTGCTTCTCAAAACCTCCCACAACAGCATATTTTCCTACTTTGTTCTTACAAACTGGTTTTCTAATTTCTTTTGGGTTTTGACCTTTCCATGGATGCCACCTTTTCTCAAAGCCCATGGCAACACATGAACAGATTCAGGTCTGACTCGGAGAAGCAAAAGTGGTCCTGCAGGAGCTCTTTGTAGAACATTCACATTTACAAGAAATACCTCAGAAAAAACAGACCAAGAACCCATTAACGCAAAACAGAAAAACCTGCAGGTGCTGTTGCCAACAAGCCCTTGAAGTCACCAAGAGCTGCAGCTCCTGTAACAAAGAACTTCTATGTTTAGTAAAACTACATATACAACCCTGACATCAGATGCACAGCTGGTGTTCCTGTTTAATATCAGCACTGTAAATACAAATTACATTACCGGTACCTGCACTTTGAACCTTCCAATTTGCAGCAATTTTCCAGGGAAGAACAACCTTTGTGTGTTTGCAAAAGTAAGATTCAAAAGGAAATCTTTTTTCTCCCCAAACACTTGATTTTGAATAGGGTTTAACTGATGGAGCATTTTGCTGCTGTCCCCAACAGGCAAAACCAAATTACTCCTGCCCTAGGCTGCAGCTTGGTGCATTCTGGAGTAAAACAGCAGGTGATGGAGGAAGAGGAAGAAAAAAGACACCAAGTGGGGAACAACAGAGAAACTTGATCATCAGAAAATACTCCCAAATACACTGGGCTTGTGAGAAATAAAGGATTTTTGTGTCCCAAAAAGCATGTCAAAAATATTACAGGCGAACATTGTTCTAGTTCATGGCCTTGGTAGGGGGAAACATTGCTGCCCGGAGAAGTAATGCCTTTGCAAGCAGCACGTGCTTGAAATAAATTAAAGGCGCTTTTGTCTAGCACCCAAGGAGCGAGGAATTCATGCAGCAAACAGGACTGAATCCCTCATGCCCTGACAAGACCCAAATACTGCTGCAAAAGAGAAAAAAAACCCACGTTTTATTGGCAGGGGGACCCTAGGCAAGAGGGGACACAGCGAGGTGTCACTGCAAGAAGACACCCTGGGGTCACCAGGACCCCAACATGGGACCCACAGCCTGGATTGAGCTGGAGTGGGAGTCCCAGGGGAGAAGGGAGCAGAGTGCCGAAGGGGAAGATGCTAGAGGGTGGAAAAAAAAAAAAACAAACTTGCCCCCAAACGAAGGTAGGAGGTTCCCTTCTGCGGGGCTTTGTGAGGCAGCCCCAGCGCTCATCTCTGCAGGCTCCCAACTCACCCTCTGCGTGCTCGAAGGAAAATGGGCTTTTCTACGCCTGCTTCCTAAGTCCACACTCGAGGGGAAGCTGCTGCTGAACTTGGGGTTTCCAGCTTCCAGGAGGTGCTGGGAGAGGACAGGTAAGTTCCTGCTAAACAACCAATTCCACTGCACATTTTTTTCTCCGTGGCAGAAGAAAATCTGCAGGTTTCCCCCCTCCTCATGCCCACAGACTCCATCCAGGCGAGGGATTTAAACACATGCAGGGATACTCTCTGCTCCTGAACCCCAAATTTATAGCCTACCTGTAGTACTGGAAACAGAGGCGTCTAATATCCGATACCAAGCAGCTGCTGAAACCCACCCTTTCCATGGTAAATCACTCCTTCTTCTGACCAGTACTGTTGCCTTAGGAACCACCTTATCAGAGTTCCTCGTTTTGTTTTGTTTTTTTTTTTTGAGTTAATCTTACTCCCTCCTCCACCCACCAAAGCCAGATGGGGACATGGGGCAGTGGCTGCATCCCAAACCCCAGCCAGGCTCTGCCAGGACTTGCAGAATCAGAGCAAAGCTGCAACCCACTGGTGCTTCCAAGACACCTCCAGGTTGGATGTTTTTGAGGTACAGCATCAACAGTGGTTTCTCTGCTCTGTTTTCACAGCTAGCGTGATCATTAGGGACCTGCAAAAGCTCACTCAGCTTTTCCATGATGTAATGGACCACACCAAGGGATGGGACCAGATAAAAACACAAGCTTGAGCAGCAGTAACAAATTATTTCAGCAACTTAACAGACAGTTTCCCTGGTCATGAATTCCACTTTCCCTTGGATTTGGTACAACAGTCTCTGGAATTAAGAAGCAGGCGCAAGTCTAAACTTGCTTCACCCAGGTCCAGCCCAAACCTCCCAACACGCAACGCCCTCCTACCCCCTTTCCTTGGGACTTTTACCCCACATAACTCACCGCCTGGTCCAAGGGAAAGGCGGTGGGTGCAAGCGTCTGGGAGCCCACCAATTTCAGCTCTCCCGGCTCCGTTACCAACCGGCTCAAGGCTTTTCAGCCCACGCTGAGACGCGGCATTGCCCTGGCAGTGGGTGGAGGCAGGTTGGCATCCTCGGATTGCTCCGCACAGGGGGTCCTCGGGGTGGGGATGGGCTGAGAATCTCTTGAGAGCTCCCTGTGTCTTGTCTCCTACAGAGAAATACAGAGAGAACATAAAGCTTTCTATACACTCTCCAGCCAAAAAAATAAAGAAATAAACACTCGGCAAGGGCAGATCAGCAGGTGAGCCTTCACAGTTGCCTCGGAAGAGTCACGCATGAAAATAAAACCCAGAGCAAACAGTCCACCCCCAGCACCATCAACACAAACCAGCTCAAAGGCAACTTAATTATTGCAGTATTTACCACTGCTGACCTCCCTCTAACCCCTCCAGCACCCATAAGGGTGCCAGGGAGGTGGAAGCTGCTCCAGCCCTTGTACCTCTGTGTCCCCCAACCTGGGTGGCAAAAGTGGGGATGGAGGCAGAGACACATCTCCCCCTTTCCCTCTCTCCCAGCTTTTTGTACCATCCTTAAACGAGTCCCATCCACTCACATTCCTTTTTTGATTAAACCAGCTGCTTCTGTAAATTCCATCAAGAAAAACAAAAACCCAGGGGAGGGTGGGTGACAGGGATGGCATCAGGTCAAAAACTCCCCAGTGCCTCTGCTGACACTGCCCACCATCAGCACCTTCACCTGCCAGGGTGACGTGGCTGGTTTAGAGCTGACTGCTGCTGTTTAACCCCAGGCGGTAAATAAGCACCACACAGCTGCTCACTCATTCCTCCCCCCCAACACCCAGTGGGATGGGGGAGAGAATCGGGGGGAAAAAAAAGTAAAACTCGTGGGTTGAGATCAGAACAGTTTAATAGAACAGAATGGAAGAAAATAATAATAACAATAATACAATGACAATAATAAAAGAATTGGAATACACAAGTGATGCACGATGCAATTGCTCACCACCCGCTGACCAACACCCTGTGTATTCCCAGGCAGCAATCCCTCCCAGCCCCACCCTGCCCAGTTTATATACTGGGCATGACTTCACACGGTATGGAATATCCCTTTGGCCAGTTTGGGTCATCTGTCATGTTTGTGTCCCCTCCCAACTTCTTGTGCCCCTCCAGCCTTCTTGCTGGCTGGGCATGAGAAGCTGAAAAGTCCTTGTCTTGGTCTAAATATTACTCAGCAACAATAGAAAACATCAGTGTTATCAACATTCTTCTC
Organism: Buteo buteo; assembly: GCF_964188355.1. Taxonomy (NCBI): domain Eukaryota; kingdom Metazoa; phylum Chordata; class Aves; order Accipitriformes; family Accipitridae; genus Buteo; species Buteo buteo. The sequence continues at coordinate 602,270 of NC_134202.1, forward strand.
AGACTGAACCCAAAACATAGCACTATACCAGCTACTAGAAAAAAAATTAACTCTATCCCAGCTGAAACCAGCACAGTGACTAATCCCATCAGCCTTTTCCATAAAGACACACTTGCCAGCTCCCTGGCCAGGGCCTCTTCCACACTTGCTCTATAAAAGGAACAGAGCCTTTCAAACGTTTAAAAAAAAAAAAAACAGAACAAACACAGGGCCAAGGCTGCTGCTGCCGTCTATCACAGCCAGCGCTGGGTAACAAATGCAGCGGACAGAACTATTTCTGGGCTCAACATGCCAGATTTTTCCTCCCCTCCATCATAACTGAAAGAAAAGGACAAGTAGGAGGAAGAAGAGCTGGGGAATGGCAGAGGCGATGGTTAGTACCTGATGGAAGATGGTGGTTTCTCTCCCCTACGGCAGTTCTTTCCAGCAACATTCCGATTTCAGCGGAGTGAGCTGTCGAGAGGAGGTGCTGCAGGCAGGAGGAGCAGCTCGAGGATGCGCATGAAACTACGCAGGGGTGCGTTTGCTTGTGCAAAGCTGTGGATGGGGGCTCTCAGAGCTGCCCAAATACTGATTCTCCCCGCCCCGCAAAGATGCTGCTGCAGAAGCCCCAGAAGCAGCCGTAGGCGATAGGGACAAACTCAATCTGGATGGTGGGTGAAGAAACCTCACTGCATCCCCTGCCGGAGCAACGACAGCATGGCAACGTGAAGGGTGGGCATCAGGGCTGCTGCAGACAGCCCCTTCCCAGCGCTCCCAGTCCAGCCATCCTCAAGCAGCCCAGTTCAGGCGGCTGGTTCCAGGCAGCAGGGACGGGAGCGAGCTGCGAGCTCCCTTGCTGGGGGTTTGGGTTTCCTTCTCATCCTCCTGCCGCTTGTTTTCTCCTTTTCATCCCGAGACGCCCACCACCGCGCTTCCCCTCTGCCTTGGCAATGCTCCTTCGAGCACCGTCCACGAGCATCCGCACCCGTCTCCCCCGCTGCCCCTCGGTCCCTTCCCGGAACAAGACCCCGGGGGGGTCGTGGTTTAACCCCAGCCAGCAATTAAGCACCACGCAGCCGCTCACACCCTTCTACCCCACCCAGTGGGATGGGGGAGAGAATCGGGAAAAGAAGCAGAACTCGTGGGTCAAGACAAGAACAGTTTAATAGAACAGAAAGAAGAAACTCATAATAATGATAACACTAATAAAATGACAATAGTAATGATAAAAGGATTGGAATATACAAGTGATACACAGTGCAACTGCTCACCACCTGCCAACCCGATGCCCAGTTAGTCCCCAGGCGGCGATCCCCCCGCTCCCCACTCCCCCCAGTTTCTATACTGGGCATGACGTTCCCCTCCTGGGAAGCCGACGTGTTACTGATTTGTTATTGATTTATTAGTTAGAATTAATCATATTCAATTTTAATAGGAATACAGAATTATAAGAAATATTTTAGCAAAGATTATATATCTATTGCATTTTACACATTTAACCAACAGCTGTTGTGAAATCCTCTGTATAGCCCTGTACCAAGGCCGGAGGAATTGGTTAAAATCATTTAGTAGGAATTTCGAACTCAGATAACAAGCTTAAGGTAGGAGTATATTATAACCTAGAAGAATGTATAAGATGTCAGAATTTCAAATTAATGGGAACTGAGAAGAGTCGAATGAAGCAACTTGTAGTTATCTGCCAAGAAACAGTTAGTTACGTGCCAGGGGCCAAGCTGCGCAGAATCACCTAAAGAAGGTCAAGAAGCGGACAAGTGAGGAAGACTATGAAAGACCACCAGAGGACTCTAGAAGCATACCAGAGACCTTCAATGCGCCTGCGTGAAGGACATTAACATATGCTAATGACTGAATATGCATAATATTTCCCGGAAATCTAATGAATATGTATGAGTAAGTCCAATATAAGGTCTATGATTTTGGTGTTCAGGTGTGCGTGGTTCGTGAGAGGACTCACCCGCGCACCCGGCCGTTAATAAAGAAGTGTCTGCTTATCTACACTAAATTGGTGTTGATAAGTTCTTTATTCCGAGTTTTTCGGCAACAGACGGACGGACGGACGAGGCGAGAACAGCCCCCCCAGCCCCGCAGGGCCCCCTCGGCCCCGCAGCGAGGGGCCGGCCCCGCAGCGAGGGGCCGACCCCGGGCAGAGCCGACCCCGGGCAGAGCCGACCCCGGTCCCCACCTGCGCTCCGGCCGGTCCCGCCGCCATCACACGCCCCGGCTCGCTCTGAGGAGAGTCGGGATGGGGCCCGCCCTCCGCCGTCACCAATCAGCGCGCAAGGCCCAGGAGTGGCGGGGCAGACAGCCAATCGCAGAGAGAGCACCGGGCCGCCCCTTCCGCACACGCCTCCCTGTGTCCCACCCCTCGCGGGGCCTCATGTTGTGCGGTTTCGCCCCGCCGTTTGTTGATGTTTAGTTAATGTTTGTTAATGTGTGACTGTCTTTACGTATTACTAGGGGTGATTCCCTGCTTTGTATGTGGGCTTGATATAGAGAACAAACTGCTAATTGCTTAATCATTGTCTCTCTGTAACTTTACATACCAAAGACTGGTGTTCCTCAAGGATTAAGCCTGTCAGAGACTGGTAGTTGGGAGCGATGAGCAAGAAGGAACCATGAACAATCACAAAACTTAATTAAATGTTTGATGTATTTACGATCTTGTTAAGAAGGCACAAGTAGAGACCTTGCTTGAATCGATAGGGCCAGAAAAGATAAGAACTCCTGCCTTTGTTCTCATCCTTGTAGATAATTTAGCTTGTTATAAACGCTTGTGACAAATTGGAGGAGCCAATTTGTGTTGGATAAAAAAATCGAATTTATTAGCAAGCGATAAGAGAGCAAAACAGCGCTGGGCGGCCGGGGAGGCAATGCTCCGCCACAAGCTCGCAACTTTATGTTACAGTTACATTCCTTATATACATTTCATGTACCCCTTTCTTGTAAGTCTCCGCCTTCTCCTGCTTCTTCTTTCTTCACTGGTGCAGGGCTGTTACTATGCAGATTCGGTAGATCTTCTCAAGGATGAGTATCCTTTGATGTAGAATGTCTTTTGATGTGGAGAAATACAGTCTTGGTAAATTGCAGCTGTTGTCCTTCCTCTCCTTATCTAGTAAGTCATAGCTGTTGTTCTTTTCCCTCCTTATCTAGTAAGTTATAGCCATTGCCCTCTCCCGTGACCTTCACGCATCATTTAAGCAAGTCTTGTTATTTACACAAGGCATATGTTAACTCTCAATATGTTTCTTCCCCTTCTCGATTTTATGAACAAAGTTAACCCATTTATTACAATCCCCCCTTTTCTATTTTATCCTGATTTTGTTCATTAAATCGATCCAATGCTTCTTTTGCCCGCCCGAGGACAGGAGTAATTCTTCCATCCCCGATTTGTTCATATTGCTTTCGTAGCAGCATTAAATGTGCAGCTTCTAAGCGCCCTTTAACAACAGCGATCAACTTATTAAAAATGCATGGCCCAAAAGTCAAAAATAAGATCAACAAAATAAGAGGTCCTGCAATAGTTGACAACAGGGTGGTTAACCAGGGTGAATAATTAAACATGGACTCATACCAGTTCTGTTGTACTTCCCAGTCTTTTTTCCGTTTTTCTAACCCCTCCCGTAGCTTGGCCATTGTATCTCTAACTACTCCAGTATGGTCAACATATACACAACACTCCTCCCGTAGGGCTGCACATAACCCCACCTGCTGCATGAACATTAAGTCTAAGCCCCGTCTGTTTTGCAACACTACTTCTGATAAAGACTTAACAGACTGTTCTAGGGCTGCCATGGCCTCTTCTATCCTAGTCAAATCCTCGTCGACCGCTACCCTTAGGGATTGAAATTTTTGATTTTGTTGTACGAGGGAGGATATTTCTGTACCAGCTCCAGCAGCTCCGATTTTCATGAGAGTTGCCACCGTGAGGGCTGTAAAGGGCTCACGTTTCTGTATGTGATGGGCCTGAGTACTTTGATAGTCATAAACGAAACTTTCGGGATGGTAAATAAGCCTAGGTATCACAGCTACTTGTATACAATATTCAGCTGTCCAATTAAAGACCTTTAGGGATATACAAGGTGTAACCCCAGTTTGGGAGCAAATCCACTTAGTATTATCTGCAGGAATTAACCACTCAGCTGTTATTTCTCCTGATTTGCGAGTTGTGTTACACAGGTGTCGTTTGTCTTTTGGGACATTTCCTATACACTTTCCTTTTCCCGATACTTGGGACATTGTTATCCCTTGCTTACGTCCAGATTCTTTATTCCACATGCACTGAGCTGGATTTGTTCCGTTGGACTTTTTAAATCTACTGTCCACCCCAACAGCTTCATAAAAGGGTGGTCGAATGTCGTAACACAACCAACAATGTTCAGTGATATTAGGGTGGGTGGCATTCAGTACCTGATAACTGGCTTGGAGCATCTCCCACAATGGGTTGATTCTTGTTGATACGCCCGAGATATTGTTTTCAGCGATGTTTATGTTAGGGAGGACTGTAGCAGTCTGTACAATACTGTTACTATCATCTTCCTCTGCTACGACCGAATTTGGTCCTACACCAGAGGGTTCATTTGGCACCAGCTCTTTCCTTATCGTAATTATTCCCCCTGAATCTGCGCCTGGTTTCCAAAGTCTGACTCCCCATGTTCTCCCTGTTAACCAAGCAGGATCTTTTGGGTTGGTTACATTAATATAAATATATGGGCAATTTCCACTCCATGGTCCTATTTGGCTTCCATCCCAACCATGTGAAGCAGGTGTACATCCATGAGGTCCCCATCCTACGGATAGGAATTTATCTGGACCTCCCCCAGGAATCCAATCAGAAGCTATAGTTTCGCAACCCCAATAAGCACAATAGTAAGAGTCGGGATGGTTGCAATACCCCTTTCCAGGGTTAGAACTGGGACAAAAGTAAAAGCCTAAGTTATGTAGACATGGGTTTCTGGGTACGATTTGACATAGAGATTGATTAAAGCTTGGGGCCCCGGCAGCAATTACTTGCTGTAGTATCTTTTGATCCTCCCACCTATAGAGCGTCCATTTGTAAGGTTGGTGGGGGTTCCCTTTGCCTTGGGTTGTCCCTATTATCATTAGTAACAGTCCTATCATCCAAGTGCTTAATCTCAAGTTTGAGAAAAGTGGTGTCCCTTTACCCTTACGACAGGTATTCCGAGGGTGCTGATCATCATTTTGATTTTTGTCTTCATCCCTGGTGAGAGATGGGAGACTTTGGGGAAGCTCTGAGGACATTTTGTTTGGGAGTAATAAGTCAAGAGGCTCCGTGAGCCTTCTCTGGAGGTAGTTCATCAACCTTAATCCCCACAGCAGTATGTCTCTGCCCTTTTCTCTGCCTACTCTGTTGCTTAGAGCAGCGAGGTGTACCATCTTCTCAGCAGCAGTCGTATTCTTCAGGGGAACCTCCTTTATATTTACTTTGCTTTGACTTATATGCGTCCCAGTTTGTATCCTTCAATTCCCAAACTCCCCACCCCACTCTGACCACTGTTCGTCTGCGGGATACTTGCACTATTTCAGCTTTCGTTGGGCATAACTCATTTACATTAAAGACAACACCTCTCAGGGTTTATGCCTTTAGCAAAAATATCCCACCATTCTTTGGAGTCTTTTATAATTTTCCCAGTTGATACTCCCACACGTAATGCTTGCTCAATTAATTCCTGTTCGTAATTATAACATTCGTGGCAAATGTCACTAGGGGAATACCCATAGGAGCAATGTGTCCACCACTTTTCTCTACGAAGTTTACACCTGTAACATACAAAGGTAACATATACAGTGAGGATTTTTACAAAAGACAGTCTCACTCCTCCACTTTTCTTTGGAACTTGATTTTCAAGCTGTCAGGGTCTCTGGTCGCCTCCCAATGAGAACTCCGAATTGGTCCTTTGATCCTGCTTGCATGAGTCCATCCTCGTTCTGCAGTTCGGACAGCAGTTTCTGTGGTAAGTAAAACAAGGGCCCCTCCCACCTAGGAGTGAGAGAGGATTCTTTCCAGGCTCTGATTAATACCATATCACTTGGTTTCACCAAATGTATAGGTATATCTAGGGGTGGCCTCTGTACCACCATTCTCTTCTTGCACAATCGCTCTCTCTTTTTCATCAGCTGAACAATATAAGGGTTAATACTATCTTCATCTAAAGTAGGGTAATTGGCTGGGCATTCCATATCATAGGGCATGTCATATAACATTTCAAATGTTATAATTTTTCAAATGATTTCAAATGATAATCCAGTCTCACTATGTGGTTTAGTTATTTAAAAGTGCCAATGGTAAGCATTTTGTCTAGGGCATCTGTGTTTCAATTATCAATTTAGTCAGCTGTTGTTTGATTCTTTTTTTTTTTTTTTTTTTTTTTTTTTACTTTCCCCGAGCTTTGTGGATGTCATGGGGTGTGATTTCCCACTGAATGTCTAATGATTGACATAATAATTTTATTATTTTAGATGTAAAGTGTGTGTCCTGATTAGAGTCAATGTACTGGATTATCCCATATCTGGGTATTAGGTATTCTAATAAAGTTTTTTTTTTTACTACCATCTATGCAGTAGCTTGTGCTACAGGGTAAGCTTCTACCTATTGTGTTAAATGATCTACTATTACTAATAAATATTTTATCCTGCAACACAGCGAAATCAACCTGTACCTCCCCAAAAGGTCTGCAAGCCGCTCTTTTTTCTTTCTTGTGGCTGCTTGTCGACTGACTTTTAAAATGTCATGAATGTTACTAGGGCTCAGCACATCTCTGCATATTAGCATTCCACATGTCACATTTCATAAACAACTCCCCAATAGATACTGTCCCACATTCACCACTGACAAGCCAAGCAGCCCTGTGCATACACAAATCTTCATTCGTTCAATAGATTCAATGAAATATTTTCAAAATATGTACAACAACAACCACCAAAATAGTCAACACTTGAAAAAGATGTTGTTACAAATACTTGCGAGACAACACACAACAGCCACATGAATTGGTCTCTACTTTAATCGCTCACAGTCCTTCTCTAAATCAAACAAGGAGCAAGCAAACAGTTTGAGACAGTTACATATTATTTTTTTTCTTTTTTTTTTTTTTAGATCTGTGAGGCTTAATACAGGTGTCTGTATTAATGTCCTTTTTATTTCTTCTAATTTCTGATCATCTTTTGTAGACCATTTAAGTTGGTTATTAGTTAATTTCTCACATAAGAATTTCACCTTTTCACTGTAGCTTTCAAGCCATGGTCTATAATATCTTAGTAATCTCAATATTTGTTGAATTTCCTTTTTAGTTTGTGGAGGTTTAACAATTTAATAGTGGTTTCTTGGGTTCTTTCTTCAGTTTCTCCCACTATTAATAGATTGTCCACATATTGTAATAACTTTACCTCTCTGGGTAAAATGAAATCTTAACATTTTCTCTAAAGTTTGTCCAAATAGATTTGGTGACTCTGTGAACCCTTGTGGTAGCACAGTCCATCTCAATTGTCGTTTTCATCGACAGCGATACAGCAGTCGCACAGGAAGCCCCCCTCTCTTTGGTTGTTCACATAGTTGACTGCAATTATAGTTTTGTGGCGCGAGGAGAGGCGGCGGCCGCTGCCGAGGGGGAGCTGCCCCTGCCGCGGCCACCGCTGTTGCTGTTGCGGCCGCAACAAAGGACTTTGCCTGCTGCTGCTGCAGACTGCACGGAGCCGGACCCCTTTCCTTGATTTTGAATGCTTAAGTTTAATTCCAAAATCAAATCCCTTCTTAATAAATTGTATTCTGCCTTAGGGAGCAAAAGTAAATCACTAAGGACTTTAAAAGGTTTCCCTTTTGCTCTTACTACTGACATGTAACTCTTTCCTTTTTCTTCAGTAGTAAATAGAATCTTTAAAATAGACTGTATTTCTTCCCAGGTATAAGTATTGGGACCTAGGAATTGATCTAGTTTTTCAGCCACTCTGAGGGGATCATCTAGTAGGGTCCCCATTTCTTTCTTAAATTTTTTATTTTTTTTTTTTACATCTGTGGTATTTAATGGGACTGCCACAAACCCAATGCCTCCTTGATTGCCCCCGAGGGATACCTCTCGTAAGGGATACAAGAAGGCTCCCTTGGGTGTGGCGGTTTTACTTCTTGTACATGCAGCCGGAGGTTTTTCTAATTCCAGTGTTGTTGATGATGGAGGCAGGGACATCGGTGTTACTGGTGGAGGTACTACGGCTGCCAAAGGGGAAGCCGCCGCAAGAGGTGGATTATTAAGATATGGAGGCGGTAAGTTATCTAGTGGTTTTCATTTATCATCTTTTTCTTTTCCCTTTTTGTTTTTTTCTCCTTTTTTCTCAAACTTCTTATAAATATTGAGGTTGGAAAAGGACATGAAGTCCCAATCCATAATTCTGTATGATCACTTTCCTCTTGATTAAAAGATTCCTTTGAGTTAACATATATTTAAGGCTTGGCAAACCCGTTCCTCAAAAGATCCAAAAACAGGCCAAAAGACATGTGGTCTTAAAGGTTTCTTTGGCCATTCAACCATGCAATATTGAATTAATTTTTAATTTACTTTTTCCTTTTCTGGGGCCCCTTTCATTCCAATTTTGAATCATTTTCCCTAGTGGACTTTCTGTTAGTATATCTGGTAATTTGTTCCTTTCTTTCTGGTCCTGGGTTCTCGACTTTGTTTGACTCATCTAGGAATTTTACTGTAGCAATTCCTACAGCCTTTGGTCACCAGTAAGAGTGTCTTGTAGGGGGTTTAGGACCTATCACCCACCCACGAATCCTCTAGGAATTGCTTCGGTCCTTCACCGGCCAAGTCCCTCGCGGGAGATTGGAACCGCGGTTAGAAGACCTCCACAATCGCTTCGGAACTAAGTTCCGTCACACACACACACTCTTACACACACAGGCAACCGAATCCCACCCAACCGAACGGTATACTCCTTTAAATACTCACGACTCCATTGTCTTCGTTCGGATCTTCGCGCGCAGAATTATGGGTAAAATAAACTGCTGCAGCCGGCCAGGGAGCTCAAAAAATAAATTCTTTGCTTGTAGCATATTCACTCTCCTCTGGGCTGGCTGGTGGTCTCTTATTGTTTGCCCATATGTTTAATTGTTGACACACCCAATCCTTAGAGGACCCGAACACGGGCCAGAGTACATGAGGATTGTTGAGAGGTTTCTCACCCCAAATCTCAATACAATAATTAATCATCTTTTCCTTAGACTTATCCTTTCTCTTTGGTGAACTGTCCCAATATCTTATCATCAGGCCTAAGGGACTATCAGGGGGTATGTTTGGTAACTTATTTTTCCTCCTTATTTTTATGGGTCCAGAGGGCTTGCTTTCCTCTGTCCCATCTTCCGAGGTGCCCTTATCCACACACACACTCACTTCCCCTCGGTCGTGACTCGCTCCCTCGCGGGCTACGAGAACTGCACTACTGGAGGGTCCGCACTCGCATGATCTCAGAGAGACGTCGCACCTCGGGATAACCACCCCAACCAAACGGCTCACGATTTATATACTCACCCGCTCCTGGGGTCTTCGTTTGGTCTTCGTGCACAAAATGTAAGGGGTTCTGCAGGTTCTTTTGCTCAGTTATCGTAATTTAAAGGGGTTCGTGGGTCCAGGGTGTGGCGGCGGCACCTCCTCAAGACGGGGCTATCCAGGGATAGGGCGCCTCCCCGCTTGCGAGGGTCCGCACCAAAGAACCTGGATCCGAGTCACGGCACCAAATTTGTTATAAACGCTTGTGACAAATTGGAGGAGCCAATTTGTGTTGGATAAAAAAATCGAATTTATTAGCAAGCGATAAGAGAGCAAAACAGCGCTGGGCGGCCGGGGAGGCAATGCTCCGCCACAAGCTCGCAACTTTATGTTACAGTTACATTCCTTATATACATTTCATGTACCCCTTTCTTGTAAGTCTCCGCCTTCTCCTGCTTCTTCTTTCTTCACTGGTGCAGGGCTGTTACTATGCAGATTCGGTAGATCTTCTCAAGGATGAGTATCCTTTGATGTAGAATGTCTTTTGATGTGGAGAAATACAGTCTTGGTAAATTGCAGCTGTTGTCCTTCCTCTCCTTATCTAGTAAGTCATAGCTGTTGTTCTTTTCCCTCCTTATCTAGTAAGTTATAGCCATTGCCCTCTCCCGTGACCTTCACGCATCATTTAAGCAAGTCTTGTTATTTACACAAGGCATATGTTAACTCTCAATATGTTTCTTCCCCCTTCTCGATTTTATGAACAAAGTTAACCCATTTATTACATAGCTTAAACTAACCATATGGTTTTACACCACTAATGAGAACTTAGATAATAAGAGCACTAATGAGCACTGATGTATCAAAATACGTAAAAGACCATACTGCGCAGAATCACCTGAGGAGGGTCAAATAGCGGACAAGTGAGGAAGACTATGGAAGACCACCAGAGGACTCCTGAAGACCACCAGAGACCTTCAATGCGTCTGCGTAAAAGACATTTGCATATGCTAATAGTTTCCCGGAAAACTAATGAATATGTATAACATTTCTCGGAAATCTAATTAATATGTATGTAGAACATGTATTTAACCTGCACAATTAGGCCCGACGGCGCGCACAACTTTGGTGGGACTACCCCCGTGCTGCCCAGCGCTGAATAAACATACCTACTTTACAATCTCACTGATTGTGGAGTCTGTTTTCCGCACGTCAGGCTTGCAACTGGACTATATAAAAATTGGCACCGGCTTGGGTTTTGCTGAAGTGTAAATCTTGTGGGAGAAGCTGGTGCTGTACATCTGGCAGACGGAAACCAGACCGCCTTGGGTGTTTTCTCCAAATTCCACACTTTTATGATTGGGAAAGAGCTCACTAAGAATCCAAAATACTGAGACTGGTGTGTAAAGGAAAATTTAATTCCAGAAATCTGGGACGTGTGGGAGGAAAACTGGGGAAGACTATAAAGAAGTGTAAGAAACAATTTGCATGGAAGCTTATTAAAAGGAGAAGCCAAGATCAAACTTAAGAATCATTAGGAGGAGTTATAAAATGGGAAACAATCAAGGAGGAATATTGAGGAAAAGTCCTCTGGGTTGTGTAATTGCCCACTGGAAAGATATTGTTGGGACCGGAGGTATGGAAAGTAAAAAGAACCTTATTAAATACTGCAATCGATGGTGGCCGTTGTATAAGTTAGAAAGTGATGCTAAGTGGCCACTTAATGGGTCAATAGATTATAATACTCTATTACAACTATTGCTGTTTTTAAGGAGAGAAGGAAAATGGGATGAGGTTTCGTATGCAGACATGTTTTTCACCCTCCGAAATCATCCGGAGTGGCAAAGGGACTGTGGAATGGTACCCCCACAGGACCCCATGGTGCTTGCACTTGAGCGAGAGAACAACAAGGAGCTTAGAGGTAAACTGAGGCGGTGTTGTTCGGCATGTACTATTGGACAAATATGTACAAAGGCAAATAAAATCCATCAGGTACCAGAACAAGACCTAACTGATTTGTTTAAGCCTCCCCCTCGACCACAGGAACAGGATGCAGACTCGGATAGAACTCCAACCCCCCCGAGCAGTCCTGTATCTTCCCGTACTAGGAAGAAAATTACCTCAACAGCTTTACAAGTACCTCTCCGAGAGGCGGTGGGGCCGGATGGTGGGACGATGTTAATCAAAGTACCCTTTTCTACTGCTGACCTAGGGGAATGGAAAAAGGTTGCCAAAGATTATAGGTGAGATCCGATAAGTGTAGCTAAGCATTTCCAATTTATTGTAAAACAGCATAACCCTGATTGGAAGGATATTACAGCTATTATTGGAATATATGACTGAGACAGAGAAATAGCTGATTTTAAAAACAGCAGGAAACCTTGCTGAAGATCATTATAAGATTACAGGAGGGGACGTTAAGGAATATTTCCCTCTCCAAGACCCAAAGTGGGATGTTAATAGATCTGCACATATGGAAAGATTGCAGGGGTATCAGGACTGGATTATAAAAGGAATGGAGAGAGCAATCCCCAAAACTATAAATTGGTCAGCTTTATAGGCAGTTAAACAGAGTCCTTCCGAGTCTCCATCCGAATTCCTGGATCGACTGAGGGATGTAACGCGCCGCAGCACACCGCTGGATCCTGGGTCAGAGGTAGGAATACAATTAGTCTCCCTGTTTTGGGTCAGTCTACAGGGGATATGAGGCGTAAACTTCAGAAATTACGCCCTACAGAGAGTAGGAATTTAGAAATATTGTTGGATGAAGCATGGAGAGTATTTAGTAACAGAGAAGAAGGATATAGGCAAGGGCAAAGGAAATTAATGGCTGTTATCAAGGAAGAAAGAGGAAGAGGGCCTAGACGAGACTTGCCCTGACTGGGCAAGGATCAATGCGCTTTGTGTAAGAAATTCAGTCATTGGAAAAGGGAATGCCCAAGGAACAAGGAGGATCAGAGGGAGGGCTCAAACAGGAAGAACGGTAGCCCACGTGAAGGGAGACTGACGGGAACCTGGGGAATCTACCCTAGCAGATCCACTGGTTATAATTAAGCTAGGGAAAACACAACAAGGAATAGAATTTTTGGTAGATAGGGGAGCAACATACTCGTTTCTGAACCAAGCTTTGATGCCCCTGGGAAATGATTATGTCATGGTGAAAGGAGCGACTGGCCAAAGTGAAAAGGCATATTTTTGTAAACCTTTAGAATATAAATTAGGAAAACAGTGGGGCATTCATAAATTTTTATATATGCCCAACTCCCCAAAGGCACTTTTGGGAAGGGACTTGTTGGAACAATTGGGAGAAAAAATTGTATTCAAAAAGGGAGAAATTACTCTGGAGGTAAAAGATCAGCAATATATTCAAATATTGAGCCTAACCTTAACCAGTCTCCCCCTAGAAGGAAGCATTAACAAGGACATCTTAAACCAAGTGTACCCAGGGGTATGGGCTACCGATGCACCTGGAAGAGCGAAAAGTGCTCCACCTGTTGAAGTTAGGATCAAGGAAGGCCAAAAGCCGGTAAGAATTAAACAATATCCTCTAAAGAAGGAAGACAGAGAAGGAATCCAGCCGGTGATAGAAAAATTTTTGCAGTTGGGATTATTAAAAGAGTGTGAGTCTGAATTCAATACCCCTATATTACCTGTTCGGAAGCCCGATGGGTCATATCGGGTGGTCCAAGACTTACGGGTGGTGAATAAGATAACTGAAGATCTTTACCCGGTAGTGGCGAACCCATATACCCTGTTGACCGTATTAACACCTGAATTCACTTGGTTTACTGTTTTAGATTTGAAAGATGCTTTCTTTTGCCTCCCTCTCCATGAAGCCAGCCAAAAATTATTTGCATTTGAATGGGAAAACCCCAAGAGTGGTCGAAAGACCCAGCTCACTTGGACGGTGTTGCCACAAGGATTTAAGAATAGTCCTACCATTTTTGGCAATCAGCTTGCGAAGGACTTAGAATCCTGGGAAGCCCCGACTGAGGAGGGGAAGCTGTTGCAGTATGTGGATGATATCCTGATCGCCACCAAAACAGAGAAAGTTTGTATGACATGGACGGTGAGTCTGTTGAATTTCCTGGGACTCCAGGGGTACCGGGTACCCAAGAAAAAGGCACAGGTAATGCAACGCAAAGTGAATTATTTGGGCTATGAAATTAGTGCGGGACAAAGAACTTTGGGACAGGCCTGTAAAGAGGCAATATGTCAAACTCGGAGACCTCAGACAGTAAAAGAGTTACAGACTTTCCTGGGAATGACAGGGTGGTGCCGATTGTGGATCTATAATTATGGATTGCTTGTTAAACCATTGTATGCGTTGACAGCCACTGAGCAGAAACACCTTGAGTGGAATAAGGAGACCGAACGAGCCTTTGAGCTACTGAAAAAGGCTTTGATGTCGGCCCCGGCCTTGGGACTCCCAAATGTGAGTAAGCCATTTCTTCTTTACTCCCACGAGAAGCAGGGCATTGCCCTGGGAATATTAGCACAAAACCTGGGCCCATATCGACGGGCAGTTGCCTACCTCTCTAAGCAGTTAGACACGACTGCAAAAGGTTGGCCTGGATGCCTGCGGGCGGTTGCGGCCATTATACTGAACATACAGGCAGCCCGAAAGTTTACTCTGGGGCAGAAAATGACTGTTCTGGTGTCTCACACAGTATCAGCAGTACTGGAAGCAAAATGTGGACACTGGCTCTCTCCGCAAAGATTCCTGAGATATCAAGCTATATTGGTAGAGCAGGATGACGTGGAGATTGTAGTCACTAACATTGTCAACCCAGCTTCTTTTCTCAGCGGGAACACAGGAGAACCGGTACATCATGACTGTTTGGAAACCATCGAAGCAACATACGCCAGCCGCCCAGACCTGAAAGACAGCCCCATGGAAAACGGGGAAACTTGGTTCACAGACGGAAGCAGTTACGTCCTAAATGGTAATCGACATGCGGGATACTCAGTCACCACCAGCCAAGAGGTAATAGAATCAGGGGCTTTGCCCAGGAACACCTCCACACAGAAGGCAGAAATAATTGCTCTAACCCGCGCCCTGGAAATGGCCCAGGGCAAAGTTGTGAACATTTATACAGACTCAAAATATGCCTTTGGAGTTGTACACACACATGGAGGAATTTGGAAGGAGAGAGGACTATTGAGTTCTCAAGGGAAAAATATCAAACACGCAGAAGAAATTCTGAAGTTACTGGAAGCTGTCCAGCTCCCTAAGAAAGTAGCAATTATGCATATTAAGGCACACCAGAAAGTGAGCTCAGATTTGGAAAAAGGGAATGAGCTGGCGGACAGAGAGGCAAAACAAGTGGCCAAAACAAAGGTAAAAACAGAAGGGGCCTTAATTCCTGATAGGCAGATTTCCCTAGAAGGTAAGCCAGAATATACTAAGGAAGATCAAAAGCTCATTACAGATTTAGAAGGGTCATATAATGAAGAGGGATGGGCTCATACCGCACAGGGAAAGCTAATCGTTCCCTCTTGCTTATTATGGCATTTGATACGGGAGGAACATAGGAAAAGACATTGGGGAACAGAGGCTCTGTATAATCATTTGATAAGAGAAATTGTGGCTAGAAATTTATACACCACGGTGAGACAGGTGACGCAACAGTGTGATCTTTGCCTCCAGACTAATCCTAAGAATACCCCCAAGCCGGAAATGGGCCAGATTGGAAAAGGCAATGGGCCGGGACAACAATGGCAAATTGATTTTACAGAACTTCCAAGAAAAGGGGGCTATCGATATTTATTGGTATTAACTGATACCTTTTCAGGTTGGCCAGAAGCATTCCCAACAAGAACGGCTAAAGCTCAGGAGGTAACTAAAATACTGGTTCAAGAGATAATACCACGTTTTGGGGTTCCAGCAACCATGTCCTCTGACAGAGGACCACATTTTGTCTCAAAAATAGTACAACAAATTAGCTGCCACTTGGGTATAGATTGGCAGCTTCATACTCCATATCACCCCCAGTCGAGTGGTCAAGTGGAAAAAATGAACCATTTAATCAAACAGCAAATTGTGAAATTAGGACAAGAAGCAAATTTGACATGGCCTCAGTCTCTCCCTTTAGCCCTTCTGCGTATACGAACAAGACCAAGGGCGAAAGAAGGACTGAGCCCCTTTGAAATCCTGTATGGACAACCCTATGGGATACAGAGAGGCGTGTCTGTACAAGCAGGGGATGAAATTATGACTTCTTACATGGTAGCATTAGGTAAGCAACTTAATAAAATCAGGAAGCATGTGGTAGGGACTTGAGGGAGAGGTTTGGATTGGCCTATACATAATATACAACCAGGAGATTATGTGTATATAAAGTCTCTTACAGAAAAAACTCTGGAGCCGCAGTGGGAAGGACCATTTCAAGTATTACTTACCTCCTTCACCGCGATTAAGATCAAGGAACAGAACGCCTGGATCCATCACACTAGGGTGAAGAAGGCACCCAAAGAACAATGGACTTCACAAGAAAAAGGACCTTTGAAGCTCAAATTTGTGAGACTTTGATTGTTATGTTCCTGAGTTGGACCTTGTCCAAGGGGCAGGCTTGGGATCGAAATACTTATTTAAATATGACAGAGAGTATCTTGAAAGTACTAAATTTATCAGATTGTTGGGTATGTAATCCCCTTCCTCAGGGCAACATGGAACTCCCCTTTTTAGGAATCCCGACCACAAATTGGACATCTCTTATTAAAGACGGGCCAGACAGGAATGGATTTTGCCCTCATGGAAAGTGAAATACCCAGTGGGGACCCAACTTTGATCTGGAGGTGCCCAACCCTAAAGAGGTCTTAATTACTGGCCATTGCTTAAATATTACTGATAATATTTGGGGAGACAGGGATAATTGTAGCCTTGTGGAAAATCTGGGAACTTTTGATAAAGGAAAATTAGAATGTCTTGGACTAAACTTAAGTATCAGTTTCTATTATATCCGGAAACCAAAGTGGGGGCCAGGAAAGAAGGGGCAAGAACAAGACAGAAGGGAGACGCATCTTGGTCCAAGATGCAACATAGGGCCCAGATACTGGTGGCTCTGTGGGGATGGCAGGGCCAGAAAGAGTTTACCCCAGAACTGGAAGGGACACTGTGTTCGAGGGTACCTTGCACCTCAGACCAGTATATTTGAGGGACCTTCGCCTCCCCGAGGGTTTTTGAGAACACCTTGGCTCTGTGTAAAATGGACTGAAAACCCACTAGTTATTCGAGGCACTGGGTACCATAGTTTTGTCCGATGGTTAATCCCCTCTTTAGGGGTAAGCGAGTTGGAGAAAGCTATCGTGAATATATCTGCTACATTAGAGATTATAGAAAGTGCTACAATGGATGCAATTCGAGGGCTGCAGCTGGAAATACAATCCCTAAGTAAAGTAGTACTCCAAAATAGAATGGGATTGGACATGCTTTTAGCAAAAGAAGGGGGCTTATGTGTAGTTATAAACCAAACTTGCTGTACCTATATCAATCAAAACCAACGAATTGAAACAGATCTTGAGGAGATATGGGAAAAGACTAAAATACTACATGAAGTTTCCCAAGATGACACTTCTTGGGGCTTGACAGGCATATTAGAAAAACTAACCTCCTGGTTGCCAAATTTGACATGGTTAAAGCAATTGTTTGTCACTATAATAATCATCATTCTCTTGTCTGTGGTCCTTTGCGTAGTGGTTCGATGTGGCCTTTTGTGCTGTAAGAGTACAGGACACTCTTACAGTGAGTGGAAAAAGAATCAGTTATGACAAAAACTCGAGACCAACAAATACTTTGAGAGGATGCTAGATAGGGAAACAATGTATTAGAAGTACTAGGATTAAATACAGTAAAAGAATTTACTATTTTCTACAAAAGGGGGGACTGAGACAAGGGGAGTCAAAAGAATCTCAGTAGACATAATAAAGGGGGGTGAAAGATGATGTTTAGTGCTTACATTGTTGAAATTAGCTGAGGTAGAGACAGTCCTTGATAAGAGCTGGTCCCAAGAACCAGCCAATGAGGTAGAGACAGTCCTTGATAAGAAGCAGGAGCAGGCCCCAAGAGCCAGCTAAGACTGGTCTTGCAGCTTGGGTGAATACCAAGAAATCACTGAGCCTGTGTAAGGAAAGAGGTTACTAGCGGTGACGAAGAGGAGTCATCTATCTTCATCCCTGCGACCACCAGACGACCACCATAAAGAGGCCCTGCGCAGGCGCAGTTGAGAGGAGAGTATGGAAATGACCTCTCGGAGCTAATTTTAATATGAAGCGGGGATAGGTCATGCATATGTATAGGTGTATTGTGAATACGTAATACCTGACTATATAAACTTGAGGCGAACTGCCGAGTTGGGCGCACATGACTTTGGTGGGACTACCCGCCGTGCTGCCCAGCGCTGAATGAACATACCTACTTTACAGTCTCACAGATTGTGGGTTCTGTTTTCCGCACGTCACCGTGTTGTGCAATTTCACCCCACCGGAGCTCAGGAAGGAGAAGTTCCTCCGCAAAGGACCCCCAAGCCCACCGACCCCTTTCCCGAAGGTTCTGGAAGCACAAACCCCGCGTGACACCTCTTTAGCCTCAGGAGTTCGAGTGCCCAGCCAAAGGAGGGACAAGGAGATGATAAAAGGACACAAACCGAAGCCCCCCGGGCACACCTCCTGGAACTGGATGGACATCTCAGCTGACTGGAGCAACGCTGGACCCAGGATGGTGACATCTCTTTTCTTTCCCCTCTCTCTCTGTCTCGCTCTCTCTTTCTCTCTCCTTTCCATAATCCCTACAGCTCATCCTTGTAGACACAAACCCTTGCCCCAGTCTGGGACTGGGAGTGGATCCAGCTGCCCCTGGGCTCCTCTCCCAGAAGGAGCCTAGAAAGCGAGGGGGTCTGCTCTGAACCCCCTGGCTCAAGGGGAGGGCTCGCCTTATTCTCTGGGTTCGTGTACGTGGTTAGAACGAGTTACACTTTTTCCGAGGGGGGTTTTCTGCCGACTCTTGTTGAGTAACCCCAGCACCTCTTGACTGTTCAGGCCCTCCAAGCTCAGGCTGCTTCTGCCATGAGTGAAATGGTGCCACCGTGAGGCGACGACCCTGGGATGCGCCGCGGTGAGACAAGACGGTGCCGCCGTGTGGTGATTCTGTGGCGAGACCAGCCTGCGGTGAGACGATGCTGTGACGAGACGGAGCCACCGTGAGGCGGCGCCAGGACGCACCGGTGCTACGAGGGGGCGACCCCGCCGCCCTGAGGCGATGCGGAGGGATCGGCTGGGTGCTGCGACCGGGAGCCGACCCCGCGGAGTGATCCCGGCGGGAGGCGGGACGCGCGGGACTACGGCTCTGGCGGGCCCCGTCGCCGCCCTCTGCCTGCGATTGGCTGGATGCCCCGCCAGTCCCCGCCTCTGAGCGCTGATTGGGCCGATAACGATGTGGAGGGTTTTTTCCAAATGCGTGTGCTGATTCTCCTCAGAGCGAGCTGGGGCGTGTGATGGCGGCGGCAGCGGCTGGAGCGCAGGTGGGGACCGGGGTCGGTTCCACTCTGCGGGGCCGAGTGGGTCCTGCGGGGCTGGGGGGGGGGCTGTTCTCGCCTCGTCCGTCAAGGAACCAACGGCTGGCTCGTCCCTAACCGTGCTCGCTCAGGGCTGCCTGGGCTGGCGCTCTGGGTGAAGAAGGGCTGGCAGAAGCCAATAAAGTCAAGGCTGGCTTGCAAAACGGACGCAAATCCTGGTTTTTTGAAGGTAGAAGTCTTGTTTCCCTTCCTGCCATGCGTGTAAACCAGATGAAGGGGTGTCCTGGGTTCAGCCGGGATAGAGCTAATTTTCTGGCTGCTCAGGAACTAACTGGGTATGGGTTGGTGGGTGGTGAGCAATTGCATTGTGCATCGCTTGTATATTCCAATCCTTTTGTTAGTATTATTGTCATTTTAGTATTGTTAGTCGTATCATTCTTATTTTCTTCACTTCTGTCTTCATTAACCATATTGTATTTACAGTGCTGGGAACACCAGCAGTATATCTGATGTCAGGTTTGTATATATAGTTTTACTATATATGAAAATTCTTTGTTACAGGAGCTGCAGCTCTTGGTGACTTCAAGGGCTTGTTGGCAACAGCATCTGCAGGTT
This sequence comes from Buteo buteo, assembly GCF_964188355.1. Taxonomy (NCBI): domain Eukaryota; kingdom Metazoa; phylum Chordata; class Aves; order Accipitriformes; family Accipitridae; genus Buteo; species Buteo buteo. The sequence continues at coordinate 621,894 of NC_134202.1, forward strand.
TTTTATTTTGCATTATCAGGTTCTAGGTCGGGGGGGGGGTTGAGGTTTTTCTTGTAATGTGAATGTTCTACGAAGTGCACCTGCAGGACCGCTTTTGCTTCCCTGAGTCAGATGTGAATCTGTTCATGTGTTGCCATAGGCTTTGCGAAAAGGGGGCGTCCATGGAAAGGTCAAAACCCAAAAGAAATTGGAAAACCAGTTTGTAAGAATGATGTAGGAAGATACGCTGTCATGGGAGGTTTTGAGAAGCAATAACTCAGAGTGAATGCAGGCTGGGATGTGGATAAAGGAGAAAAGGTGCTTGAGGACAAAGTGCTGTGATGAGCAGCACTGAGGTTTTGGGAGATTGTGAGCTTTTTGGCTTTTTATTTTAGTGACCAGAGGAGCATCCTGGCAAAGCACCGGCACAGAGAAGGACCTGGCAGGTCCCTGGTGCCATGCTGCAGTCTCGAGGTGTTCTTGACCCTGCTCGCCTTGCTGCTGGTGGAGTTGAGGGATGTGCTTGTCCCTGGAGGGTGCTGCTGTCCCCTCAGTGGCACCAGGGATGGCAGAAGCTCTTCAAGATGCAGGTACATCAGCACCATCCCCTTTCCTAGAGGCTTAAGCGCATATGGTTGTTAAAGGATTTTCAGTCATGGGTTTCTCTAGGTTTGCTTTATTAACAACTCAGAGCTGGGCCACCGGCGCAGTGAATGGCAAACTTCCAAAAATTTCTCAGTCTTATATACCTTTTACGACCCATTATCCCAGTCCAAACTCTTTGTAATTTTCCAGTCGATCTCGGTTCCCATGTCATTATCATTCCTCAATTTATCTCATCAGTTCTCATGTCCTGGTTCTTCTGAAGTTAGTGTTTGTAGGCAGAAGGTCTTGGGTCACCACAATCACTTATCTTCTTACACATCAAAGATGACCTTTGAATTTCTGAAAATCACTCAGGCTATTCTATTAATGTTATGTGTCTGATACGAATAGTCATAGAAACAATGAGGCTTAAGGCCTAGTTCCCTTTACAATGGTGGGGAGATGGAGGGGGTGGTTCTGGCTTTGGGCTGGGGGACGTGGCTCAGATGGGTTTGAAGGGCCACCCAGCACCATGGGGGCTGACCTGAGGGTCCTGGGGCAGAGACTGGAGCTGACAACACCTTGGAGTTGAAGAAGTGGGGCAGTAATTGAGACAACACCTCTCCAGGGCAATCAGAGCTGGCAGAAGCCAATAAAATGAAGGCTGGCTTGCAAAAACAAAGCAAATCCTGTTTTTTTGAAGGCAGAAATCATGTTTCCCTTCCTGCCATGCATGTAAACCAGAAGAAGGGGTGTCCTGGGTTTGGCTGGGATAGAGTTAATTTTCATCCTAATAGCTGGTATATTTGGGGTTCAGGATAAGAAGAATGTTGATAACACACTAATGTTTTCTGTTGTTGCTAAGTAATGTTTAGACCAACACAGGGATTTTTCAGCTTCTCCTGCCCAGGCAGCAGGAAAGCTGGAGAGGCACAAGAACTTGGGAGGGGACACAGCCGGGAGAGCTGAGCCAAACTGACCAAAGGGGTATTCCACAGCATGTGATGTCATGGCCAGTATAGAAACTGGGGATAGCTGGCCTGGGGGGATTGCTGGTTGGGAACTAACTGGGCATCGGTTGGCAGGTGGTGAGAAATTGCACTGTGTATCACTTGTATATTACTATTCTTTATTATTGGCATTTCCTTATTGTCATTATTATTTTCTTCCTTTCTGGCCTATTTGACTGTTTTCATCTCAACCCATGAGTTTTAGTTTTTATTTCCCCGATTCTCTCCCCCATCCTGCTGAGTGAGGGGTAAATCAGTGAGCAGCTGCATGGTGCTTGTCTACCAGCTGGGGTTAAACCACAACAAGGGGGAATGCTGCTTTGACTGTCCTGGAAGAAAAGTATCCAGGGTCAGGCCTGTCCTACTGAAGAACTTCACAGCATTAGTGGTAACTCACTTCATTTGCACAGGCTTCTTGCTTTTGTACAGGTGAAGAGTCGAGTGCTGTAATGATGCCATCGCAGCAGAGAGTGGAGGAAGGGACCAGTAAGCACCAGTCTTGTTTTGAGGATGTTGTTTCGGAGGTCGTGGCTGTGCTTAGCATGATGTGGGGAGCTAAAATGTAGTTAAAATAGCTGGGGTGAGGAGGGTGCAAGAAAGGTAAAGCTGTCTGCAAGCTGCAGGAGGCACAGGGCAGCCCAAGCTGTGGGTCCTGGGGATGGTGCCCATCTCTCCTGGTTGACGGGGTATGGAGAGGATGCAATGAGGTTAGGGAGCCCTAAAAATCCTTGGAGGCTGATGAAAGCACTGGGATGCACCCCCTGACCTGAGCCTGCACCCCACTGTGGCCCTCCCATGTGCTTTGTGGCTGTATCTAGAGGTGTTGAAGGCACCCGTGGGGGGAATACAAGAGCTGCAGGGAGCTTGGGGTGCTCTTTGTGCCATGGGTTTGCCGGCTGTGCCTCTTCCACGCAGTTTGTCCCCAGGTTTTAGCCTCAAGTGCATTAAAGACAAAAAGGTCCCCATCGGGGTCACCGTGGTCATAGCAGCGTTGCTTCTCACCATAATTGCGCTGGCAGGTAAGTGTCTGGAGGTGGAGGTGCCCACCACCAAAGTCCTCTCCTCCCCTGGAGAAAACCCAGTGGTGTAAGTTAACCAGGATGTGTTCTGCTTATTTCCAGCTAAGAAATGCCTGTCCTGTCCATCCTGTTCCTCTCCTGTCCTTTCCAGCTGCCTGGGAAATGGGATCAGATACAGGGAGAAGTGCTTTTACTTTGTGGAGGATGAAACGGACTGGAACAGGAGTCAGATCTCTTGCCTTTCTCTCAGAGCCCATTTGGCCAGCATCGACACCCAGGAGGAGCTGGTAAATGAGAAATCCCTGAGGCAGTGGTGTGTCAGTGGCTTTTGGGAAGCAGATTTGGGATTCTCCTGGAGGGTGTTGCATGAATGCTTGCTTCCCCCCCTCTAGGATTTCCTCTTGTGGTATGGGAGTTCCTTGCACTACTGGATCGGTCTCCACAGGGAAGGCTCCGGACCTTGGAAATGGTCCAACGGGTCTCTCTTCAGCAACTGGTACGTCCCCTCTTCTTCTGGAGAACATAACCATGGCCTGGGCTGAGATGGATCAGGCAAGAAGACAAATATCATAGATATATAAAAAATAAATTTAACGAGGGCATCCCTAGATCACCCCCCCTTGGGACCAAGCAACTGAAAATATTCCCTCCTTTGGGGACTGGGAGGCAGTTTTTGTTCTGCATGGGGCAGGTTGTTTTCTGGGGAGGGGTGCTCCGTGCTCCTTGCAGTGCTGTTAGCCCGCATGGGAGATGCTCAGCCGCTGACCTGCAGCTGACAGCAACCCCTTTGCTTCCCTTTGAGTTTTCCTTCTGTTGTTTGGTGCAGGTTTGAGGTCCGGGGCAAGGGCCAATGTGCCTATATCAATGCTGACGGGATCAGCAGCGACTGGTGCTCCCAGATGAAATACTCTGTCTGCAGCCACCTGCAAAAGCACCCCAGTGGGATTCAGAAGGATTCAGAAATCATTCTGAATTTCACCTGAAATTTTCCCCGTCTGCAGAGAAGATCAACCACAAGCTGCTATTAACCCTACCCAACAGGGTAGTGAGTGTCACAACATTACATATTTATTTTAATTTTAGCTTACAAAAGCAGAAACTCCTCATGACAATGACACAGAGCCGTGACCAAAGGATCCTTACTTTAGTCTGACCACTAGAGTCTTTCCAGTTTTGCAGACTTGGGAATATTGAAGAGGCTTGGAAAACTCCCTGCTTTGCTGGCAGCTGCCATGCTGCAGTGCTCAGTCCTGCTGGTTTTGGTGTCTTTGTTCTTTGGTGGATTTGGAGGAGCTGGAGGTGAGGGGCGGAAATGCAAAGTGGAGAAATGAAACAGAATTGCTTCCGAGTCCTGCTCTGGGATGTGTTTTGGCATCCCAGCGCGATGCCCAGTACCAATTCTGTCCCCGTTGTTCCTCATGTTGTTTCCTGTGGCTTAAATCTCGGTGGCCTCTTTCTGGCAAATCCAGCGGAACAAAGCGCTGCAGATGTGGGAGTGCAGCTGATCCTTCCACATCGCAGCACAAGCTTCTGTCTCCACGGGACCCTGCACTGGGAACCTCAAAAGCACCGTGATGGCAATCAGCCTGGTGTCCTGCACTTGGACGCTGTTTCCAGTGACAGTATTTATCTCATTAGGGTGTTTTCCCCATAAAACCTGAACCAGGTCAGCAGTTGTCCACTCAGCTGTGAGAACGGGAAGGTACCGGACTCTTGTTTTTCCAGCTGTGTTGGGGGAGCCTGTGCTCCCCCAAAAACTTGTTTCTCCTCCCCACACCCCCATGTGTGTATTACTTGTCTAATAAATATTAGCTCTATCAAAATCTGCCTTTTTTCCATGTACTGGAATCACTGTGGCTACCACGGCACCCCCGTGTGAAAAATATTACCACTGGGGCAATCTTCCCACTTTTTAATGGGTTGAAATTTCCCTGCCTTTGCACTTTGCATTTAGGTGTAAAATAGCAATAACGGTTTAATCGCTTTTTCCTTTCTTTTCCTTCTTTAGCAGCTGGGCTGCAGAGACCGGACCTGTGTCGCTCTGGTTTAATTTGCTCCCATGAGCCTTGCTGCTGGCTCCAGAGGGATTTTGGGAGTAGCCAGGTCTGTGGTGAGCATCAGGCTGGGAAATATTTCCCCTGGGACATGGTTCTTGCAACCTGCTCATGAACCGGAGCAGGACAGTACTCACAAAGCTTCCTGTAAAGGGGATCCATCCTCCCATGTCCAATTTTTCCCTCTCGTCTGGTTGATGCTCAGCCCCATCCAGGCTCTGGAGGTGTTTCCGATCATGTCCCTGACAAAAGCCTGGGAGAGAAGGGATGGAGTCTTAGAGCCGATCGTGTGGGATGGAGACCTGATCCTGCCTGTGGGGGTCTGGTCTGGGATGAGCTTGGCACATCCCAGCTACAGACTGGGGGGGCTGGGGAGGTCGGTGGGCTCTTTGGAAGAGGTGGAAGAGTGATCTGGAGATGATGAGCAGGGGAACAGTGTTTTTTGGGGTGATAGAGGAGCCTGGAAGCTCATGTATGGGGCAGCGTGGTTTTGCCCTTCTCCTTTCATCTCCTCTCAGCTCATGTTTCTGGGGTTTTCCCCTGAAATCCTGCCTGGCAGTGTGGGCCTGGATGCTTTGCAAGCCAGGAAGGAAAGGTCAGCCGCAGTCTGGGGGCTGTGTGGCTTTTTGTGGAAAGCAAAGCTTAAAAAATCCAAAGGCGGGGCAATGCTCGAGCCTTTCCCCCGCAGTTAGTTACCTTCTCCTCCACGCTCTTCAGCGTGACCAGCTGAGATTGCTGGTGTGAACAGTTTTCTGCCGCCACCTCCCAGGCTCCGGTTTTCGTGGAAACCCAGTAGCACTTGGCTGCGAATGGCTGCCAGCCTGCGGGACACAGCCGGCAAACCGAGGTGCCTGCGGCAGAGGATGAGTGTGAGTGGTCCCTGGCCCCGTGGGTGCCACGGGGCAAGGGGCTTTTGCAGCCCACCCTGGGACACTGGAGGCTTTTCCTGTTGTTTGAGCCCCTCCAGGTGCCTTTTTTGGGAGAAGTGGGCTGTGCCCATGCTGGAAAAATCTCCCCCCTGGTATGGAGGGAAAGCAAGAGGAGCAACGGAGGAAGGTGTTGAGGGCATGGAGTGGTGCAGGGAGAGGGTGATGTGGATGGGGACAGCAGCTGGGAGGACTGGGGGAGGGGGGGGGTCTTGGGGTGCTTTCCCAATGTTCCTGGCCTTGTTGTCCCCCTTCCATGTGGAAAGGGGACAACAACCCTCCGGCATCCCTAACGAGATGGGGTCTCCACCCACAGCCCCGAAGCTGTGGGTGATGCTTGAGCCATGGTACCTGTTGCATGGCGGCTTCCTTGCTCACACAGCCGTTGTCTCAGCTGCAGCCTGAAGCACCTCAGGGGGCATCCGCACTCCGAGATGTTCGCTCGGCTGGTATTGGTCGGGCAAGTTTCCCAGGAGTACGAGCCCTGGCTCAGGATGGGGCCATTTCCACCTGAAGTGAGGATGGGTTTGACCTGCAGCTTGGTGCTGCTGCATTGAGACCAGAAGATGCAACTGCTGGGGTGCAACCCCTGTGCAAAGCAGCCCTTGGGGATGGAGCAAAGTGCTGCCTGGGGACAGGGCTCTCTGGGGGGGGGGGGGACGGACCCTGGGGTCTTTGCAACCACCATCAGTGTAGAGAAAGGGACCTGTACCAGAACAGGCTCCAAAAACACTTAAATCAGCCTGCGCGTGTCCACTGGGGATATGCCGGCAGCTTTCCCCCTCCTGCCCAGTGGGGATAGCCGCTGCCAGGGGCAGAAATTGCCCAGGAGCTGCTCCCTGCTAAAAATAAGGCCAAAATCTGCTCCAGCCCAGCCTGGGGCTGGGATGTGATAGATTTGGGGAGATTTTCACCATTTTGGATGACAGACCCTGCCACTCACCGTGTTGCTGCAGCAGCCACAGCACAATGCCTGCCAGGACTGCGGTCCCAAACCATCCAGCTCCCAGCAGCACCCAGTACCACCAAGGACCTGCAAAAGGACCCATACTGGGAGTGAGGGAGGAAGCAGCTCTTCTGTGGTCTTTGCCCTGTTTTTAACACCCTTTGTTTCAGCGGGCAGGTACCTCCATGACGCTCTGCTTGGTGAGAAAATCTTGCAAGTGTCTGCGGGAGCAACTGAGCTGAGAAAACCCACAAGCTGCCTTGCTTGCTTGACTGGGGAAACCACAGCGAGCAAGCCTGCAAAGCCTTGGAGCTGGGAGCTCAGCTCCTCTCTTCCCCGTGCTGCACCCAGAGGTGCCCTGGGGAAGGGAAAGACCCAAAGCAAAGTCCTTGGGATGCCTGAAGTGATGGGGAGAGGTTGCCGGGTGCTGCACAGCTCCTGCTCAGCCTTGCTGAGCTGCAAAAAAAAAAAAAAAAGAAAAGAAAGTTGAGCACATGAAGACCTGCATGGAGGGATAGGGGTGTCCTTGGGGCTTGGCTGTATTTTTCCTCCCTTTCCAAGCAAATCAGGCTATGGGAAAGAAACCGGCTTGTGCCATCGCTCTGCCCCAGGCTGGAGATAGGTAGCAAACCTGCTCGAGAGCAAAGCATTGGGTTTTGGCCACCATCAGCTCAGGAAACAGATGGAAAGGCCATGGGAAATCCTTTCTTCCCTGTGCTTTCCTGCAGGGTAGGGGTCCAGTAGCATTGGGGATATCAGCTCCTCTGTCACCGAGGAGAAATTGCATGAGGTCAGGAGGAGCCCAGCACCCGCTGTGCAATGGCATGGAGCAAATTCACTTACCGGGAAGTTTCCTGCAGCCGCCGGGAGCTGAGTGCGGTGGCACATCTGGCTTGGCGTAGACAGTGGTCAATGCCATGGCCGGTCCCTGTCCTTGCAGCATTAAGGTTCAGGGTAACAGAGGGGTGGTTTTTTTTCCGCCCCCGGAGCAAAAGCAAGCTCAGAGACTGGCAGTGGTGGTGGTTTTTTTGCGTCTGGAGTCACAGCTAAAAACCCACCCTCGCTGTTGTGCCCCAGCTGTCTTGTCTTTCCTCACTCTGCTCTTCCACCTGCTGTGGAAGCCCACAAAGAACTGTTTCTGAAAGCAAAGCTACTTTTTTTTAAGGTGTGGAGCAGCTTGGCGTGAGAAAGGAAGGTGCCGGAAGGTCGTCTTCTATTGGGGAAAGCAGCCTCCTCCTCCTGGTGCCGGACTAGTGCTGTTGCTAGCATGGACTAATATATATATATATATGTGTGTAGTTTTTTTCTTTCCAACCCGCTTTTAAGCAGAGCGAAGAGCAAAAGGATATGATATGCTTGCAATCTGCAGAGCGCTGGTTAATTTGGGGTTTTTTTTTCTAGCAGTACTTTGGGTCTTAGCACTGCTCCCATCCCGCTGCAGAGAGGTGAGAAAAATGGAGCTGGTGATGCGGGACACACTAAACCTGTAGCATTCAGCTACAAAATTCACAACTGGCCTGTTTGGTATTTCTAGAGGCAAATTTGCAGGAGATCCATGTGGATTTGTGCTCCTGCGAATGCTCGAAATGCAACATTAAAAACCCCCTCCAGCAAAGGGGGTGGCAAAAAACCCAGAGATGCTCCCCCAAAAAACATAGCACAAGGTATAACATACTTTCCTAAGCAGGATTTTGCTTTCAGGGTGGGTTCGGGCTTGTTAACAGTTGGATCTCTTGGTTGATCCCCTGCTTTAGTTGCTTATGGAGGGATGCATCATCCCCCTGGAGCTGCCCACATTTTTCTGCTTTCAGCATAAACCCCCAAATCCAAAGGAAATGAAGCCAAGCTGGGGATGTAGATAGCTGCTGGAAACTGCTCAAAACAGGTAAATGCAGAGCTGGGATAACCCATCTTTTGATAAGTCTCGGAAAGACAGCGATTTCTCCAGAATCCCCTTTCTAACCCCAAAGTCTCCAGGAGAAGCTGTTGCATTCGAGCAGTCAACCTTGAGGTGGGGGCACAACCCAAGTGACATGCCAAGGACCGGGTAAATCCAATGGGATTTAGGTGACTCCTTTCTGTAGCACAAGCTGGTGAGAAAAAAACACTCAAATTCCCCCTTAAAAAAGGAACCTCTGATCCCATGTCTGCTTTTAGGACTACTAGAGGCTGAGTGCTGAAATCTGATTACTTTTATTGCAGTTATTTTCTTGGCTGGAGAGCAACCGGTTGCCGGGAAGTTGGGGTGATGCCCTTTCAGGGCCTCCTGCTGTTTGATGGATAATTAATAAGATTAATGACTGCGGGATGTTTCAAGAGCTCTCCCACACCTTGGGCTTAAAGCGTTAGACCTTTTCAAGTGCAAAAAAGGAGCAAAAAAAGGGAACAGGAAGCATCTCCCCACAGCGATGGGTAGATAAAAGCAATGGGAGCCCAGACAGAGAGCACGGGGAACCCAGGTAATAATTTGGGGAGAAACGGCTCCAAAACCCGTATTTTTTTAACTATTACGAGTAGTTCTTGCTCAGTGTTTAAAGTTGCAGATGATGGTCTGGGCAAACCAACAAGCCGCGGGGGTTTCGGTGCCCTCTGCACGTCTCCCTCCATCCTTGGTGGCTTCTTCATCCAGAGTTGTCCCCAGGAGGAGGTTGGGACTGGTGGCAGGTGCCACCCGGGGTCTTTTCCAGCTTGTCACCATGCCAAAACATGTGCTGGGGAGGAGACGAGAGGGACGATGGGTCTGTCTCTGCTATCTCCGATATGTCCCCGTGTCCCTCCTCACCTGGGGTATGGGGGGGACCGGCCACGCCGCTGCAAACCCACTTGCAGCCCCAGTTTTATGGCATCCCCCGTCTTCGCTGGGCAAACCCCTCCAGCCTCGAAGGCATGCTGGGGATGCTGATCACTATTCCCACTTCTATATGCTGATCCCCAAATTAATTTTGCTGGATCAGCACGTTTCCCCTCCCTTTTCCCCCTTCGGGGATTGGAGGGGAAATAAAACCTTGAGGCGGGTAAATTAATTGCCTCCAAGCGTTTTGGTTTTGTGGGGAAAACTAATGAAGTTGGACCCGATTTGGGGGTTTTATCACCCACCTCTCCCAAGATGAGAGCCAGGAAGAAGAGCACGACGCCAGCAGCGGCAATTTGGATGATGCTGAGGATGCTCGGCCACTCCGCTGCCAGCATTTCTGCAAACCGGGGGAGAGGTATAAAGAATGGGTGAAAAGACGGGGATTTCCGTAGTGAAACAGGACTTTATGGCAGGGTCTGCCTTGCTATTGTCTCGTCTCATCTCTAGCTTTGTTTTTGTGGGTTGTAGCGCTGCAAAAATACTCCCTGTTGCTATAAAGGGTCAACGGTTTGGTGCTTTCTGCACGTCCGTGATGAGATGTAGCCACTCAACACTTCTTTTTTTAAAAAAAAAACTATTAAAAACACAAACCCCAAATACCCAGCTTTCCCTGGCTGCAGTTCACGATGCGTTTGGGTTCTTAAATGGCTTGTTTTCTCTTGCTTCCTCTGAAAAACAACCCCAGGGCAAATTTCTTCTGCCAAAGCTCCAGGTTTCTGTTCTGCAGTGGCATTAAAACCAAGCTAGGGCAAAATTTACTTCTTTTTTTTTTTTTTTTTCCTTCCTAGCAGGCATTTCTGCTGTTTTATTTTTGCTCCTTCTCATCCCACAGTTTAGCACTTTTCTTCCCTATTCCTGCATTTTCCTCTCCTGTTAGTGCCAGCTTCTCCCGTTCGCTCCATCCTTTCCCCACCTCTAAAGGCGTTTAAATGTGCATTTTTTCCCCCTTCCCTCAGTTACCTCTGCTCACGGACAGGTTGACACCCACGCAAGCCAACCCGTCCGGGGCTCGCACCGTCACCAGGTAGGTCCCTGCATCCTCATCCCTCACATCCCTGAGGGTCAGGGTGCCGTTCGGTCGGACGCCTGCCCGCTGCCTGTACGACCCGTCCACCTCCTGGGAGACGGTGCAGCTCTGCTCCCACCAGTTCCAGGCTTTCCCCGTGCAACCATCCAGGGTGTAGGTGAGGATGGGACGGTTCTTGGGGCTGCTGATGAGCTCCCAGGTGATGTGGATGAAGTCCCAGCCCGAGCAGGGGGTCCGCAGGGAGAAGGAGAGCAGCGCTGTCTGGTTGAGGTGGGCATGGGCTGGGTTGCCGGAGAGGAATAACGGGGAGAAGGTACCTGCGCGTGGAAAGGAGAGGCTCTCTGTTGGCGAGGAGGGAGTTGCAAAGAGCTTTTAAAGACCTGGATGCAGGTGCAGGAATGGGGCAAGGATGAGGCGATGCTTCAGCCCGAGTATCACCCCGTCTCACGGCACGTTGCAGATGCTTCACGCCAAGCATTGTCCCATCTCATCCCATCCCACAGCATGTTGCAGATAAAGGCTCTGTAAATCAGCGGAGTCTTTGTTTTAATAGGACTAGCTGTTTTTCTTTTTTTTTGCATTTTGGGCAGGCTCAGCAAGTATTTGCTCCCTAGAAAACCCCTTTCCTGGGCTTTCTGAACCTGCCATTTGCTCCTTGCTCCTCTCCACCTCTTGGGATTTGGTGGACCCCCCCAAAGCCATCATTACCTTGCAAAATCAGAGTGATCTGCGTGGTGTGTGCCACATCCAGACCCTGCACTGTCAACTGGTAAACCCCAGCGTCATCTGGCTGGGCGTCCTGGAGCACCAGCGAGGTGTTGTAGCTGATATTTGCCCTTGAACTGTAGAAATCGCCCACCTCCATCCTCTGTTGGCACTGTTGCCCAGACGCTGCGAGGGTCTGGTTGCACCTTTCCATCGTGTAAATCAAAACTGGGCGATCCCCCGTCAGAAAGCTCCACTTGATATGGTAGAAGTCCCAGGTAGGGTTGAGGAGCTGGAGGGAGACAGGTAAGATGGCTTTCTCCCCCGGGGAAACCCAAACCGGGTTCTGCAGCGGGGCTATGGAGATGGTGGTGACAGCACCTGCAGTGGGGAGGGATGAGAAAGGAGCTCATGGGCGAGAACTTCCCATGGATGCCTTCAAGTTATTGCCAAAATCTGGATTTAGGGCCCAAAATCTGGGGGAATATTTCCCACCCAGGTCAGCTCACGCCTCCCTGCTCACTTTGACGGGCAAGGCGTTGGATGCACAAGGTGGGACTGAGCAGTATTTACATTTTCCAGGTGTCCCTTCCAATTGCTTTCTCCTCCACGGAGTCCCAAGGGATCTTTTGGGCAGTGCCAAACTAGCCTCCTTTCTGAGGATGAACTGAATAAATGACCCTTGCTGGACACTATGGATTTATCAGAGGAAATTCAGGTTTCTTTGAGATATTTAAGCTCACGTTGGCTGTGTGGGGCTGCTTTTGCATCCTCTCCACCTCAGATGTTGCACTGGAGCAAAGAGGTTGGCAGAGCAAAGGGATGGAGAGGAGAAAAGTCTCCTTTCTGGTGAAGAGGACAAAAGAATTGATGGAATCAATGACTGGGAGAAGGTTTTCGTGGAGAAGGGGTTGCACGAGTCTCCATGGCTGGTGGCGAAGAAGGGGCTGGAGAAATGCTCTGCCCAGAGTGATGTTCTTTGAGGAGAAGATGGTGAAAACCTTCCAAGCTCTCCCTCCTCCACCTTTGGTGCCACCCCAGCCTGGCCTCTGAAATCCCTTCACTCACCCATGAACGCCAAGAAGATGACGGCTCCCCTCATTGCGGCACGGTCCCGGTGCCGAGCAGCAGCAGGTCGCCAGCTCATCCCCCTCGCTGGCTTTTGAGGAAGACCTAAATATTGTCTTTGAACCTCCTCGTGCCCTTTTTGAGCTGGGGAGGGGGGAAAACAAACTAAACAAACAAACACAAAGCCCCGTGCTGGTTTCCGTCCCCAGCAGCACCTTGCTCACCTCCCGCTCTGCGAGGTGGCAAAGGATGTGGCTTTTTGCAGCATCCACTCACAGGATGGGTTTTGGTCAAAATTACCAGTTGTGCCCCTACCAAGAAATTCTTGTCCACTGCCAGAAAGCCCCAAATTTGGGGCACAGCAGAAAGGGCGTCTCCGGTGTGAGATCGCTTTGTCCTTCGCCCATGTTTTATGTCCGTATGGCTGCAGGAGTGCAAGTTTGGGGGTGCTTTTGGGAGGGGCTTGGTACTTCCAATTCCCACTTTTTGGCATTGCTTGTGACTCTTCAAGCGAGCTGTGAGATTTTTTGCAAGAAATAGCAAGGGAAAAGTAAAAAAGCAACCAGAAATGCTCTTCCTCCTTTGCTCAGGCTGGGATGAGGCAACCTCCTTGTCAACTTGGCTGGAAGATAGTGATGGAGTTGCTGCTCTTGCTGTTTTTATTAGGAAAAAAGGAAAGAATGCACCCCGTATAAGTATCTAAGAAATAGAATTTATTGTCAGACCAATAGATGCTTTATCTTGAAACACAGCAACTGCTTCTTAATGCTCCAGTTACAGAAATAATCAAATCGCCTGATTTTGTTGAGGCTTATCCATAATACAGGCAATCCAAAGATAGCCCTTTGCTTGGATATTAAGCTCTTTGCCACCCAATGTGGTGGCACAGTGAGGTTTTCAGCATCCCGTATCCCCTGGAAGAATACGATATTGGTGGTGGAAGTTTGCTACGAGTTACTGTTAAATATTTCAACTCCGCTATTGGCCAACTTATGGCACTTCCTTGTTTTTACTGGTGCAGAGGGTGGGTTAACCATAATATTAGTTTTAGCTATTGCAAAAATCTTTGGAAAACAGAAACAACTTCCTTTTTTACTGCTGCAGAGGGTTGGTATCCTGGTTTCAGCTGGGATACAATATGATATTGGTGGTGGAATTTTGCTAGAAATTACTGTTAAATATTTGCTAACTGGTTACAGCTCTTCCTCTTTTTTAGTGGTGCAGAGGGTTGGTTAACCATAATTACAGGTTTTAGCCATTGCACAAAATTTCGCAAAACAAACGAAAAGATTGCATTATAAGACAAGGTCAGGGGAGGGCTAGTTATCCTTTGTCCCTGTTTTGGCTGGGATAGTTAATTTTCTTCCTAGTAGCTGGTATAGTGCTATGTTTTGGGTTCAGTGTGAGAAGAATGTTGATAACACGCTGATGTTTTCTGCTGTTGCTGAGTAATGTTTAGAGCAAGGCAGGGATTTTTCAGCTTCTCGTGCCCAGCCAGCAAGAAGGCTGGAGGGGCACAAGGAGTTCGGAGGGGACGCAGCCGCGACAGCTGAGCCAAACTGGCCAAAGGGATGTTCTATACCGTGTGAAGTCATGCCCGGTATGTAAACTGGGGGGAGCTGGCCTGGGGGGCAGATCGCCGCTCGGGGACTATACTGGGCATTGGTTGGCGAGTGGTGAGCAATTGCATTGTGCATCACTTGTTTTATATGTTCCAATACTTTTATTATTATTATTGTCATTTTATTATTGTTATTACTATTATTGTCTTCCTTTCTGTCCTATTAAACCGATCTTATCCTGAGTTTTACTGGTTTTTTCCCCTGATTCTCTCCCCCATCCCACTGTCGGGGGGGGAGTGAGTGAGTGGCTGCGTGGTGCTTAGGTGCTGGCTGGGGTTGCTCACTCACTCCCCTCCCATCCAGTGGGATGGGGGAGAAAATGGGGAAAAAGAAGTAAAATTCATGGGTTGAGATAAGAACGGTTTAATAGAACAGAAAGGAAGAAACTAATAATTATAATAATAACACTAATAAAATGACAACAGCAGTAATAAAAGGATTGGAATATACAAATGATGCACAGGGCAATTGCTCACCACCTGCCAACCAACACCCAGCCAGTCCCCGAGCGGCGATTCCCCCCCACACTCCCCAGTTCCTATACTATATAGATGGGACGTCCCATGGTATGGAATATTCCTTTGGCTAGTTTGGGTCAGGTGCCCTGGCTGTGTCCTGTGCCAACTTCTTGTGCCCCTCCAGCTTTCTCGCTGGCTGTGCATGAGAAGCTGAAAAATCCTTGACTTTAGTCTAAACACTACTTAGCAACAACTGAAAACGTCAGTGTGTTATCAACATTCTTTGCATACTGAACTCAAGACATAGCACTGTACCAGCTACTAGGAAGACAGTTAACTCTATCCCAGCTGAAACCGGGACAGACACCCTTTCAGAGCTTTTTCATCCACCGCTGATGTTTTGGCCATAGCAAATGGGCTGAGCCATGAGGCTGTAAGGTGCCTGAGCGAGCTTTTAATTGGCAAGGTTAGGTATGAGTGGTACCACCCATCACCCAGCGCTTTCCAGGGGTGGTGGGGTCCTGTGCTGCTTTATAGCCAGTTCTGCAGGTTTCTGCTCCTTTTTATTTTGTTTTGAAACAGGGATAAAATTTTAAAGGGAGAGGGGACTAGCAGAGAAGGGTGACTGATCAAGCCACCTAGGAAACTCAACTCCATCCAAGCTGTTGTTTCTTTTCTCCTCTTTTCTACCAAGGAGCAGGGGATTGAGGGTTTTTAAGGTTTTTCCATGCGGGTTTTCCATTGGCTTGACTTGAACTGAAGGTCTCTCCATGTGCTGCCCCCCCCCCATGCTTCCCATGTCGCTTTACATCTCAATGCCTTCCCTCTCGCAGATCCACTTGAATTCTGCCTGGCAGGTCTCTGAGTTGGTCTGGTTGGCTTTCACCACCCCACAGCTCTCCGAGTCCATGTTACCTGAGACTTTGAACCTGATGGAGAGACAGGAGACAAAGCAGCTCCCACAGAAATGCTCCCTCCCATCTCCCAAAGCCCCCCCGGGATGCTCCATCTGCATCCGAGCATCTCTTTGGGCAACACTCACATCAGCTGGTCCAAGGGAGCCCCATCCACCCATGTCCGGTTATGAGCACTGACAGATAAATGCAGCCCAATCCAGATGTGGTTGGTTCCCTCCGCGAGGCAAACCAGCCAATTTTTGGTATGATGGGGCAGCAGAAGGCTGTGTGAGAAAACCAAACCCCCAGGATCGGTGGCAGTTTCCCCCTCTGGTACTTACCATGGATGCTCGGAAAAATCACAGCTGAGACCAGGAGGAGGCTCAGCAGCAGCAGCAGCAGCATGGCTGCTTTGTAACAACATCAGTGGCGGGATGTGCCTGGGGAAAAAAAACATTTTGGAAGGCTTTATGGAGAAATTAGCAGTGCTGAGCAATGGAAGAACAAGTCGCAGGCATCAGGGGTGCAGCGCTGGCTATCCCCGGGAGCATAGTGCTTATTTGGCTGGTGCAAGGTTAAATCTAACCCCAGCTGGGCAGGCAAAAAAAATACAATAACAAGAGTTGTGCTGTCCTGAGCACTGGCAAAAAAAAAAAAAGGAGCAGAAAGAAAGGAGTAAAGATTGCTAAGAAATTACATTTCTTTGTGTTGGTTTCCAGGGTAGGCAAGAGGCAATGCCGGACTGGCCATCATTTAGGGAGATGAACCTGGAGGTGCCCAGAGGCAGAAGCATGAAACTGATGGACAAAATGCCCCCCAAGCCCCTCGCTGACATTTCTCATGGCTTTTTTCACCTCTGCAGCAATGCTGAGGGAAATTCGCCCAGTGGAAGGAAAGACAAAGTGAATTGCAAAAATTGCTACTGCCTGTGGTTTCTTCTCCGGGCCATGCTGGCCGAGAAGATCCCCAGTGCCTGGATCCATCGGCTTGGGCATCAGGGTGGGGTCCTTCACCTTCAATTTGGTCGTGATGATGTAACCTCCATCATCCTCCCTCGCTGGTGTCAAGGGTGTGCTAAGTCAGCGTGCATGAAGAAGGAGGGAAGCTGTTACGTGCAGGGGCGGTGTGTTTAGGTGAAGCTGGTGGAGGAAACCCTCACCACTCCTCCGGTTGCACCAGCGTAGCCGTCTGCAAGGTGCCAGTCTCCGATGAGCGGTGGGCATGGACCTTGGGGTGCTGGGGGCAGCTTGCAACACCTTTCCTTGGGAGGCTGCTGAGGTCTCAGGCTCTTCCTTGCCAAGAAAAGCTTGGAGACCCACCACTGGGAAACAGGAGGAACCTTAAGATGGGAAAACACTGGATGCTAAAGAAGAAAGCGCCAGCAACCATGATGATTTGGGAGCACTCATCCTGCCCTCTGAGACTTCTGTGCCTGAAGCTGTGACCGTGCTATTTTGCAGCCTCTTCTGACTTTGGGGAGAACTCTGCCTGTCACCTTGAGTGACATCCTGGGTCTGGCCGTGCACAGTTTGGTGCCCTTTTTTTCACATGTGTTGCCTCTGCCATTGCCTCCACGCTTGATGGCATGAAAATCACCACCATAACCCAAGCGATGGCCTCCCAGGAGCAGCAGTGGAGGGATAGCTGAACGTTTGATCCCCATCACCCAGCTCTGAGTCTTAGGGCTTGTGATTAGAGCAGCCTGGAGCGGGGACAAGTTAGATCTTACATGTCCTCATGGTATTTCCACAAATACCGAAAGAAGCTGTCAGTTCCTATGACTCACAGTGTCGCCGCCTGCTTCATGTCTTATCATCTCCTTCCTTGTGGCAAGCATTGTGGTCTGTGAGGCATCATTTCTCTTCCTGAGTGCTTGGCTTGCCAGGTGGAGCCCAGGCTCAGGCGTTTGGATAGGTGACGCCGAGCGTGGCCACCTCCTCCTGCCCTGGGGATATGAAGTCTGCGGTCAGGGGGCTGGAACAGCCCCCCCCCCACCCTTGGCATGCTGTGGGGGTTTGCACCAATCACCCCCGACCATCTCCACAGCCAACTCACCCAAATGATGATGGTTTTGCAGATGGCTAGAGCAGCATTTATTCATTTATAATATTTATATTAATTTTTTTCTCCAAATGGGAAGGGTGGGCAGTTTCCCTGGGGAAAAGGGGGGGCCATCGCAGAGGGTGCAAAGAGTCTCCCAAGCCCCAAAGGTCTCCAGTGCTCAAAGAAAGATGGGGACCACACAGAGCAGTGGTGCATCCCTCCAAGCATACATTTGCAAGAGAGTTTGAAAGCAGAAACTGGTGTGTGGGGGTGTGACGACAAGAAACCGTGGGTTGGACTCAAACCCAAATGCATCCCAATCAAAATGAAAATCTATCTTGATCTCCTGGTAATCATCCTTGCTGCAGCTTGCCCCATCTCCCTCTTTCCCTGTGCACCCCGAGAAGAGCCTGGCCCCATCCTTCCCTTATCACCCATCAGGCAGGGCGGGCAGCCTGCAGTTTGGTGAGAAACGAGAAAATTATCATTTTGACGTGGCAGGCAAATGGGGTGAAGCAGGATCCAGTCAGCATCGATCGAGCTCATCGTCCCTGAAAAACAGAATCTTTTTTGAGGGGGAGGGTAAAAGAAGCTGTTTCAGGCAGCCGACCAGATGCTGCACATCTGCAGCCAGATAATGTCACCAGACCTCAAATTCTCGCTTCTGCGATGACAGCCATGGGGGTTTTTCCCAGGGCAGCTCAGAGAGTCTTCCCATGCTTTTTCTCACTGTCTTCAATGCTCCCAGCCCTCCTCCCCAGAGGCTTTTCCCACTGGGTTTAACCTCCTCTCTTGCACCTCCTTCTCCTTGGAGCATTTTCTCATCCCTCTGGGCTGGCTTTTCTCCCAGCCTGTTGCTTTTGCTCCTCAATGTAAGCCCAGCCCCTTGGTTTTTCCTCTGCCGTAGCGAGATGATTCAAAGCCACACTTAGCATAGCCTGACCTTTGCTTTGTGCACAAACTGTTTCAAACCAGCTCCAAAAGCTGCCAGAGCAGTTGAGAATTGACTGCAAACCTTCGGGGAGCAGGTAGAGCACGGTGCCTTCCCCATCACCCGCCTACAGGGCTCTCTTAAAAATCCCCACTGCTCTGGGTTTATTCCGCAAAAATAATAGGAAAAAAACCATCAAAAAAACCTTCTTCCTGCTTGGAAACTCTGAAGATAAAGCTTAAAGCAACCAATGGTTTCTTGAGGTGGTCTCTCACCCCTTTCCCTTGCCTACGAGCCCAAGCAGGCACCCCAAGGACAGCACCCGAGCTATTGGGGTGCAGCCAAGTATTGGGAGCGCGGCCGTCGCGCCGTCCCCCCCCCGAATGTGACGATACGTAGCAGCATCAGGAAGTCGCTCTCAGCCGGCGTCGGCTCTCGCAGGAGGTAAGAGCCGGGGAGAGCAGCCGCTTGCCTGCAAAAATTGGGGCTGGTTGAATCAGCGGAGCAGGAGCGACGCTGCGGTTGGGATGGGGGGGGGACAACCCGGAGAGGCTGAAAGAATCGACCGGCTAAATTAAAAATGGCATATTGAAGGGGGGGAATTCAAAAAACAAACCCCCAAATGACTACTTTTCAGCTGGTTTTATCAAAGCTTTTGCCACCATGGGTGCCCTGCCTTACCTGCCTATTTTATTGTGATTGTTTTGAATTTCTGGATGTGTTTTTTCAGCTGCTGCTTTTTAATTTTTTTTCTCTGTTTTGCTGCTTTGTAACCACTTTTCAGTGCTGGCTTTTTTTTCTTCAGCCCCTTCTAGCTAACAGGATTGCTTTCTCTGGAAGGAATTTAAAATCATGGTGAAGAGAGGCAAATAATTATACAATAAAAGGGACTTAAATTTGTTTCAATTCAGTGGAATTAATAGTGATTTGGGGGGAACTGGAGTGAACTGGCTGGAAAGCACAGTGGGCTTCGGACGGGTAAAACCTGGGCAGGAGCTCAGGCTGCCCTGTGTGATCTCTTAAATTTGGGGGGAGGTGTGGTGAAAAACATGAGCCTCCACGGGGTCTTTTTTAAGGGGATTTTTGCTTAATTTTTATAGTCATTATTACGAAACACAGCCAAAAGCAGAACAGAAGTTTGAAATGGGGGAAACTGAAAGCTTTTTCTTTATCTCAAGTTACTACTTTCGTTTCTCAAATATCTCAATGCTTCAGCAGTAACAGCTCTCCCAGCCCTGGGCTGCAGTTTCCTGCTCAAACCCTGCTCAGAGACCGGACAAAATCTGGGCTTTGTGCCATTGAGTTTTGGGTACTTCCAGGGATGGGGAAGCATCACCCCTTCCCAGCCTGCCCTTGTTATGACTTTTTTCTCTTCTCTGCTGCCAAATTTAACCCTAAAACTGCTTCTGAAACACTAGATCCGAGCACATCTTTGAGCACTGAATTTGCCTCCTGCAAATCCCCCGTGCAAGGAAAGGGAGAGGCTTTGCACTTTTTCCTGACAACCAACCCCGGTCCCTATGTGGCTTTAGAGCTTATTCCCAGAATAAAATGTCACTGTTGTACCAAGCCCACCTTGCTGGGGCAGGTTCTTGGTAGGCTTTTACTACTTTGTTTTGTAATTCTAAAGTACACATGACCGAGGGAGGGAATTAACGGCCGTTGCCACCCATTGGCTCACGATTAGGAAAACAAGCGTGTACTTTGCTCCGTGCAAGGGCGGACGCTGGAGGAAGTGAGATAGGGGTTTTGACGAGCAAAACAACTTTGCTGTAAGCAGCTGCTGGCAGCAGTAGTTTTCTTTTAAACTCAGCTTCTTCACTTCTTGTGGGTTCTTGGGGGGTTCAAACCGCAAGTTCTGCTTCAACCCGTCAGGCAGTTTCCTCCCTTCCTGCAGCGGTGGCTCCCAACTCCTTAACAGGCTTGTGTCCCCTCGTAAATGCTTAAACTCCCTTTAAACTGTGACTAGTTAATAACTTATATTTTTCTTTTAATATCTTTTAAGATTTAAACTCCCTTTAAACTTCTTTTTTTTCTCTCCCTTTTTTCCTCCTCTCTCCCTTTTTCTCTATCTTTTTTCCTCTCTTTTTTATCTTTCTCTCTCCCCTCTCTTTTTCTCCTGTCTCTTTTTCTCCCCTCTCATGTCATCTTCTCTCACATTGTCCTTCTTTCTGTCTTTCTTCTCCGCCGATGTGTTTTTAGCACAGCACAAACGCGCTCCCGTGCCATGGCTTCCCGTGGTACCTGTTGCCCACGAGGTCTTGGCGTGTTGCAGAGGAAAAAAAACCCAAAGGCTCCAGACAGCTTGGTGGGATCTCGCAAATGTGGGAGGCATGGCTGGCTCCAGATTCGCTCAGCCTTTTCCTTGTTAACACGCAGCTTGAGCCGCACTCCCTGTAGATGGTGGTGGATGTGAGTGAGCCCTGGGTCTGGCACGTCTCGGCTTGCAATGGGGAAAGGAGCACAAAAGCCACGTTCTTCAGACCAAGAGGAAGTGTTGAACAACGGCAACGATATAGAGAAAGATCGCAAGTGGGGTAATGCTGGGGAAAAACCCCAATGCTGTGGGTGAGGGCAGGGGGTGGGAAGAGCATCTCGCTCTGGTGGAGCACCAGTGGGATGGGCATGGAGCTTTTGGGTGGGCGCAGATCAACCCAGGCACCTCTACGCTAAATTTCGTGATGCGGCCACCTCTAAGGGCTGAAAAGCCCTAAATCCATCTGCCGGTCCTCAAACACACATTGGTGCCTTTGAAGGACAGACGTCCGCTCTCCCTGCCTTGCGGGCAGCCCCTTGAGCCTCTGCAAGGTCTCCCCACCCTCCCGAGCCCCAACAAGGTCCCTGTCCCAGCTGGGGCTCGGGATGGACTGAGGATCCAGCAGAAAAACAGCACAGGATTAGGGAAAGGACCCAGCCCACACCCTCTCCTGCTTTTTCCTCCCCCAGGGTCCAACACCAAGAAGCCAGACCAGGAAAGATCCCGCTTGTCTCGGGTTTTCGTCCCTCTGTGTGTGGTGCTGGTGCTCCTCACCTTCGTCCTGCTGGTGACCTTGACTGGTGAGTCCCATCCAGGCATCCCGCATGGGGAGGATCCGGGCCAGGCGCCCCTCTTTTGGGGAAGAGGGGATCGCAGGACTTTCCTAGCCTCAAGGGATGCTCCCCAAGCAAAGCACCAAGCCTGCTTCAGGGGGGACCTCTTTTTTTATTCCTAAATTGTGGTCCAGGCATCCTGGCTCTTGGTCAGCCACACCATTCCCTTTTCCGAGGGCATCATCCCCAATTTCCCCCCTGCAGCCTTGAGGAAAAAAATAATAAATCCCATTCTCCTGCTTTTTAGAGCTGCCCACACACATCTCACAGTTTTCTCTTTTGCAGTTGTCCATTCAGGATCCCGTTTGCCTCAGCCTGACTTCTCCCATGTGTGCCCAGATGCCTGGCTTGGTTTCCAAGGGAAGTGCTATTATTTTTCTGAGGCTGAGAGCAATTGGACCACCAGTCAGGAAAACTGCAAGGCCCTGGGAGCTTCACTGGCCCTCATAAACACGATGGATGAGCTGGTGAGAACTGTGCTTGAGCCCCTACACTAGTACCAGGGTAGGAAACATGAAAAAAAAACCCAAAAGAGACATGCCACCCACCCCCCCAAAAAAAAAGAAGAAAAAAAAACCAGACCAAAAACGTGCTTGGCCCCAAATTGCACCCAATGCTGTAGCCGGGAGTGGATGTCTTGGGGAAAGCACCGTCTCTGGGTGGGGTGATGGACACAGGTGGAAAAGAGGAGGTGGGGAAGACAAGACCAGCTAAAACATGACGTTTCTTTGCTTTAAAGACCTTCATTAAACGCTATAAAGGCGAAGCTAACCATTGGTTTGGGCTGCGAAAGGAGAAGGATGACAGCTGGTGGTGGACCAACGGCACAGCCTTCAACAACTGGTTGGTCCCTCTGTCCATGTTGGGCGCTTGGGGTTGGCAACTGGGGCAGGTTTGCCTCTTGGTGTGGTTGGAAATGGCCCCAGGGGGCTGCGGCATTGCTTCCCCCTGCTTGGATGGGATATCTTAGAGGGTCTGGGATGACCCATCCTGGCATGGGGACCTTCTCCTGCCACCGTGCCCAAGCAGCTCCTGGCTTTCCGTGGGAGGTTTGGGATGGACCAAGGATGCTGCACACCGATCCTCTATTAGATACTCTCAGCCAAACACCACCCTTCTCTCCTAGAGAGGAAATCCCAGTTTTTCTTAATTTTTTGGGGGTAGCTTTCTTCGTTTCCTCCTTTTCTCGCTCACCTGCGCGTGTCGGCATTGCAGGTTTCAGGTGCGGGGTGATGGGCCCTGTGCATACCTGAACCAGGAGAGGATCAGCTCGTCCCTGTGCCACACCAAGAAGAATTGGCTGTGCAGCAGACCCGACAATTACATCCTCTGGAAGCAAAAAGCATATTCATAATAAAAGACCGCATAAACAGGAGCTTCATCTCTGTTTTCTTGCCAGCAGATGGAGAACCAAGCATAGTTTCTTTTGGTAAATCCCTATATCTGACTCTATCACCAACATTTATGAGTTCTTGATTTGATGAGACCTTCTGCTCAGACAAGCTAGACTGTTGTTGATCTGTCATTGCTGTAGGATCACTGCATCATAAAAGCTTATTGAGTTTTTCTGTCTGCTTTCAAAAGCCATATTTTGCCTATAAGCAAGGCAGGTCCATAAGCTACTCACTTGAGTGAGTTAATTTCAATGAACAGATTTTCTTGCTGTTGGAAGGAGGTGAAAAAAGGTGGGGAGGGAATTTGGTGAAATGGTGGATTTGGGTGAGCTTGGAATGTTTTAGAGGTTTTTTAAAACACAAACAAACAAATAAAAAAAACCCAAAAAACAACACCCCCCCAACCAAAACCAAACAACCACCCCCCCCTCAAAATCAAAACCCAACTTGCCCCCAAAACCCCTCAAAATCAAAAAACCTAAACCAAACCAAACAAAAAAAATCCCAAACAACAACAAATAATCCCCCCCCCCCAAAAAAGACAAAAAAAACCCCCAAACTTCAAACAAAAAACTGCTTGCATTAGTCCCTGTGATGATGTTCTCAGATGTTCTCAGGGAGATGCACGCTTGGTAGTATACTCCTTACCACAGCCGTCACTCGGGAAAACTTTTCTTAATAGAACTTTGTAATACATGCCATACATTTTGTGCCACCTGACCTCTTATTTGAAAATCTGTGTTATTTCAATAAATTGAAACCAGCTAGTTTTGTAGGCTTTTATTGATGCTGTAGCTCTATCGACACACCACCTGGGGCACCGATGTTTTTGCTTTCCCAGCTCGGAGGATTGCCTGCACCCCCGAAAAATTGTCTTGACCTGTGTGGGAAATGCATTTGCAAACCTTGAAATCTCTCACAGGACCGTAACGGTGAAGATGGGGCTGGCTTTACCCCAAATATTGGCGGCAAGCGTCTCACAGGCTGGGCATTTTGGGATGGGCACATGTCAGACGGAGGCGTCGCATTTCTCTCCACCTCCTGCCGTCGATGGGGAGAGCTGGAAAGGGTGTTTCTGGCAAACCCACTCGTGTTCAGCGTTACAGCTGTCGACCTCCAACATTTTGTTTTTCAGTGTCCCACACCCTTCATCCATCTCCTGCAGGTTGCGAAGCCTACAGATCAAAAAATGTTATTGCCTGAGAGGAGCAAACTCTTCCAGGCTTGCAGAAGAGGGGAGGATTCTCCTGCCCTTTTTCTGCACCATCTCGTTGTGCTACAAATGATTTCTTGCTGGTGGATGGCCCAGGTTTGAGTACAGGTTGCTGTGCTTGCAATAAGATCTGCAAAGAGCGTGCATGGACCATGAAAAGCTGTGTTGGTTGCATGGGATGGTGGGAGGTGTTGGGTTATCGTGCTCTGTAAACCCAACTCTTGGTCTGCAAAGCTTTGGCAGGAGGAATACGAGACCGTTGCATAGACAGAAAAATCTTGGAGGGATAGGTCAGGGCATGCACCGGGTCTGAAATGGAGCAAAGCTGCTTTTTACACCAACGGGTTGCAGATACACTCACATTTTGGTGTTGAGGGGTGTGTTGTCCACCCATCTCCATTTCCTGCGGGATGATAGTAATCCAATCCACACCGGCTGCGTGCGTCCGCCTGTAATATTCTTGATGTACTCCTGGGAAATGGAGGTGACAAAAATCTCTCTGCAGAGAGTTTTGTGGGGTGCAAAGCCACGGAGTAAATCTGGCTCATTTCATCCCCAAAGAGATGGGACACGAATGTCCCCTGTTCTTTGAAGGCCTCCATGCACCATCTCTAAAGGGAGCTCTGGGGTGGAACTAGCTTAAATTCAGAGCCCGGGACACTGACATCTCCGTCTGAGCTCTGCGTCCCTCCTCTTCCTCCCATGTCACAGGTGGGTGGGGGGACACAGAGGGGCTTTAGGGGATGATTCCACCCTTTTTGCTTCCCAGTCACTTCTTAGGAGACATCAGAGCAAGAGGTGGGTGAGAGCCACTGTTGCAGCCCCAAACCCTCCTGCCGCCGAGCACTTTTTGCTCCCCTGCCCACCTAAAAAAACCCCCTGATTTGCAGGTCTTTTTCAAGCCTTCTCCTCTGTATTTACCTCTTCTTTCTTGTCCCAGAGCATTGCCAGCTGAGACCCCTGATTTTCGCAGCCTTTCTTGCCTTGATTCCAGTTCCCCGTTTCCTTGGAAAGCCGGTAGCATCTGTCCCCGTGGAGCTGCCAGTCCTGGGGACACAGCTTGCAGCCAGCACAGGCTGAAGAGGAGGAAGAGCCATGAGGCAACCCAAAGGGTGGTCAAGGTCTTCCCCAGCCACCACCTGAAAGGCACCAAGGGTTTCCCCATCCCACGCCTCGGCTCTTTCCCCATCCTTGAGTCTTTTTCACAAGGTTGTGTTTTTTCCTGCTCAGTCACTGGAAAGGAGGAGGACGACTGGGGTTGGGTGGCCACAGGGACACAAATGGCTGGTTGGGGTGGAGGAAGGGTGATGAGGAACCTCCTCCCTGGGGTTAGTCCTGCTCCTCCATGTATGCAAAAAGAAATACTTCCTTGCAACAACCCTCTTTGCCAAATAACCCTTTGGTGGGTCACCAACTCGTATCCCCAAGGGCATCCTGGCAATTGAAGGGCGGAGGAAGCCTCATCGAAAATTCCACCTGAGCATCCCCCAGCAGAGCTGGGTGGGAAGTGGGGGGAGTTACCTGTGGGGCTGTCCTGCCGGGGCTTGCAGTAATACTGCATCAGGGCTGAAATCACGCGTTGCTCCGTGTGGTTCTTTCCCCGGGTCTCGCTGCCTTGCCAGGGAATGCTTGTCGTCACCGGCTGCAGAGAGCCCTGAAAAACTTGGAAGAATGACCTGGGGTGAGAGGCTGCAGCCGTTTGGGGACAAAACCCACAAAACCTGGTAGGTCTGGGTTTGATTTTGTGCAACCCTCCTTTTTTCTCTGCTGTGGTTGCACCCGGTTAATCAAGCCAGCCTGAAAAACATGGCTTGTACACTCCACCCTTGTTTAAAACCTACGGGGATAGTCTGGGTTTATTTCACAGGGGGTTTACTTGTGGTGGGTGGTATGTCTTGTTGCATCTCTGTGGGCAACCTCGTCCCCTCCAAAGGCTGAAATGCTGAAATAAAACACGATTTCCCCTTCAAGCCTGCCTGCTGGGTTTTGAGATATAGATAAGAGCTGGTTACTCACCCTGCGCGCTCAGCACTACCACCAGCACCAGCAGGACGAGGTGCCCCAGCCCACTGACTTTGAGGACGACCCCATGCCACCGTGGGCACAAGGCAGGAGCTGAAAGAGGCCACATTTGCTTAAAAAAATGTGCACATTTTCACATGGAAAAGCTGGGGTTCTTAGAGAAAGAAAAAAAAAAAAGCCCCTCTGTCAAGTTGGTAAGTTTGAGCAGAAGTTAACGGCTGCTTTGCTTCCTCCAAAAAAAAAAAAAAAATCACCACCGATGCAGAAGTGAGGGCATCACCTAAGGGTGGGTTTTTCAGGTGGTGGAGGGACTGCAGGTAGCCTCAAGAGCAACCTTGGGCACCCAACAGTAGAGCTTAGCAGACCCAACACCTTCTGAAATTGGCTTAATATAGAACAGGCGAAACCTGCTCGCGGTTCAGCTGGGACTCGGTGGGACATGGGTCTTTCCAGACCTCACCTCCCCCAGGATCCCAGACATGGCGTCAGCAGCTTTGCCTCCCATCAAGGTGTGTTGGCTCACATTGGGCTTCTTGGGACCCCTTTTTACTACCCAGTGAAGGGTCTTGGAAGCAAAACTCTTCAACCTCCAGATGTTTGCTGGCTTTTCTCTCCCCCATCCCTTCCTTGCTTTTTTTTGCCCTCTGTGCAAGCCAGGATGCTACCTTAGACACTTAATCCATCCAGCGTTCTCCATGTATCTTGGAAAACTCAACGTGGGGATGGAGAAGCAAGCAAACCCAAAAGTCTTCCCAAAGCAAGCAAAGCTTGAAATAAGTGCTTTTCCCCCAAAATAGCACTTACCGTGACGCTTCTCGGCAGAAGAAAAACCATCCCCAGGATGCCTTAAATCAGCATAAATTATTTCCCCAGCCATGACCAGCTCAGAAGATAGCAAGAGCGTCCCAAGAGTGAAGCCGTTCTTGGGCAACGTCTCGCCTTATGACCGACCTGCTCGCGCCTGCGTCCAGCCCCAGGAAATGGCATCGTCTGGGCCTTTTATCTTCTTTTTTTTTTAAAAAAAAAAAAGTGTATCCTAGAACCTTCCCTTGTAAATTAAGGCCAGTGAGGAGGGGTAGGTGTCCTCTAGCCAGGTGGTGGTCACACATCTGGAGGTGTAGAAACACCTATGTGTTTAGCGATTGTGCCAAGCAGCTGGGAAAACATGCAGAGATGAAAAAAAAATCTAATAAACCTTTAAATAAGGGTTTCGAGGGTCTGGATCAGCATGGCTGGAGGCAGATAATCAGGTGAGAAGGAGACAGGTAATATTTGGTATTTCTTCCCCAGAATATTGGCTGCAAGCGACTTGAAATGGCTTTTACTGTGCACGGCTTTTTCTTCTGCTCCTGCTGCTTTTGACACAATAGTTGACTTCTTGTTTTATCCTGTGGTGGGGAGATCTGTAAATGGATGGGGCATGCAGGGATTGCCCAGCTTGTCCACTGGAAGAGGCAGAGGGCATCTTTTTTCCTGCCTGTTTCCCGCAAGCTGTTAATGAATTTTCTCTTTTTTCTCTTTTCTTTTCTTTTCTTTTCTTTTCTTTTCTTTTCTTTTCTTTTCTTTTCTTTTCTTTTCTTTTCTTTTCTTTTCTTTTCTTTTCTTTTCTTTTCTTTTCTATTTTCTTTTTCCTTTCCTTTCCTTTCCTTTCCTTTCCTTTCCTTTCCTTTCCTTTCCTTTCCTTTCCTTTCCTTTCCTTTCCTTTCCTTTTCTTTCCTTTCCTTTCCTTTCCTTTCCTTTCCTTTCCTTTCCTTTCCTTTCCTTTCCTTTCCTGTTTTTTTATGTTGTTTTATTTTTTTTTTTTAACTATCTTTTACTTTACTTTATTTTGATTTTTATCCTGCAAGCACATCCTCCCACCCCCAGTGTGTGGTTTTACACCATCCAGATCTGGGACACTTTGACCATTGCACAGAGCAACAGCAATTCCCAGGCTACGCTTACTTTTTTTCCCTCCCTTTTCTTCTCTCTCTCTCTTTTTGTTTTTTTTTTTTTTTGGTGTAAACCCCATTTGCAGCAGGTTTTGGCTGGTTCTGTAACACCCCTGGCAATGGCTTTTTATAGAGGTAGAAACGACGATTATTTTTTTCCCACGCACCCAAAAGGCAGCAAGAAAAAAAAGCAGAAATTTGCCCCAATACCTGCCAGCAGCAAGAAATGCAGTCACAGAGAAGAAACCCAAAGGTCCCAGCAGGAAAAGCACTGCCTTTTTAAAATTTTTATTTTAATTTTTAGTTAGTTATTTATTTTTATTTTTATTATTTCATTTTTATTCTTTTTTTTCCACCTGCAGGCTTTGTTAGTCTCATGGAAAGTTTTTGTGGTGAGCTGCTTTTACGCTTTGCTCTTGTGCTTTGCAAAAGCAGTGGCTCTGGTGGCGTGTGACCATTGCTTAAAAAAAAAAAAGTAAGTTATTGTGGGGGGTAAAAATCTGGAGGCAGAGAGCTTAATTGCAAGAACACTTTTTTTTTTTATTAGTGTTTTCCCTGTTGGATGCATTCACTTGATGATCCCATTTATTGGGGGGGGGGAGGATGGGGGTTTTAATAGGGGTAGAGGCAGACAGGGTCCGGTCTTGGCTCAATGACACAAGTTTGCAGGAGGTGGTTGCCTGGAAAAAAGAGAAATTTTTATCTAAAAACATCATAAGATGGGCTGGAGGGAACCGCCTGGTCCTCACCCTTCGTCCTCGTAGCACCCTCGAGGTCCCTTTTGGGGTGCCCCGACACCCCAGAGCAAAGAAATCTCCAACAGCAAATGTTTTCCCCTCCTGCATCCCAAAATAAACTTTTTTTTTGAGAGTCTGTGCTCCCCAGCTGAAAAAAAAAAAGCTGTAAATGCAGGAAAAGGAGGTGAAGAAGGTGCGGGGTGGAGCTGGAAGGGAAACGACGGAGGTTTTGCTTGTGGGCAGGTGCCCTTGGTCAGGCAGCCCCTTCCCCGTCTGCCCCGGAGGATCCTCATGAAAATCCCCCGTAAAAAAACCAAAACAAACCTAGTATTTAATTTTTTAATACTTTCTGTTTCACATTTCTCTTAGCAGGAGAGGGTTGCGCCTCGGCAGCCTGCTCATTCCCACCGGCCGTATCCAGGTAAGGGGTCTGGGATGAGCTGGGGGGGCTGGTGGGAGTTGGACTTAAATTTAAATTGTGGGGAGAAAACTTTAACTGCAGGGAGAAAACTTTAATTGCAGGGAGAAAATTTTAATTGAGGGGAGAAAACCAATGTCCTCTGAACAGCTGCTGCTCTTCTTAAAAAACAACATGGTTTTGGTTCAAGAATGCAGCTTCCAAAAAAAACCCCAAACAACCCGATCCTCCATCTACTTTCTCATCCTGCTGCTTTCCGACAAAGGAAATACTCATTCCCTGGGATTTATGTTTCCTTTCTTTCTCCGATGTCATTCTTTGCGCTGTCCATTGATATTTCTAACTGGTAGCTGGAGACCCCCATGGTGCAAAATTAATATTATAGGGGTAGAAATGACATTTTCCGCAACGAGTTGCCACCTCTGCCTGATGTACCTTGCTGACGACCCCAATCTGAAAATCTTATGGGGAGGCTGAGGACCAACAGACTTCGTGACACATCTGATAGGTGAAACTTTGCTTGGCAGGTGAGGCAGGAGCACCTACGGAGGTGGAACCCCCAAAATGAAGGAAATGAGGGATTATTCCGGATTTTGGGGTGTGGAAAGGAGCAAGCGGGCAGGTAACTGTAGAGCAAAGAACTGAATAATCACTGCGGTTTTTTCTTTTTTTTTAATACTTCTATAATTTGAGAACAAAAACCAGCTGAGGTAAGGGGAGGGGGGGGTGTAGGGAAAAAAAAGCTTTTTCTGGCACTTCCCTCAGGAAGATTTTTGTCGATCAGCAGCTGGTATTTTTGCTCTAAATGATCTCATTTCAGATACCTTGGTTTATTTCCATATATGATTAATCTTCCCTGAGGCACTTGAGTCACTGTTTCTTTTGGGTCTTTTTTGGTTTTCCCCCCAAAGAGTCCAGATTTCTGCTTTATTCTGAATGAGAATAAAGCAATTTTTGAATAGTTAAGGTGTTAAAAGACCCTAAAAAATAAGTCTGGGTTTTAAGTCCAGTTTAGACACATCAGTAAAATATTTATTAATCTTTGCCTTCCCTTCAACACTACCCTATTTTAGTTCTCTTGCGTCTTCCTCCCATCCCCATCATCCTCTTGGTGCACAATAAGGTAGAAAAGGGGCTTTTTTGGTCTTTTCCATTGTTTGTCTCTCTACCCAGCCAGGGACTAAGACTTTGAGGACTGTTTTTTTGATTTGGCATATTTGTTGATCTGTTGATTTTTTAAATTTGTTGATTTTTTATTTCTTGATTTTTTTAATTTGTTGATTTCTTGATTTTTTAAAATTTGCTGATTTTTTAAATATGGCTTTTTTATTATTATTTGGCATATTTGGCTTCTGACTTACTTTCTAATATTATTTTTGCATGAGGAAGCGGGGAGGAAGGTTTGTCCCATGAGATTTGGTTCATGTGACAGAAGGGGGCAAAGAAGGGGAAGCTTAAAAGAAAAATGGGGAAAGTCCCCCTGGTTGAAAACATTGAGCTTTTTAGGTAAAATCCTTAGGAAACAGAATTTTCTTTGCTCATGGTGGGGGGAAGAGCATGTTCTGGATCACAAGACCCAGAGATGTAGTGACCATGACTCAGGTCATTTGCAAGACACAAAGTGTCTCAGTTTAGGTGGAGCAAGAGGCCCACTGAGCTTTAATAAATAAATATTTAATAAATAAAATAGAACCAAGAAATTAAAACATAATTCTAATTATGGTGCATTTCAGAGCAGGAGTTTACAGCTGGCATTGGGGAGGGGACAATGTTCCCCTACTAAGGAAGAGTTCTCAAACGTGAAAAAATACATGATTTTATTCTGTGCAGAGAAGAATTTTTGATGTTTCTCACCCAAAATGACAGCAAGTCTACCTGGTGTGGGGAAGAGACTAACCTGTCATCATTTGGGCATCAAATGATGCCTGTCCTTCAGGAAGGCTCTTCCCAAAGGTGCTTCTGATGAGCATCACCCAAGTGCTCAGATGTGGGGCTTGGTGTTCTCCACGATGGCCCGATATGGTGAGAGTGCATTAAAAATCCCCTTCATCCTTGAGCAAAAGGAGGAAAACTCATCTTTTGGGCCAACGGCCTGGACCTGGAGTGTGTTGCTCCCCTCTGTACCCCCCAAAGGCGTTGAAGGTCTCTTCTCCTGCAGGTTACAGCCTTGAGATGAAGCCGGAGGCACGTGTTGCCTGTCAGGTGACGATGACGGTGCTGTTCATAGCTCTGCTCGTCACAGCCATCACTTTTGCAGGTGAGTGTCGAGGTTTTCATCTCGTGGGGAATGTCCCTGAGATACTTTGGGTTGTTGCACATGTGCCAGGTCCACCTCCATGCTCCCAGGGAAGCCGCAGCCCGACCCAATATGTTGTCCTCTCTAGGCGTCGTGGTTTAAGCCCAGCCAGTAACAAAGCACCACGCAGCCGCTCGCTCACTCCTCCCCGCCCCGCTCTTGTGGGATGGGGAGGAGAATCAGAAAAGAGAGAAAAGAAAAAAAAAGAAAAGAAAAAAAGAGAAGAGAAGAGAAGAGAAGAGAAGAGAAGAGAAGAGAAGAGAAGAGAAGAGAAGAGAGAAGAAAAGAGAAGAAAAGAGAAGAAAAGAGAAGAAAAGAAAAGAAAAGAAAAGAGAAGAAAAGAGAAGAAAATAAGAGAAAAGAGAAGAAAAGAGAAGAAAAGAAAAGAAAATAAGAGAAAAGAGAAGAAAAGAGAAGAAAAGAGAAGAGAAGAGAAGAGAAGAAAAGAAAAGAAAAGAAAAGAAAAGAAAAGAAAAGAAAAGAAAAGAAAAGAAAAGAAAAGAAAAGAAAAGAAAAGAAAAGAAAAGAAAAGAAAAGAGAACCTCGTGGGTTGAGATAAGGACAGTTTACTGAGACGGCACAAAAAGAGAAGTTACAGCACTGGTACTAATTAAAACATACAAAAAGAGCAATGCACAGTGCAACTGCTCACCACCTGGAACCCGATGCTCTGCCGCTTCCCACGCCAAGAACCAAGAACTCCCCTGCAGCCCGCTCCCTATTTATATACGGAAGCATGATGTCACACGGTATGGAATAGCTCTTTGGCTAGTTCAGGTCAGCTGTCCTGGCTGTGCCCTCTCCCAGGTTCCTGTGAAAATTAACTCTATCCCAGCTGAACCCAGGACACCAGGAGAGGGACATTTCAATGAGCAGAGAAGCCTTTCTACAGAAGACCAAATCGTCTGTGTAGGAGATGATGTCATCTGGAAACCCTTAAAAAAACACGAGAAAGACCCATTTCATGGGTACAGACATCTGAACTTTCCCAAAGATGTTTCCTTCAGAGAAAACAAACAGCCAGAGATGTTGGCATGAGTCCTACAAAGCCAAGAAGTCTGCAGGAACAAGAGAACTTTTGTCTGCCCTTTGCCCATTGCTACTTTTGCACTAATGACAGACAGCAATACCTAAGGGTGCATTTAGGGATAGGGCTATTCTGGAAATCCTCCTAAAACTTGTGTCTTTGAAGGCCACCACCCTGTTTTCTTCTTTGAAGGTACAGCACCCACATTTCTTGTCCAATGCCATAAACTGGGCCATGAGTTGAGCTTGTTTTCTCCCTACAATCCACCCAAGATTTCTCTTGGTGTCTTAGTTTTTCTTTCCTCTCACTGTTGAGGCAGGTGCAAGAGTTTTGGAGGCCATGGGGTGGAGGATGACCTTCCCCCCCCCCCCGAGAGGCACGGAGAAGGTGCTGCTCCTTAACACTGTTGCTCTATCTATGACAGTGCAGGCTTTTCAGCCTCGTCCCCAACCCTGCTTTCGGTGTCCGTTCGACTGGATCGGGTATAGAGGAAAATGCTACTATTTTTCGGAGGCTGAGGGGAACTGGACATCCAGCCAGGACAATTGCTCAGCACTTGGTGCTTCCTTGGCCATGCTTGACAGCATGGAAGACTTGGTAAGGAGACATGAGGACATGGTTAGCATGGGGGGAAAAAAAAAGCCACCAACGTATTTGCCACCTTTTGGTTTCTTTGACTGCTCTTCCAAGGTCTTTCTTGGAGATCTGGGGTGAGGAGATGGGGAAAATGGTTTTCTTGAGGGTAGGTCATCATGGGTCTCTTCAAATTTCTCACCAAAGCCAACCGATGCAAGAACTATAGCAAAAAAAAGCCTTGTTTTGATTCAGTAATAAAGGTCTGCCTTAAGGATTACACTTTTTGGTAGCAGATTGAAAGGTTCCAGCAGGTAGGAGCCCTAAAGGAGCATGAGTAACTGTTAAAATGTAGATCATTGGTTGGAAGGAGGTTTCTGCAGATGGTGACCTGCTGGAGATGTCCGAAAGCCCTGTGACCTGCCATAAAGCCTTTCTCTCTCCTCTTTTTCAGAGCTTCGTGATAAGATATAAAGGGATCTCAGAGCACTGGATTGGCCTTTCACGGGAAGATGAGGAGCAGCCATGGAGATGGGTGAACCACTCGCATTTATCTCGCCTGTGAGTCTGTGTTTTTCATCGTTACATCGCTGGTTGGTGTTTCCTCAGCCCCGAAATGTGCATTTCTTCTGGCATTTGAGGTGCATCCAGCGATAGCAATGAGACAATGACGTTTGGGAAAGGCAACGAATGTTGCATCCAGAGCTAGTCTTCGTTTTTCCCTTTGACTTGAGAGGTGGAAGGAGTGTGTTTGGCAGGGAAAACACTGTTAGATTTTTTATTTTTAAATAAGTTTTTTTTCTTTCAAAGCTTCATGTTTCTTATGGCTAACCTGGACTACTGCCAAAATAGAAATGATTCAGCATCCATATTGGCGTACTGATGCCCATGAGGATGCCTGAGAACTGAAGGGGGGTGGGGGAAAGCCAACATGTGATTTTTCTCCTTTTTCCTGCTGTCCTCATCTGAGGTGGGTTGTCTCACCTGTCCTTCCAGGTTCCGCATCCACGGTGGTGGCCTCTGCGCCTACCTGAACAACAACGGGCTCAGCTCCTCCCGCTGCAGCACCGAGAGGAGCTGGGTTTGCAATAAGCTCGAGCCGCAGAGCCCGAGCAAGGGCAACGGGACGAGACGGGCTCAAAACCTTTGCATCAGCTCCTAAGGGGCTGCGGGGAGTGCTCCTTAAACCCAAATACCTGGTAGGGAAACAAAACAAAAACCTCAAAAAAAAACCACAGAAAAAGCAAAACTCAGAGAAAAAAACCTATTGCCAAAATTTGCTGATAAGAACCAAAGTTATTGCGTGTTTGCATTTGTCAACCCGACTTTGCCATACGACCAACGAAAAGTATCTGGTGATTACTCACAGTACCCTTGCAGTTCACACCTGGTAATGACTTATACATAACCCCACCACAATTAAATGTCAGAGCAAGAGGAAAGCCGTAGCTGTACCGATGACTCTAGAAGGACTCTAGAGGCTGAAGCTTAGCAAGATGTCTGCAGCCTTGCACCGTGCGACCAGAAAAGTGGGCAAATGCCACAGGATTTTTTCTTTTCCCACTTTTTGTGAAGTTAAAGCAGCAAGCTTCAGGCTTGGTTGGCTGAGAAAAGCCTCTTGACACCTTACGAGTATGCAGAAATGCTGCAAGGATGGACAATGCTTGCAAGACCTCCAAGAATTTGCTGCTCTCATCTTCGGGAAAAGCCTAAGCTGCAAAGCCGCCAAGTCAACCTGTGACGATACGTGGCTCTGCATCAAGAGAAAGATGAAGGTGAAGAAATTTCCACACATCAAAAGTCATATTGTTCTCTCCAAGGACACAGCTCCGGGGGGTGGGACAGCGGCAGGATTGGGGAGGATCTGCCAAGTCAAGGTTGGAGCAACCAGCTCCAACTGTTTGGAGAAAGAAGGTGACGTCTTCACCTTAACATGCCAGTGAGGTTAGGTATAAAAGGTTTTTTAAAAAAAAGGAGGAGTAAAAGAGAAGGTTTTCTCTGTACATTTTCATGGAAAGCTGTGTCCAGGAAAGACTTTCAAGCATCTCATCTTGATGAAAGCTGACACATTTGCATGGACAACAACATCCAGGAGAGACTTTTTTTGATGAGCATCTCAACTCGGGGACTGTGGCTGAAGGTGTCAACGTGAGGATAGCAGGATTTTAGCAGCACTTTAATTTTTAGTGGTATTTAGAGGTAATAGCTAAAGCATCCAGCTTTTTCTCAGGACTGATGAAATCCTTTGGTTTCTCCTCTTTAGCAATTTGGTGATCATTGTCTTCTCAGATGGTCTGCCAGCAATGGTTCACCAAAGTGAGGGGTTTGGGGGGGCAGAATTATGGATGTCCTTGGCTCACGGAGTTGGCAGCTCTGTCTCCTGGGATCGACAGGGTTTAGCCCAGCACAGCCCAGACCCTGGGGAGACGGTTCCTGCTCCCCCTCCACACGCATCCTCGCCCTGTGAAAGGACCATCTTCAGATCAGCTGCTGTTTTAGCATCGTGTAACACTCAGTGACGACTAAATTTAGTGTTTCTGAGGGCTTTTAATGCACCCTTGAGCTGCTGGCAAGATTTTTCACAAGGCAAGATGGTCTGAGGGCAGTATCAGAGAAACGACGCCCAAACTGTTTAGCAATAATTTCATAATTACTGCTGGAAAACAGCCAAATTTAACCTGGAGTAGGGCACTATCTATCACATCATCATCATTATCATTATCATTATCATTATTATTATTAATTGTTACTGTTACTACTGCTATTACTATTATTGCATGTGCGGGTTAAACAACAATGCTGAGAGTTACAGCCCATTTTCCTCCCCATGGTAAACACATGCTTCCAATATTGTAGCTTGAAATCCACTTTCCCTGGATCCCAACCAACTCTTGCAGCCGAAATGAGGAGAATTGCAGCAAGAGACCTCACACCTCTATGTTTAGTTAAGCGCGGCTGCTCGGGCTTAAATTCAGGCTTTTTTGGGTGCTTTTCAGACTCGTTCTGCCTGCAAAAGTGTTGCAAAATGGGACATTAATTTATTATATCATGCTTTTAGCTTAGGACACCTCACTTGCATTTCCATGGAGTTACATGTGCACTGTCCCACCCTTTCTTTATTTGAGGTGAAACATTAAAAAAATGAGAAAAGCGTAGAATTATATCTAATATATATATATCCTAATAATAGGAAAAGACCTAGAATTAAATCTCTGCTGTTAATGAGGAAATACTGAGTGTTTATCAGCCTCTTTGAGGAAAAGAGCAAAGAAAAAAAAAAAACAAACCTGCATTTTTTGGTCTTCTGGCATGCCTTGAACCTGCAGGATTCACCCCTGCAGGATCCATCAGATGGAGATGGAATAGCTGCAATGAAAACACCAAGTGAGGAATTTTCCCAGAAATTTCAAAAAAAAAATTGATGGATGAACAGGCAAAACTTTGCCCCCTTTTTTTTTTAATGCATTTTGTGATTTCTCTTCCGTTCTGTCTCATTGCACCAGGTGCTGCTTAATTCACATGCATCGGTTTTAAAGGTGGGGGTTTTTTAAGCAGCTGATGCTTTTGAGATTTTTTTTTTTCTGCACAATACATTATTCCCATTTGTTACAGACTGACTAATTACTTGTGGCGACTATATGCAATAAAAATTTATTGTTGGTTAATGAAGCTATTCTGGCGCTGCCCTTAATCACCTGCTTCCATTGAAGCACAGTGGAAAACGCTTCAGTAGCTGCCATTGCCTGTTATTTTAGGTTTTTCCCAGCCTTTGCACATCAATGTGAGGGGAAAAAAACTGCTTTAGGTGGGTGAAGTGTGAGGGGTTGACAGACAAAACTCTTCTCCCACCCAACCTGGAGCATCTTTTAGCATTGCTGAGTGCCTCAAGCATCCAAAAAGCAGATTACTTTTTTAAAGACCACTGCTGTTTGTTAAAGATGCTCTCTGAAAAGCAAGATTTGGGTGAGTTGCAATGATATTTTCCAGGCTTTCTTAGTGGCTTCGTGAGATGTGGTCTAGGATATCGCCACGGTCTTCAAATCATTGGCCGGGGTTGGGATGGCTGTTCGCATCAAAGCTGTCTTGGAAGCTTTTCTGCTTCCTGCAGAGCTGAGGAGCCCCCCTGGATCCAGCTGGTCTGGGGATTTATTAAATAAAAACCTAAAGAATGAAAGAACTAAAAAAAGTAAAAAAATATAAAAACCTAAAGAACTAAAATCCTAAAAAAAATTGTAAAAGCTACAAAAACTCTAAAGAACTAAAAAAACCCCTCCAAAATATAAATTAAATCTTTAATACTTAACAGGCAAAGCAATTTCTTTTTAAAGGAAGTGAATGTGCATCCAGAATTGTCTTAGTCTCTGGTACCCCCCTGCGGCTAGTTCTGTTACTGCTTTCAATTGCAGCCTGAAGGGTTTTTTTGGTTTAAGTTTTAAAATTACTTCTGCTTTCTTTTGCGTGCCTGGTGGGCCGGATTTGGGCAGGACCCATGAGCATAGATAACGATAAAAGGAAAAGCTTTTTCAATTTACCCCCAAGCCCTGGAAAATTATATGGGTGAGGGGATTAAGAAAAAAAAAAAAAAGACCAAAATTGGGAAAAAATTTAACAAATGACAAATATTCTCATTATTTGACCCAAAAGGGGATCCATGTGGGGCCAGCTGGGCTGGCTTCCCCCAAAACTCCCCTGCGTCCGCCTCTTCCTTCCTCAGGGAGAGATTTTCCTCTTTGCTCACTTCCAGGAATCAAAACGTCGGCAGAAAATAGCGCGAGCACTTCAGGCAGAGGTGGTGGGGCAGCGCCTTGTATTCCCTGCAACCCACAGGTGATTTATTTTATTTTTTTTTAATTATTGTCTTTTTTTTTTTAGGGCTGGCGACAGCACTTTATAATGGTCTTGGAACCAGACTCGCAGGTCACGACAGGGCGATGCCCCAGCGGCAGCATCCCCCCCATCCAGGCATCCTGGTAAGTCACATGGTTTAATTTTTCCTTAAATAAATTTCCTTTTATTACCAAAAAAAAACCACCCACAAAACTTCATGCTTAAAGATGAGGATGATAAATGGAGCAAAGCATCCTTATAGGAAGGGATCAAATTGGCTGCTTGGCATGAAAGGTTGGGTGGTGGAGATCCCACCTTACCACTCTGAGCGTGTTTGTCCCTATATTTCTTATAAGCAGGGGGAAAAAAAAAAAAAAGAGGGATAAAAGATGGGATTTAGGGAAGAGGAGAAACTCCTGAGTATCACAAAAGCGTTGGGCTGGCTGGGGATGAAAGGAAAAAAAAAACCCTGTTGGGTTTGGGGCTTGACTGCAGTGGCATCGCAGGGAATTTTTCAAGCTTTTCTGCCAAAAATATATTTTCTTTTTTTTTTTAACATAAACGTGTTATTTTTCTTCCTCTCCTTCTGCACGTGAGATGAACACGGTTGTATCGCAGCTGCCTTCGCGGCAGCATCTCCCGCAACCCAGGAGCACCCACGGGTGGGCACCCCTGAGTTTGCACACAACGCCCCCCCCCCGGTACCCGCTCGAAGGGTGCGAGAGGCTGCTCGGGGCGGAATTTTCCACTCAAGCACCCCCAACTCTTCTCTCTTTATTTCCTCTCTTTACTTTCCTAAAAAAACAGAGCTTAGACTGAAAGAAAAAGGAGTTTAGACTTAAAGAAGGCATTAGGTGTGAGGAGGGGGTGGAGGAGGTTGGCTGTAAGAAAGAGGGGGAAGCCCGGCAGATGAAAACAAGGGTCAGGCACGATAAAAATTAACAAGAAAAATCAGTCCCAGGCTACAGAAAAGGGCGTTGCCCAAGTACGACACTGAATTTTGTCAAATTCTGGTCTGTGCTGGTGAGTCATAGTGACTATGCCTGTCCCCACCCATGTGCCCGTCGCCGGTGCGTCCATGGATGGGTGAAAAACTGACACATCCTCACTGTACATGCCATTATAAAAAAAAAAGTATGGGGCCCCAAAAGGAGGAAAAATAACCCCAAACCTCTTTTCTTCCTTTTTTTTTCCTGCTGGAGGAATTTTTTTAAATAATTCTGATGGGGGGAAGTTGGTTTCAAACTGGGACTTTGCCTTCATGCCAGCTACACAAAAAAATACATTTTTTTTTCCTTCACCACCCAAATTAAACAGCTTCATCCTTGCGCAGGACAAATTAATTCTGCAATTAATTCCCCCACAGGATGCTCAGCCTTCATCCCTCCTCCTCCTCGCATCCCCAAATGATGTTCATTAGCTGTGACGCTGTTTATATAAATATATAAAATTATTACACAGACACCCCGAAATAAATCCCATTTACCCACATAGTGTTTCCAGCAAAAACCCCACCTTTTTTGGCAGAAAAAAAATAATCACACCAGACAGGTAACAGAAAAAAACATTTATAAAGATGATGCAAAATAAACAAACAACATAGCAGCAAAAGCACAAGACAATAAATCAACAAATAAATAACTGCTAATCTCCATACCACATATATAAAGAAAAAATACCTTCAGTTTGAGCACCGATTTTTTTTCCATATTTTTCCTATGTAAACAGAGGCAAAAAGCAGAATATTTCCCTGTTATAAATACTGGCTGGCATAAAGTAATCACTGTCCCCATCCCAAACTTCAAGGGAAGGAAAACCTGAGCAGCTGAAAATGGTCCTAAAATAGAAAAAAACCCCAATTGGCATAAAATGTTTTTCTAAAAGTTATAAATATATATATAATCTAACCTCTTTTAGCTAATATAAAGTGTTCTTAAGGCTGGGGAAGACTCAGTGCAAGGAAAATCTTCCCCTCCTATTCTGCTACATTTCCCACCCCACCCCACCCCCTTTTCTGCAAAACCTGTATTTGGCTAAAGAAATGGGGTTAAAAAAGTGCTTTTTTGGTTAACTAGGGGAAGACAGCAACTGTGAAACCGAGCTGCAGGTCGAGGCTTCGCCCCGGCTGAGGCTCCTGCTCTGAGAACTCCAATTTTCTTCT
The DNA here is from genome assembly GCF_964188355.1 of Buteo buteo. Taxonomy (NCBI): domain Eukaryota; kingdom Metazoa; phylum Chordata; class Aves; order Accipitriformes; family Accipitridae; genus Buteo; species Buteo buteo. The sequence continues at coordinate 661,706 of NC_134202.1, forward strand.
TTCTGGATGCAACAGCGAACGTAGTTCAGACCCTGCCAGAAATCCCAGGAGCCACAGGTGTACAAGAAGCAGAAACTGAAGACGATGGTGACAGCAACGATCAACCCGACGGCAATGATGATGAAATAGGGCAGACCAACCCAACCTGCAATTAAAAAAAGAAAACAGTTAGTGCTGCAGCAGCAAGGAGCGGCAGGGAGGATGGGATTTTGGATGGTTGCAGTCACCGGTGGATTCTGCAGGCTCGGGAGACGTCGCGTGGGTCAGGAGTGGAGACGGCGTCGGCTCTGCAGGAAGAAAAAGAGGACAAATAGGTTAATATTAATTTTGTCCCCCAAATCCCCCCCTTTTTTTTTTTGTTTTACCCCACGCGGCGCAAAAAGCGTCTTGCCGTACTGCGGTTTTGGGACAGTTTGTGCAACTCAGAAAGGGCGCGGGTGCAAAGGCAGGGGGAAAACCGTGGGGAAAGGCGCACGCGAGGACGCGGGGAAAGGGGTTTGCAGAGACGCGCTTTCTGTGCGCGCACGACGGCTGCCGCGTGCGAAGGCGCAAGGGAAAGGCGCGAGGAAAGATGCGCTTCGTGCCCGAACGCGAAGACGGAGCGAAAGGTGCGAGGAAACGCGCGTTTTCCGCGCGGGCGATTGCTGCTGACTCCCAAAGTCGCGGGGGAAGAAGGGTTTTCCAAAGACGCGCTTTCTGCGCGCGGAGGCGCAGGCAAAGGCGCGCGGCGAGAAACTCGGCCAAGAAAGCACCCCGGGACTCGCAGGGAAGCAGCGGTGGGTTTTGGGGTGGGCTGCTCCCCGCACCGTGCAGGATGATGTGCACCAGGCAGGCGTTGTCCAAGCTGCCCTGGGCTCGGTAGGTTCCAGCCGAAGCTTTGCTGAGCTCCAGTTTGCCGTCCCGCAGCCTGACGCCGGCCACGGCGCTGCTGGTTTTGTGGCAGCGGCTCCCCAGGCAGAGGGCAAAGTTCTCCCAGCTCGTCCCGTTGCGTTTTTGCAGGTGGAACGTCTTTCCGGTGAAGTTGATGGGGATGGTGACCTGATTGTCCCGGCGAATGTAGGCGCTGATGGTGGGACACGGCTCAGCTGGAGGGAGAAGAAGTTGGAAAGCCATAAATTCACCTGGGAGAGGTGAGGAAGGTACGGCAGGGGGGTGTGTGTGTGCGTGTAATAAAATAGGGGGGGTGCAAAAAGATATGGAGGGTTGCAAAAAAATAGGGGCATCGCAAAAAAATAAGGAGAGTTGCAAAAAAATAGGGGGGATCGCAAAAAATGAGGAGGGTTTGGAAAAAGATATGGGGGGGGTTGCAAAGAAAATAGGGGTGTTGCAAAGAAAAACTAGAGGCGGTTGCAAAAAATCGGGGGGCGGGGTGTTTTAGGGTGGTTTTGAGGATTCCCAATAAGGTAAACACACACACACACTATATATAAGGGAAAAAGCAAGCCTTTTATTAACTACACACATGCGTTACACTAAGGCTATCTTACAAAGCTAAAAAAAAAAATAAATAAAATATTAACATACTGACCCAAGGACTGTGAAGATGAACCACCTGTACGTTCTCGTGCCGTCTTGCACCACGAGCTCAGCCCCACGGTCGGTAGGTGCCGGTTTTACGTGGGACGTCCCCACGGAGCCGTCTACCGACCCACTGCTCTTCCGAAAATGCCGGTGTTTTTATACATTTGCCAAGGAACGGATGTTGACGCTTGTGGTTAATGAGTGCCAAAACACGCCTCAATTGCATCATAACAAGTGCAGGAGATATTCGCCTGCCGGCCACGCGTGCTGGACATGCCATAACCATCCCTTATATTGGTTGGCGCGCTTTGTGCACGCGGCAAATTATCATAATCCACCGGTCTCATCCCCTGTGCTCTAACCAGCAGCAAGACTTTTGCAAGGGAAGCAAAATGACGTGCGGTGCCTCGTATTCCTCCCTGATTGCATGTAAAAAAAAAAAGGGGGGGGGGGGAGGGGCAAAAGAAAAACAGACCGGATGGGGGAAAAAACCCAAAATATTGGGGTTTTCAAATAGGGAGGTAAAAAAAAACGGGGAAGGGTGTTAAAAAACGAGGGGGGGGTGTGAAAAAAACGATGGCGGCATCGAGAACTGTGGAGATCTGCAAAAAATGGGGGCGCCCCCCCGCCCCGTCCCGGAGGAAGCAGGGGAGAGGTGAGAAGGATCGCCCCCCCCCAAAACGGTGCTTTGGGAGAGCAAAGAGCCGCGGAGGGGTGGGGGGGGGGTCGGGGCAGCTGAAGCGGGGAGAAAGTCGAGAAATTGCGCAGCGCCGTGGGGAGGAAGAAGCGAAGTTTCATTCAAATTTCCAAGTGCCCCCCCCACCCCCCCCCCCCCCCCCCATCCCCGCTCACCTGCCGGACCGGGGCAGATCGGGAGCAGCGCCAGCGTCGCCAGCAGCGCCCAGAGGGACCCCATGGACCCGGGGGGGGCCGGGGGGGGGGTTCGGGGGGGACCGGGGGGGGCCAGAGCGCAGCGGAGCGGGACGCGGCGGGACGGGCGGCAGCGGCGGAGCGGCGTGAGACCAGCTGGCCCCGCCCCGCCGGCAGGCCCCGCCCCGCCGGCAGGCCCCGGCCCCGCCCCAGGGGGCGGGGCCCGGCGCGGCGCTCTGCGGCTGCGGAGAGGGGCGCGGGCGGGGGGCGGGGGGGGGTTGTGTGTGACGTCTGTACCTGCGTGTGACGTAATGCGCGCGTGGAGGGCGGCGGGGGAGGTGTGCTGTGCCGTCCACGGGACGTGGCGGGGGGTGCAGAGTCTGCGGGGGGGGTGGGTATCTGGTGTGTGCACCTGCGCTAAAGGCCCCGCACGGCACTGGCGGGATACTACGTGTCCGTGTCCGTGTCCGTCAAAAATATATGTGCCTATATACCGCCTCAGTAGTGTGTGGATGTAGAATATATACCATATATAGTGCGTATATATGCACTAAAGTCTATATACGGCACTACTAGTAGACTACGTGTAAGTGTCCATATGTATGTAAAAATATATATACCTATATAACACATAAATAGTGTGCATATATATAATATATACTATATATAGTGTGTATATATATAGTATATATAATATATACTATATATAGTGTGTATATATATACTATATATAATATATACTATATATAATGTGTATATATAGTATATATAATATATACTATGTATAGTGTGTATGTATATATATAATATATACTATATATACGGCACTACTAGTATACTACGTGTAAGTGTCCATATGTATGTAAAAATATATATACCTATATAACACATAAATAGTGTGCATATATATAATATATACTATATAGTGTGTGTATATATATAGTATATATAATATATACTATATATAGTGTGTATATATATACTATATATAATATATACTATATATAATGTGTATATATATAATATATACTATATATAGTGTGTATATATATACTAAGTTCTGTATATGACACTAATAGCATACAATATGCGTCCATATATATATATATAAATATATATACATATATAATACATCACTAGTGTGTGTATATATATCTACTGTATATATAGTTTATAGTGTGTATATACATAGTATATGTATATCTATTGTAGTATGTACATACACCATGTATACTCTATGTAGTATGTATATATACGCTGCACTACACGTACTATTCTCATATATGTCATATGTTGTCTCTGTCTCGGCCAAAACCAGGACAACAACACTAATAGTATACTATAGGTATTATATATGGCGGTAGTGTGGGTGTATATATACAGAGAGACACTATATGTGTGTGTGTATACATAGACACTAACACATATAGTATACTATTTGTATAGTATATATAATACAGTGTTAGTGTACGATATATACTGTACTAGAACTAGTATAATATAGTATATACTACTATACTACTATTAGTATAGTATACTAGAGAGACTATATAGTATATATACCATATGGTATGTATAGTATGTGGTAAATATGCTATACCATGCAGTATATATACTACATAGCATATGTACACACACTATATATACTAAATATATACACAGGCTATATATACTCTCCATATACACACTATATACTGCAGTGTATATCCATAGTTGACATACAGTGTATATACATTAATATATACAGCCTATCTTTTTCCAGCCCCCCCTTTTTTCCCAGCCCCCCCTTTTTTTGACCCCCCTATTTTTTTGCACCCCCCCCAATTTTTTGCACCCTCTGACCCCCATCCCCCCCGTCCCATCCCCCCCCCCCCGGAGCTGGGACCCCTTGACCCAAATAAAGCCCTTTTCCAAACAAAAAAAAATCGGATTATTTGGTGCCGCCCGTCTCCTCGCTCCGACTGGATCCCGCATCCTCCTTCGGGCCTTGCAATGAGGAAAACTGGTCAAAACGGAGCCGGAAAAGCCAATTTTGGGATTTGGAGGGATTTGGGGGGGGCAGTACTTGCCCCAGCTGGTTTGGGCACACGGTGGTTTCCAGGTTGCCTGGCGTGGGAAGGTGGGTGGGGAAAATGGGGGGAAAAATGGGGGATTTGGGGTGGGGTGGGCTTTTTTGGTTTTTTTTTCATTCTTTTCCAATTTGGGGGGCTTTGGATTATGGGTTTGCAGGATTTGGCCTCAAAATAGAGCTGGGAGGAAGGGGAGGGCGCCTGGGAAGACCGAGGCGTGATGGGGAGCGGGATGGGGACAGTCCCAGCCCCCCCCCAAATTACCCCCATGGGGCTGGATATTGCTATTCCTGGGTGGTGGCAGCCCCAAATTTGGGCTTGTTTTGCCCAATTTTGGGTTTTTTTTGTTTGGTTGGGTTTTTTTCCAGATTTTCCTGGGTGTTTTTTGGGGGTGGGGAGGAACCTGGAGGGGTCCAGAGGAAGACGAAGGGCTGAGGAAGAGCGATGGGACCCTGGCCAAGGGTGCAGGCAGGAGGCGGGAGGGGGGGGGCAAACCTGGGGGGGGGGGAAATGCTGCGGATTTGCATCGGGTGTTGGGGTCCACGGAGCAGGGGGGGCAGGATATCAGGGTGCTGCTTTGGGGTGCACCGAGGGGTGTAAGATGGATATTGGGGCTCTGCATTGGGGTGCCCCGAAGGGTGCAGGGTATTGGGGGGCACCAGGGGGGTGCAGAATATTGGGGTGCAGAATATTGGGGCTCTGCGTTGGGGTGGAACAAGGGGTGCAGAATATTGGGGGGCAGCAAGGGGTGCAGGATATTGGGGTGCAGGATATTGGGGTGCACAATATTGGGGCTCTGCATTGGGGTGGAACAAAGGGTGCAGAATATTGGGGGGCAGCAAGGGGTGCAGGATATTGGGGTGCAGGATATTGGGGTGCAGAATATTGGGGCTCTGCATTGGGGTGGAACAAGAGGTGCAGAATATTGGGGGGCAGCAAGGGGTGCAGGATATTGGGGTGCAGGATATTGGGGCTCTGCATTGGGTTGCAGGATATTGGGGTGCACAATATTGGGGCTCTGCGTTGGGGTGGAACAAGGGGTGCAGAATATTGGGGGGCAGCAAGGGGTGCAGGATATTGGGCTGCAGGATATTGGGGTGCACAATATTGGGGCTCTGCATTGGGGTGGAACAAGGGGTGCAGAATATTGGGGGGCAGCAAGGGGTGCAGGATATTGGGGTGCAGGATATTGGGGTGCACAATATTGGGGCTCTGCGTTGGGGTGGAACAAAGGGTGCAGAATATTGGGGGGCAGCAAGGGGTGCAGGATATTGGGGTGCAGAATATTGGGGCTCTGCATTGGGGTGGAACAAGGGGTGCAGAATATTGGGGGGCACCAAGGGGTGCAGGATATTGGGGTGCAGGATATTGGGGCTCTGCATTGGGTTGCAGGATATTGGGGTGCAGGATATTGGGGCTCTGCATTGGGGTGGAACAAAGGGTGCAGAATATTGGGGGGCAGCAAGGGGTGCAGGATATTGGGGTGCAGGATATTGGGGTGCAGAATATTGGGGCTCTGCATTGGGGTGGAACAAGGGGTGCAGAATATTGGGGGGCAGCAAGGGGTGCAGGATATTGGGGTGCAGGATATTGGGGCTCTGCATTGGGTTGCAGGATATTGGGGTGCACAATATTGGGGCTCTGCGTTGGGGTGGAACAAGGGGTGCAGAATATTGGGGGGCAGCAAGGGGTGCAGGATATTGGGCTGCAGGATATTGGGGTGCACAATATTGGGGCTCTGCATTGGGGTGGAACAAGGGGTGCAGAATATTGGGGGGCAGCAAGGGGTGCAGGATATTGGGGTGCAGGATATTGGGGTGCAGAGAGGGGTGCAGGATATTGGGGCTCTGCATTGGGTTGCAGGATATTGGGGTGCACAATATCGGGCCTCTGCATTGGGATGCCCCAAAGGGTGCAAAGTATCAGGGTGCTGTGAAGGGTGCAGGATATTGGGGGGCACCAGGGGGGTGCAGGATATCGGGACTCCGCATTGGGGTACACTAAGGGGGTGCAGGATATTGGGGTGCGGGATATTGGGGTGCACAATACTGGGGCTCTGCATTGGGGTGGACCAAGGGGTGCAGGATATCGGGGTGCCCCGAAGGGCTGTAGGATATCGGGGCTCCACATCGTGCTTCAGCTCATTGCAGCCAGGACGGCAGCCCCCTCCTCCTCCTCCTCATTTTGGGGTGTTTCTCCCAGCAGCCCCCCACCCCAGGCAGCCCTGCCTGCTGCTCAGCTGCCTGTGTGCGGCGGTAGCACCGATGCTGACCTTCACCCTCCTCTTCCTCCTCCCCGGCACCCTCCTGGTGGGTGACGCCGGCCGGGGGGGTCCCCCTGCCCCGACGGTTGGGTGGGCTTCGGCCGACGCTGCTACTTCGCTTCCGAGGCCGAAGGCAACTGGTCGGCGAGCTGGGACCGCTGCCGGACCCTGGGGGGGCCACCTCGGCCGGCATCGACTCCACGGCCGAGCTGGTGAGGGGTGTGGGGGTGCCTTGGGGTGATTTGGGTTTTTTGGGGGGAGGGAACCCCCCCCCCATCATCCCATTTTTGTTTCCCGTAGGACTTTCTGCACCCCTACAAAGGGCTCAGGGCGCATTGGCTCGGCATCCACCGTAACGGCACCATCTGGATGCGGCCAAGCGGTGCTGAGCGTAACACCTCCAGGTGAGATTGGATGGGGGGGGGGGAAGGGGGAAATTTTGGGATGGAGGATGGATAAAAACCCGCCCGATCCCACCTCTTACCCCCCTCCCCGTGCAGGTAGCCCATCCGCAGGGAGAGCAGCTGCGCTTATTCGAACGAGAAGGGGCTGAGCAGCTCCGGCTGCAGCACCGAGGCCGCATCCTGCACTGGCAAATAACCCACATGGGGGGGTCCTGATGTTGAATAACCCACATGGTGGGGGGGGGGGGTCCCGGTGTTGCCACCCACCCGCCACAACCTGGGGATGCTCAGCCGCTTCCTGATGCCTTTTTGCTCAAAGCTTGAAATAAAATATTGGAAACTGAAAAATTAAGGAAGTTTTGGTGCTGGGAGGGGGGTGGAAATAGCGTTTCCTTCTGAATAAGCCTGTCAAGGCCGCTGCCTCCAAGGGTGACATTGAATTTGTTCTGGGATTTGGCTTGCGGTGGTTTCTTTTTGGCAGAGGTTTTCTCCCACCTCCGCAGGATGGCAGCTGGGGGGAGAGGTGGGACGTGGGATAGGTTTGGAAAAATATTTTGGTTGCTTGGATTTAATGTAAACATGAACTGCTGGGTTTGGGATCCCATGTGGGAAAGCCCTGGGGAGGGGTTCTTGGGGGTCCCAGAGGACCAAGGACATGTTGCGAGGCCGGGGCAGCCTTCGGGGTCCCACGTGGGGCAGCTCTTGGGGGGGTCTTGGGGGACCAAACAGGCTGGGGGGGACCAGGGCAGCCTTTGAGATCCCATGTGGGGCAGCTCTGGGGGGTCCTGGGGGCCCAGGGCAGCCTTGGGGGGGGTCTTTGTGGGACTGGGGCAGCTTGGTGGTGGGTCAAATGCAGATGCCGCCTCTGTATTATAGCAAAAAAAAAAAAAAAAAGTGTTTATTATAATCTGAGCACATTTATAATCAGTTGCACATTAATTACTCAGAAATACATCCTGAGCATGGAGAACAGCAGAAGAAAATGGGGGGAGGGGGGAGCAAGCACAAGCACATCCTCGTGATGACAAAATCGGTTTTAAACTGAGGTAGCGAGTGGCCGGTATTAACACAAAGCCTACAAAAATCACGATTTTTAATTTGGGTTGGAAGCCCAACTAGTGATGGGCATTGAGGTCAGTAAAAGAAACCTTCAGAGGGGGCTGAGTTTGGGAGGAAGACCCAAGTTTTCGCCTCAAAACCAGCTAAGTGAAGCCCAGCTCCCCTCAACGAGCTTTGGATGAGTTTAACAAGTGGCTTTTAGATGAGATGAGCCATGCCGAGCTCAGACCCAAAAGCCCCTGGATATAACCCAAAATGGAGACATCTAAGATGGAGGTAGGACCATGAGCTGAGGTGGAAATGACTCCAAGACCTGGAAAATAAGAGTTGAGGAGCATCAAGGAGCGTTTCCAACCACCGTGGAGCAACCAGCTTTGGGGGGACCCTGCCAACGCATCAACCCTTCGGGGACAGTTTGATGGTGGAGAGGAGCACGCAGAAGTAGGGGAAGACCTTCTCTCCGCTGAAGGAAGCCACGGGGAAGGTGAAGATGCGTTGGCGGCTGCCGACAGCATAGAAGGAGACCTGTCCCACCTCATAGTCCAGGTAGACCCCTATCTCCCCGTTGAGGAGTGGGACGGAGGTGTTGGAAGGAGCTGTGAGGGCCACACAGAGCTCATCGTACTTCTGCAAGCCCCAAATCTCAGTATTAGGCTTGAAGAGGATCCGGCCTTTCCTCTGAACCGACTCACGGGCCACCCCAACGGCCCAGAAGCGCCCGTTCGCTTCCACCTCCCAGTAGTGACGGCCCGAGGTGAAGCCCTCGCTGCCCAACATGCACGGATCCGTGTCGAACTGGCCCGGACCCTCAGGCCACCGGTGTCCAGGTCTACCCCAGCTGGCCTCTTTGAGGTCCTCAGAGAGGATCACCTCGGGTCCCGCCGTGGCCGGATCCAGGGTCACGTCCACTGGTGAGCAAACGAGAGAAGGAATCAGAAGCCAAACTTAAGCTTAGAGGACGCACACCCCCAAAATCCCCATCACTGGTTACTTTTCAAGGAGAAAGGGAGAGGAGTGGTGAGGTTGGAGATGGAAGAGCAAAGAGATGGAGGTTGGAGATGAAGGATCTCCAGTTGAGGTTGGACATGGAGGAGCCAAAAGATGGGGGCTGGAGATGGAGGAGCCAGGGAGATAGAAGGTGGAGCTGGAGGATGTCCAGCTCCAATGGACATCGCACTTGATGCAGCCCAGAAAACATCAGGAATTGGTACTTTGCTCCTCTCTGGCCGCTTTTGGTTACCTTCAAACTGTTTTGCCGTGTGGTAGTCCAGGGCAAGATCCCATGTGCGCGGCCGTGGTTTGAGGAAGAAAGCCATCGCACCTGCAATGTCCTCCTGGCTAGAGGCGCAGAAAGGGGAAAGAAAGAATAAAATTAAATTATTATCCTACAAATGAGCACATCTCAGCTTTTCACCCCTTTTCATGTCAGAAAACGGGTTCAACCGCTGCATTTAATCAAAATACCTGAGAGAAAATGCCATTTTTTCTCCAGCAGCTGCAAAGAAGCTTGGTTCATTTATGGGAAAACCCATGGAGAGGGACTGAACCTATTCATTCCATGATGACTGTGAAGGGAACATGAGGAGCACGTTGGGATGGACCCATCTACCTTGTAGATATGATTATACCCCAAAATCCCCATTCCTTGCGCTGGCTCAGGGATGACTCCATCTTAAATCCATCCCTGCCTCCACCATTCATTTTCTTGGGCAATCAAATCTGACAAGGTTTACTTGAGTGAGAAAAATCCTTAAAATTGAGATAAGCCAAGTCCAACTCTCTCGCGCCCAGAGAAATCCTGCGATAAGTGGAGAAATTTGCCGCTGGCCCTGGGGGAAATGTGCATGGGAGAGATAAGGGCTGGCGTCAAAGGGCCTCGAATCCATCCTCTGAAACCGAGCATGGGGCTTTGAGTGCAAACAAGCGGTTGCCTGCAGTAAAGGGCGCTGGAAATGAGCAATAAAGCGCCCAAATGGTTGAATAAACCATGCTGTGATGCTCAAAAATAAACAGGTTGCTGCTTTTTCACATGCTTTCCCCAGCAAAGCTGCAGAGGGGGGCTAAAGCAGCAGGTGGATGAGTAAAAGTGGGGAAAAAGGTGGGAAAATCAGCCTTAAATTGAAGTATAAGCAGGAACCGTGCTGTTTCTCACCCAAGTTTCCCGAGCCAGACCGTTATGGGCAGACAAGAAGCAAATAATAACCATGACCAACCACTGCAAAACACCCTTAAATCCGAAACAAAGATCCTGAGGGCAAAGCAAGGATAAATCCACTTTCCTTCTCTTATTGATGGGATGGGGAGAGTTCTCAAAATCCTCTCCCACCCCCCTCCAAAAGACGGCAGGGTGATGTAACCCGCCCAGCAGCATTAGGATTTTCCCCTCTCTCAAACCTTTAGGGGTTTTCCTTGGTGGCACTGGTGCTGTTTCTGGGTTCCTCCGGCTGCTTTTCCTCCACCGGCTTCTTCTCTGCTTGGCTTTTTTCCTCGCTTGGGTCTTTTTTTCCCCTTCTCTCTGGCACAGGCTCAGCAAAAGCTCAGACCCGTCTCTGCCTCCACCAGCTTTTATCAGCTGGGGAGGGAGGTGACCTCCAATCTCACGCCTGCAGGCAGGGCAACGACACACTCGGACGCCTCCTGCGCCCTCCGATTGCACTTTTTTCCCCCCATTTCAGGGCCATCTACTTTCTCAACCTAGGCATCAGGAAGGAAGGAGAGAAAAAAAAAAAAAAGGTGCTGCAAAAAATGTGCATTATCACACCCCAAGGAATAAATTGGTTAAATTTTTGCCCCCCCCCCCCCCCCAAGTCCCCAAATCTGGCTGCAGCCCCTTCCACACGACGGAGCTGAGCAAGGCAAAGCAGAGACAAGGATGGGAGCAGCTTCCAGGTGAGGGATGAGACGGCAAAGCCTGGAAATGAGACAACCTGGGGGAGATAAAACATGTTTAAAGCCAACTGTGGGCGAGGAAATTTGCTTTTCCCACCCCGGAAGGTCGTGCCGGGAGCCGAGCGCGGGAACACCCAGGGGCGGTTCGAGGGAAGGCGGTTTCGCCCCGTGCCACCGCCAACCTCCAGCGCCGATGTCTTCTTGCTGGGAGGGAATTACGGCCGCAGCAGCAGCGCAAAACCTCTGTGCCGAGACCAGCCACGACGTTGCCACCGTCATCTCCCAGTCCTGAAGAGGTGAAAACCCCTCGGGGCCAAGCGGGTGCCAGCAGAGATGGATGAGCAGCTGCAGGTTGTGGCCACGAAGCCTTTTGGGGGACCCGCCGAGACCTGCGAGGTGAGATCGTCTTCCTATGACCCATCAGGCCTCTTCCCCCCACCCCAAAAATGGTGCAAAGTGAAAATATTTTTATTTCTTGGTGGGAAAGCAAAGATACGGCACCTGGTCCTGTTCGTGGGAGAAACTCGAAGTGAGTCGATTCCCGCTTTCAAGGGAAGGCAGCAAGGTGGCTTTGGGGGGGGGGGGGGGGATTATTTGCTTTCCTCCCCCAAATAATTTAAGATTTTAAAGGTGGGATTATGCAAATGAGCTGGGCTGATTGCTTCAAATTATTACTTTTTTTGGGTGCATTCAGGAGAAAATCCAGTCTCACCTGCGATCCCTAAGGAAGGTGTTGGCAGAGTTTCTGGACTGGAGAACGAGCGAAGAGAAGCGACACCGGGACTACCTGGTAAGGGTCCCCTTGGCCTTTCGGCAGCCCAAAGGGGTCCTTGGGCATCCCCCCCCCCCCCCAACCCAATCCCTCCAGCAGAAACACGTGGGATTGTTTCTGCAACGCACCCCAGCGCCCTGCAAAGCCCCAAACCGGGTTGGAGCCGCCAGCACGGATCCCGGGCAGGTTTGGCGAGCACTGCCTCCGTGTACAGCTGCTTATTATCCCTGCTTTAAAGCGCTTTATTTTCATGGCGCTGCTCGTTTTCATCCCAGATCAAGTCCTAAAGGGACGTTCATTAATGTGGAATTAACCCTGCCCCCTGCTTCCCAGGGCCCTGGTTGATTTTGGACCAACTATAAAGAGTGAATGGCAACAGGGAAGTGAAAAGGAGAAGGAAAAACATCAGATGGACTGCTCAGTTACCCTCCAGTCATTAATTAACCACATCCCCCCCCGTTACAGCCCCCCTGGCTCCAGCCAAAGCATTTTGCCCTTTAGCTTGAAAGGGAAAAATTCCGTTCTGGGGGTTGCACGTGGTCTCACATGGTTTGGGGTTTTTCTCCTCCAGGAGACAAGCGAAGCCGAGCGGCGCCGCATCGGGGCCGAGTTCGAGCGGCTGCACCGGTTCTTGGCGGAGAAGGAGCGCGCGGTGCTGGGGCGGCTGGCGGAGCTGGACGCCGCCTTCGAAGCGGCCCAAGCAGAAAAATCTTTGCGGGTGGCCGAGGGGATTACGCGGCTCCACGGGCTCATCGGGCAGCTGGAGGTCAAGCGCACACCCCAGGTGAGAACCCTCCTTACCGAAAAGCTCCCAAAAAGTGCTGCCCATGGGGTCCTGACCCCTCTTTTTCCCCTCATTTTAGGATATCGGGAGCATCCTAAGCAGGTATGTGGGATCTGGTCGCTTCCCCCTCTGTGTCACCCTGAGTGTGGAGGGGCTGGGCTGGGGTTAAACATCCCTCCCGTGACATCCCCCCCCACTTTGTTTCTCTTCTCAGCTGGAGCGAAATGAGGCTTCACCTCCCCTCCGAGCTCCCAGCCGAGCTGGAGAAGAGCCTGAGCTCCTGCCGCCGCCAACGGGACGCTCTCTGGGAGGCCCTGAAGGAATTCAGAGGTGTTTTGGGAGGAATTCTATTCTTTTGGGAGGGATCCAGGGGTATTTTTGGAGAATGCAGAGGCATTTGGGGAGGAATACTCTTATTTGGGGGTACTTTGGGAGAATTCCAAGGCATTTCGGGAGGAAAATATTGTTCAAGGGAAGGCCACAGCAGACACAGCACCACGCTCACGTTCTCGCTCTCCTTCCAGACACGGGGCAACCCGAAACAAAGCCAGGAAGGGGGAAATGTCCCAGCGCAGAAGAAAAGGGTGAGGCAGCTTTTTTGGGTTTTGTCCCTTTCTTCCTTCCCCTAAAGCAGCCTCACCCTCCCCCCGCTGACCCTCTTGCCTTTCCCTGCAGCGAAACCGCCTCGGGAGCCCGGAGCGGTTCCTCTCCCGCAGCTTTTGGCAGACAGAAAAAGCGTGCGGTGGGATGAAGAGGAGCGGGACAAGCCTCAAGGGCCGGCCGGCAGTGGCGAGCGGGTCACCCCGGGGAGATGCAGGACACGGACGTGTTAGCCGGATTCTGCCAGACGCTGCTTTCCCCTCCGGATACCCGGGTGCTGCCTGCACCCCCAAACACGAGCTCTCTCCCAGCCCGGATCCTGCTGAACAAGCCGCAAAAGGCTCCGCTCTGCCCCAAACTTGCCCTCACCAATGCTGCCCCTTCCCTTAGCGACCGCTCTTGGGGTGCTCGAGTGTTGCCGTTCGCCGTTAAGGTAATGAAAAAAAAAAAAAAAAATTAAGGTGTTGATTGCTTCTGCGGGGGGGGAGGCAGGCAGCGGCGGGACGTGGGGGTCCGTCGGTGCGGAGAGCCGGACCTGGTTGAAAACCGCGCCGCCGAGCTTCCACCGGCGCCTGCGGGGCACGGCGGACCTGACAGGGAACCACCCCCCCCCCCCACCCCGATCGCTGGAAGCGCTTCCCCGGCTCCGGTCCCGCGGGGATCAACCGCACTTGGGGCGCGTCCGCCCGCCCCCGGGGGCGGCTTCTTCAAGGACACCCGCCCCTCGGTTGCAGCTCTTTTATCGTCGCCTCGCCCCAGGGGTAACGGCTTCCCTCGCTCCCCCGCCCCGTGACCAGCTCCTTTGCTGAACCCCCTGGGGTGGCTCTTAAAAGAGCCTTTGGGTTCAACATTTATTGCTCCATCCACCGCGCTCTTAAGACTCGCCCTCAGCCGGCGCAGGACCCCCGACTTCCTCCCCGCCTCCAGCCGCCGCCGCCTCCACTGCTGCTGCTGCTGCCGCCGCCGCCTTCGGCTTTCCCCGCGGTCTCCTCGTTTTCAAGCGCTGCGCGGTGGCTTTAACAGCGCGCCTCGGCCCCTTCGTCTTCCCGGCGGGGCGCCTACGGGCTCCACCGACCGCCCTCCCGCGCCGCCCGGCTCCCTCCACTCGCTCCTTACCGACACGGCCGAGGCGGAACGAACCGGCGAGGCCGCTGCCCGTCACCCGCCGCAAAAGCCCTTTGCTGAGCAAAGCACCGACCGCCGCCTTCAAGCGACCGCCGTTCCGCACCACGTCGTAACCCCGGGTGGCGAGCGTCTTCTTAATGAAAGCGAACGAAGCGCCTTTACGGGCCGTGCACGAACAGACGGCGGCGAGAATGAGATCCGACAGCGACGGCCACCCGCGCTTCTGCGGCAGCGACATCCTCGCCCTCGACGTGGACGGCTGCGGCTCTCCTCTTTGCTCGCCCGACATGGCCGGGCGCGCCGGTTTCGAGGCTCGGCGCCGGCGGCTTCGAGGCCCGGGGCCTCGCCGCTCCGCCCCTGCTCCTGCTCCGCTCCTGCTCCCTCCGCCGCCGGCCGCTGACTGCGGGACAGCGCCCCCCGGCGGCTCCTTATATAGCCCCGTGCCGGACGCAACCGAGTCAACCTCCACGCGCCGCTGCTCCCCCCCCCCGCCCCCTCCCCGCCCTTCCCGCCGGCGCCAAAATGAGCTCCCCCACACACAAACGCGCAGGAAAAAAAACCGCACCCCACTTCCCCAAGGGAAAACACTGGGTTCGTACCCCCACCCCATGGCCCTTCCTATCCCCGCGGCCAGGCCCTAGAGAAACCCTGTTTAATAATATTAAAATAAAATAAAATAACCCCTCCTAAAATGCGAAAAATTGCCCCAGAAAGTCAAGCGGGTGCAACACACGCTCACCCCAAAGCGCTGCAGCTCCGGGAGCTGTTTAGGAACGAAAATAAAAAACTTAAAATGAGGTATGAACGGCAGATTGGTTTTACGTACGTGTAGACAGGTAGCAAAACGGCAAAAAAGTGGCAATTTCCGGAAAAATATTTCTTTCTCGCGCAGCCCTGGCTTCTCCTCCTGCCACCGAAGCCTCTCGCAGGCTGAGATCCCTCTTGGAAAGGGCCAATAACTGCCTGAAACATCTAAGAATTAATGAAGCATGAAGTTTGCCTCCTGCTAATTAAAGCCCTGTTCCAGACACTTCCTGGAAAAAAACATACTTTAAAAAAAAAAAAAGAGGAAAAAAGGTTTTCGGGTTTGGTTTTTTTTTTTTTGCTGTTTTTGTGCCCAGAGAGCTGCTACTAGAGATTAAATTTTGGGGTTTATTTTGTTTTAGTTCCTCCTGGTTTGTCCCGTCTCGTTGTATCGCGCTTTGCTCCATCGCATCCTCGAGGCCTCTCCACGGCTGTCAATAGCGGGAAAGGGGATCGCAAACGCCGCCTCTTATTGGCCGCCGGACGCGCTGAGGCTTCCTATTGGCTGCCAGGCATCAACCAATGAGAGTGGATCTTTCCGTTCCGCTCTCCCGCGGCGGAGGTGGGCTCCCCCCGCCCACTAGTCCCTCCTCGGATAGGAGCGAACCTGGGTCTGCTAACGGGGTTTTTGCGAGAATAACAGATGCCCGGTGGGTTTTTGCATCGCTTCTGCCTATTTGTGCCTTCGTTGCAAACCGGGGGGGGGGGGTGGTTGGCAGCGCCTCTGGTTTCCCCTGAGGAAGGGGCTGTGATTCTCCTGCGGAAAAGCTGAAGCTGATTAATTTGGGGCTCAGCACCCTGCAGTTTTTATGGTTCTGTTTGGGAATATCCAACTTATTTTACTGTTTTATCAGCCTTATTCGCAACTATACTGATTCCTGATTAGTCTCTTCTTTTAAAAAATTATTTTTATGTGGGCTATATTCTATAAAAGTGAAACTTTCAGCTCAGAGACCCTCGTGCAGTTTGGTTCCCTGAATTAATTTTATTATACAACTGCATTAACATTATTCCCTCTAGGGATGGGCTGCTCTAACACTGCCTCCACCTACAGATCCTGCGCCTGCTAGTTCTTAGTTTTTCCCCTCTGCTTCTTATTTTTCACATCTGATTTGGGTGCTGAGGTTTAGTGGTGGTTTTTTCTTCCACTTTAAACCCCCCTGCTGGGCTTATTGCCGGCGTCACAGCTAATATCCGCATGAGGTCCGCGGGACATAGAGGAACTCTGCTCACTCGCTGCATTCCTGCATTAATCCCTGTTTTCTACAGCCACCCTCCAGCCACAGTTTGCTTCCCCTGGGCACAGCCGGAGTGGTAGAAAACTCACCCTGCAAATAAATCATCTTTCCTAAACCCCTGGCAATCGCTGCCTGCTTTCCGTGCTGTTGTTAAATCCTTGCTGGCCTTGTCCCTGGGCGTTGTTTTATCACTGGGGGCAGTGGGAACGTCAGATGAGCTCTCCGTTGCTTTTCCCCGTGAGGTTCTGGATGCCAACACTGGCCTCCTGTCCTGTTGCCGTTTCCAGGAAAACCATCGCCCGGCCCCTTCGCGTGGGCGTTTCTCTGAGCGTTCACGAGAAACAACCCCGTCGCTTCAGCCATGGCTGCGGGACACGCCGTGGAAAATCTTCAGGAGGAAATCACCTGCGCCGTCTGTTTGGATTTCTTCCGCGATCCCGTCATGCTCCTGGGTTGTGGCCACAATTTTTGCCGCCGTTGCCTCGATTGTTGCTCCGCAGATGCCGCTGGGGCCGGTTCCTGCCCCCAGTGCCGTTTACCTTTCCCCCGCGATGGCTTCCGTCCCAACCGGCAACTGGCCAACGTGGTGGCGGCCGTCCGGGAGCTGGCAATGCCGGCGGCGGAGGAGCTTTGCCGGCGGCACTGCCAGCCCTTCACCCTTTTTTGTCGCCGGAATGGGATCCTCCTCTGTGCCACCTGCGCCGAGAATCGTGCCCACCATGCCGTGCCCCTTGAAGAGGCCGCTCGCGAGTACAGGGTGAGCGAAACCCCAGCTCAAACACCCTCTCCTTGCCTGAGCGATGCTAAAAACCCAATTTCCCTTAAAACTCAGCCCCAAAAATAAATATATTCAGATTTGGCAAAGCTTTTCCCCACCTTTCCAGGGGAAAAAAAGCAATACGAGCGTCCCAAAGTCAAAATTGAGCTGAAATGCTACAATTTGCTGAGGCTTAAGTATGCAATGGCCTGGGGGACGGTGGCAGTTTGGGGACCAAAGTTCTAAATATGGGTGATTTAAAAGCTCCAGCTCTCACCCAGCGCATGCGCCGTGGAGGGTTCCTGCTCTGCTTCCGGGCACGGAGGGGAAATGGGGGTCCCCAAAGGGGGTCCGGACCCGGCTAGGGTTGCAAGGATGGGGGGGAAAGGGGGACTGGGGTGTTCAAGGGGCTGGTGGGACTTTTTAGGGGAGGTCTTGGAGAGATGAGGTATCCCAGCCTGGCTGGGAGATCCATAGTGGGCATACATCACTATATATTCCTATATCTATATAATGTGTGGGTGTATATATATATATCATAGCTATAAAACCAATTATAATGTGAATATGTTTGCATATCTGCTTCAGTACAGCCAAAGAGGAGGATGAGGATGGGGCTGCCCACGCTGGCCATCTCCAGGGTGCTTCAGGGGTGCCAGCCCCCCTTTATTCCCCCCCTCCAGGAGCCAAAACCCCTTTTCTTGGTTGCAGGAGCGGTTCGAAGCTTCCCTAAAAGCCCTGCAAGAGGAGGACGAGCGACGTGCCAGGCTGGCAGCAGCAGCGGAGGAAATGAGACAGGAGATGCTGGTGGGTGCTCCCACCGTCGGGGCGCACCGTGGGGGCCAAACGACTTCATTCCCCCCCCCAGCATCCTCCTCCTCTCCCTTCATCCCCCAGACCCGAGTCGATGCCGAGAAGCAGAAGCTGCTGGCGGTGCTGGAAGGGCTTCGGCGGGTGCTGGGCGAGCAGGAATCGCGGTTCTTGATCCGTCTTGGTCGCCTACGCCGAGGGCTGGAGGAGCAGCGTCGCGGTGAGACCGCTGAGCTGGCCCGGCTCCGGCAACGCCGCACCGAGCTCCAGACCAAGTGCCGACAAACGGACAGTGACCTCCTACGGGTGAGCCAAACCCTTCCCCAAAATCCCTCTGCTTCCCCCTTTTGGCTTTTATTCCCCAGCAAACAGCCCTGAGCATCTCTCTCCCTTCCTCTCCAGGATGCCCAAATCACCTTGAGCAGGTACCGGGGCCAAAAAGCATCACCAGGAACGGCGTTTTGGGGCCAAAATCCTCCTTTTGGGGGTCTCCTCCTCACCCTGCATCCTCTTCCCCCGGGATTTTTGCTTTTGAGCTAGGGGGGTTGATGGTTAATCTGGAGCTTGGTGGCGATGGGGGAACCTCCCGTCGCGTCTTGCAGGAGCTGGAGCCTTTCCCAGGGAAATAAAGTTCTCCCTGTGGTTTTCCAGCATGAGGAAGGGAAATTTGGGGATGTCTCAGCATTAAACACCCTGATTTGCTCCCTCCCCGAGGTGCACGGAGTGGAGGGCGCAGCCATCGCTGCCACCAATGCCAGAGCTGGAAGCGGAGTTTGAGGATTTTGCCCTGAAAACCAACATGCTGGCAGAGGCGGTGACACAGTTTAAAGGTGTTTGGAGGGGGAAAATTGGCAAAGGGGATTTAATAAGCAGAAATGGGAGCCTGGGGTAGGGTTGGGCCCGGCAGAGACCCCCCCTAGGGTTGGCAAAGTTTGGCTGGAAGGTCCAAGCATTGCAAATGCCCCTTTAATATAAAATAATCAGGGATTTATCCCCCTTATAGCAGCCTTAGGGGGTGGGAAGCTGCAGGTGGGAGGTGCAGAGGGCTGCTGGCTGTTAATTAGCACCCAAATTAGGATGCTAATTCAGTGTGGGGGGAGGCAATGACCTACACAAAGTGGGTTTGAGTCTCCCACCTCTCCATGCAATGGGGAATGGGGAGGGGGATGTGGGACAGCCCCAGGGCCGGATCCAGGAGTACAAACCTCTGGGGTCATCTTCTATTTCCAGACATCTTGGGGTGCTCGCTGGAGGAAGACTTGGGGGGATACCGGAGAGGTGAGTCGGGCTTCAGGACTGACTTTATGTTCAGTGCCTGGGGCTGATACTCAGATTCAGCATCCGGAGCTGGGGCTCAGCTGCAAAATCTGGAGCCGATGCTCTGGTGCAGTACCTGGGACCGATGCTTGGGTGCAGTATTTGAAGCTGATGCTCTGGTGCAATACGCAGGGTGCTTGCTCCAGCGCAGTATTTTGAGCTGAAGCTCCAGTGCAATGCCTGGGACTGATGCTCTGGTACAATATTTGGAGGTGATGCTCCAGTACAACACTTAGAGCTGATAATCAGGTCCAATATTAGAAGCTGATGCTCTGGTGTAGCGCCCAGGTGCAATTCCCAGGGTTGATGCTCTGGTGCAACATTCACAGCTGATAATCATGTGCCACTTTTGGAGCTGGTGATCTGGTGCAAAGCCCAGGGTTGAAACTCAGGCATAGCATTTGCTGCTGATGCTCAGGTACAATATTTGGAGCTGATGCTCGAGTGCAGCACCCAGGAGCGATGCTCGAGTGCAATATTTTGAGCTGATGCTCTCATGCAACGCCTGGGACTGATGCTCGAGTGCAATATTTGGACCTGATACCCTGATGCACCGAATCCCATAACACCCCTTTCCCCCCCCACCCCAGCAACCGTGACGCTGGACCCAGCCACAGCTCACCCCCAAATCCTAGTGTCAGCAGATGGCCGGACCGCGGGACGCCGGGAATCGCCCCCGGCTCCTCTTCCCTCTGGAGCCGAGCGTTTTGAGTCTCTCCGCTGCGTTTTGGGTCAGCAGGGCTTCACAGGGGGTCGGCACCGCTGGGCTGTGGAGGTTCGTCCCGGTCCCGACTGGGCGCTGGGGGTGGCTCGGGAATTTGTGTCCCGTAAGGGCTGCTTCGGTCTCAGCCCCGAACGAGGCGTTTGGGCTGTGGGGCAGTGGTTGGGGCAGCTACGGGCTCTCACCTGGCCCAGCCCCACATCTCTGCCCCACAGCCGCGTGCCCCGACGTATCGAGGTGGCTTTGGATTACGCTGGTGGGCGGGTGGCTTTCCGTGATGCCGACAGCGAGACCGAAATCTTCGCCTTTCCCCCGGCTGCTTTTGCTGGCGAACGGCTCCGGCCACTGCTCTGGCTGGGCGAGGGGCCGGCTCTGCTCACCCTCTGCCCCTGAACCTCTCAAAACCCGACCCTTCCACCACCCCAACAAACCCTCCCGCTCAATAAACAGCCCCAACCCACCCCCTCGCCCCATTTGCTTTTCCTTTTAACACTTAATTTAGCAAAATTAATCACATTTCACCCTCCTGCTCCTTGCCAGGTTTGCACAGACTCAAAATTCCCCTGAAATACCATTTTTTTGCAGCTCTGCTGGGCTGTTCTCCAGTGAAAATAAGCCTCAAAGGGGGGAAAAAAGACAAGGGAATATCTTGCTTCCCACCACAGCTGCACAGCACTTACCCCAACTCCCTTTCCCAAAGTAAAACCCACCCTGAATGCACATTTTTTACCCATTTAATTATTAGTATATTTTCAAGGGCGGGGGGAGGAATTAAAGAAAGAGAAGGGAATTGCACATGGACCCAGAGCAGAGGAGGATTTTGCATGCTGGGGAGAAGGGCCACACTCAAGGGATATTTTTTTGCCAATTTAATGCTTTTTGTTGGGTTTCTACCCCACCATCACACTGTGTTTCCCCATGAGAAAGTAACCTCAATAGAAGGATGGAGAGATTTTTGTTTCCCCAGTTGTTTGCCAATGTAAACAAGACCCAGAAATACAGGGAGAACCTCCCTAAAAAATATGAGAGCTAAATTTGAGGGGAAAAAATAATGAGCTTTGCTGCTGGTGGTAGATGCCTTGTAGGAAGGTTTTGCAAGCAGAGAAGTCTCTGCTTAAGATTTGCAGAGAAATTCAGGGAAAAGGGATAAAACCATTTCTTGTGCCTCCCCAGATCACTCAGGCTGGGGCCTCCCCGTGGTTTTGCAATTGCTGCCAGGATGTGAGCAGAGAGAGAGGCCACAGATGGGATTTTATCCCCCATTTCACCACCTATGAGTGAATAGAAGGGGAAAAAGTAAACAAACCAGCATCTTGAGATAGCAGGAAGTCGTTATTAGGGTTAAACCACATAATAAAGCGCTGTTATCAGGCAGCACAGGCAGGACCAGGCAGGTCTCTGCCTCTTACAGCCCCAATCACTCCGCCTCCGCTGCCAGACTTGCCTCCCTGTCCGCAGAGACTCGTGACATCGGCCCGAGGAAGAGCAGAAACCACCAGGAAAGGCAGCGCAGAGGGTGGCTGCTTTCATCCCCAGGGCCCTAATTTTAAATAAGGCTCCTGACAAACCCACAGATCACTGCTAAACCCAAATTACAGCCTGGCTCAGCTGTGTAATTAGTCACTTCCCTGCTTGGTTCACAGCAAGGTAGGTTGTAGGTGATGTCACCCTCAAAAAGGAGAGCTCGTTACAGCGCAAGGTCCAGCGATGCTTCGTGTCACAAGTGAAAAACCAAAGTGCTTCTTTGCAATATCCTGCTCCAACAGATGAGCTCTTGACACTCTGTTTCTTCTGCTTTTCCTCTGAAAAGCTTTACAGAGGTTTAATTTGAAAGTTCACACAAAAAAATAAAGCATAAACAACAAAAAAACCATTGCCTCTTCTGGGTAGATCAGCAGGCCCAGAGCTCGCTCTTCAGCACTGGGGGAGAAAAATCAGCCTCTTTTCACTTGAAGGCACCTCACCAGCCTCACGTCAGCGGTTTGGACGGCGGATCGCTTGGCGTGGAGCGCGCACAACCCCCATTCCTCCAGCAAAGCCAGCAGATGCGCCTCGCAGCCCTCTTGCAGAGCCGCCATGGCAGCTCCGTGAACCCCAAAACCCTTCTGGATGACGGAGAAACCTCGCACCAGCCCACGAAAAGAGGCTGCGGGAAGCAGCTTCGGGTTTTTTTTCTGCGAGAGACGAAGCTTTTTCCATAGCGCTGGAGCCCGGGGGGAACGCGGGCGCGTTTTGGGGTGCGGTGGGGCTAGAGAAGGAGAGTTTTGGGGAGGTTTTTTAACACCCACCGCTTGCTTCGCCCGCGCCATCCCGCCGCGCTGTTCCCGCCATCTCCCGCGCCCCGCCTTCTATAAAGGCCGGCGCGCTCTGACTGGCTGCTCGTTCTCCCACAGCGGCGCTCCATTGGCTGCTCCTCGCCGCGCGGCCCACCCCCGCGCCCCTCCTCGGAGCGGACCTGAGTGAGGACTGCGCGGCCGGCGAAGCGCGGCGGACGCGGAGGGGCGGACCTGAGTGAGGACTGCGGTTCCCCTGCGAGGGCGGGGGCGCTCAGCCCTCCCCTGCTCCTCATTGGCGGCCATTATAAGTGGAAAAAGGCGGATTTGGGGTGGCGGGCTTGCAACTATTCGGGTTAATAATCGGCGGGTGGTTATAAAAAAGGGGGCTCGAAAGGCACTTTTTTAATCACCGGCTCGTTATACCCCAAAAGGAACCAATTTCGCCCCAAAATACAGCTCCAGTGCAAATCGGGGGGGGGGGGTGTGTCGGTGTTTTTAATCCTCACGTTTGGGGGATTTTCCCCTAGACAGCAGGCAGCACGCTGGGAAATGGGGATTTTCTGCCACAAAATGGTGCCCACGGGGAAGAAAACCCCAAATTGGGGAGGAATTGGTTAATAAAAGAGAGGTTTTGCACTGCTGCCTCAGGGTGAAAGTGCTGATAACCCCCCAAGGCCCCATTTTTGGGGGCAGACTGTCCCCCTTTTAAGTGAAAATAAAAACACGTGGTGTTTTCAGTGCCAGCAGTGGAGGTGGGGAGAAAACAGCTCTGCAAATATCCCTGAAACCACCCAGATTTCACCCAAATCCTGCATGGAGAGGGGAGTGAGGGCACAAATCTCTCCCAGTGTCACCAGTCTGCCCAGTTCCCCCTCCCTGCAGCCGGCCTTTTCCCCACTTCTTATCCCAATTTCTTGGGATAAAATTTCATCATTTCATTTCATAACTTCCCCCGCTCTGAAAAGAAGCTCTTTCTCCCCAAAACGAAGCCGAGCAGGACTTTCTTCCCCCCCAAACCCCTCACTGCCCAACCCCCCTCCCTGAAACGCCACATCTGAGGGTTTATTTAGGCTAAAAAAGGGCTTTTTGAACATAAAAGGGGCTTTTTAGCAGCAGAAATTATGCCCCTCCCCAGACCCTAGTACTCCAAGCCTGGAACATATAGGACAGAACGTATAGACCAGCAAGCAGGCTGCAGTATAGGGTGTTAACTATAGTGAGGGGAGCATACGGACTGTGATATAGGGCCTGGATATAGCGCCCAGACCCTACAGCCCAATACAGGCACAAGAGCACATAGTCCACACCATATGACCCCATATAGTGTAAACATATATATATAGCATATATAGGGCCCAGACTGTACAGCCACATATGGGGACGAGAGCACAGACCTTTATACAGGTCCTAGACCCCACAGCCCAACACAAGGCCTGGAATATAGGGCCGAGACCATATAGGAACCACGGCATACAGGTCTGTATAGACCCCCATAGATCTACATAGACCCCTACAGAACTGTATAGACTCCCATAGGTCAGTTTGTGGCCTGCAGCAACCAGAGCATCGAGCTGAATGAATATAGGGACGAGACCCTATAGCACAATATAGGGCCTGGGCAGCATGGACAGAGCTGGCCGCTGGGCTGAGAGGTAACAAAAGAAATTTGGATTTGGGGTTGTTTTTTTTTAGGGTTTGTTTTTTTTTCCTTTTATTCTGGAAAATAATTTCTCCGCTTGGAGCTGCCCTCGCCCCAAATTTCCCCCATGGTGGCACCAGAGAAGCGGCGGGTGAACGGTGCACTGCTGCGCACCAAATCCTCCCCGCTAAAGACACGCCAAAAAAAAAAGATGAAAAAGGAGGAAAATACCCACCAACCCCCTGCAAAAAAAACCCCAAAACAAACCCACAACAAGCAGAGTCACGGTGCCCGCTAACTCCAACTGGGATCATAACCTGTCCAGTCCGAAGGAGGCGCGAGATAAACGCGACGTCCCCGATAGACGAAGCTGACGATGCCACGATAACCGGCGCGGGGGACGCCAGATTTGAGGTCGTCCATCAGCCCCAGGGCTTTGGCGAAGGCTTTGAAGGAATCGCGGCCGCTGTACTGCAGGCGGACAGCACCGAGCTCCCGCCGCCGGTTGCCTTGGAGCTCCTCCACCCTCACCTCCGGCGCAGCGTAAACCTTGGGGAGAAAAGAACGTTCGTACTCTTCCTTTTTGAGGTAAGAAAGATCCAGTTGGGTAAAAGGCACGAAACGGTCGTTAAGTTTGATAAATTTTAAATATTGATCGAAAAATTGCCCGTGGCTCACTCCTTTACGACCGAACGTCATCGTACGGGAGACTTCGGGGCGGACGCAGGAACGATCTCGGCGTTGTTCGGGTTGACGCATCCAATCGTCCCAAAAAGCTCGTGGCCATTTGGGTTCAAGTTCATCCCAAAGTTCGGCCAAAAGCAACCAACCAAGACCAGGAAAAAAATCAGTCCGGTAAAGCAATTCGGCTTGTCCAACATCCACCATTTGCTCTTTCCCGTTGTCGTTCCACGCGGAGACGCACCAGAGGCTGCGATCAGCAAGGAGGAGCGGGAATGCCGCTTGGAAATACTCAAAAAAATCCGGAGCGACTTCTAAGTCATCCTCTACCACAATGGCGGCACGGTAACGGAAAGTCCGGAAAACCTGTCCCAACGCCCAACGATAATGCCGAGCGATTTTATAATAACCTTGGAATTTACGGTGTTCTGCCGGCACTGGGATATCGCTGAGATCGGGTTGTCGGATATGAGCCACGGCGTCGCCGTAGGAGGCGATGACACGAGCCGTTTCAGCGTGACCGCAATCCTGGCTGACGATAACGGGGAAACGTTGGGCCGAAGGTCGGTAACGTAAGAGTTTATCCAAACACCGACGGACGGTGCTGCGGTCGCAAGCCATCACCAACACCGGTAACACCGTGCTGGCGGGATCGGTGAGTCGCGGTGGCGCCGGGGAGGGCGGCGGGGGGGGAGGTTTGGGGGTGATTTGAACCCCGCGTCGCCGCCCCCCCCACAACCCGCTGTAGCGGTGAATTTGGCGCAGGAGTTCTTTTTGCCGTTCCAGTTCGCTTTCAGCATCTTGCGCCAAACGAATCACTTCTGCCGTCAGCCGGTCGCCTTCGCCGGGGGAGGCCGGGCGGCTCCAGAGGAAGAGGAGGAGGAGGCCGTTCCAGGCGATGAAGAGCGCCGCCCCCCACAACACCAAGCTGCTCTTCTTCAGCATCCTTCAGCGCTCACTCCCACGCCATGGACCTGGGGGGGGGAAACACACACACGGGGGGGTGTTAAAAACAGAGGGGACCCCCCCTTCCACCCCCAAACTGGTGCCAGAGTGGGACAGGGACGGTTGTGTCAGCCCAAAACACTCAGTGAACCCCCCCTTTCCTCCCCCCCAGCCTCCCAAAAAGAGGAACAACACCCCCACACACACACCTCGGGGAGAGGAATCGAAACCGCGTGGCCCCGGAGCCTCCCACCAGAAACATGGCACCGTTGATACACAAAAAAAAAAACTTAAATAAGGGGGGAAAAAAGCAAATAATAAACCCCAACCCCAAACCTCCGCATGGGGAAGAGGAGGGCAGAGTCCACTCCCGTTAAACATTAACCCAGGAACCAGCTCCAGTGTGGATTTGCCACTGTGGAGGCTGGGGGTGGTGGTGAAGAGGGGGTGGTTTCTGTTTGAAAAATGGGGATAAATTAAATAAAATATCAAATCTGAGTACTAAAAAACCTCACAAAGTCCTGTCTTCAGCGAGTTTTTACTCACCCAGAGCCCAGCCTGACTCCTGCCAGAGGAGGCAAGATGTCAGCGAGGGCAGGAAAAGGGAGGAGGGGGGAGGAAAAGGGGAATTAAGAGAATAAAGAAGAAAAAAAAATAGGAAAGAGGCAAAAAAAACCCAACAGAGAAAATAAAGAAAGAGGGAAAAAAAAGCGATTGCTTAACTTCGGCAAGGGAGCGGTGCGGGTGAGCAGCTCAAGGGTTAACGCTGCCGCGGGCCACGTTGGCGGGCGGAAAAAGGGAATTAAAAGGAAAAAAAACACCCGGAAAAGGGGTATTTAAAAGGAAAAAAAAAAAAGGGGTGTAGAGCAGTAGGAAGGGGGGCGAGTCCAGTGGCACCATGGTTCCCCCCCCCCGCCCCAAAGGGTAAGGCAGAAAGTGCCGGTAACACCGAGAGCCGCCAGCACGGTTCCCCCTTCTGGGCCCCGAAACGCTCATCTGGCCCCGGAAAAGCAGCCGGAGAGAAGGAAAGAGGTGGAAAAAAAAGGTGAAAAAAGTAAATTAAAGGGATTTCGTGCTTCTTAGTTGGATCCCTGCGGAGGGAGACGCTGGGATTAAGCCATACCTGCGGGGCCAAAAGCAGCTCAGCCTCGTGGCAGCCCAAAATGCGGGTGTTTTGGCTCTAAATGAGGGGTTTTAGCCCAAAACTAGGGTGTTTTGGCCCAAAACGCAGGTTCAGTCGTGGTTTTACCCGGCGTTTCGTGGTGGCGAGGCACAAGCCGGCAGCGAGGCGCTGAGTAAGCAGAGTTGGGGATTTTCCCTGCCCTCGGCTTCACTCTGGGGCGAGACTGAGCGACCGATAATTTTATCACATTAAATCCTCTGGCGTCCCAAACCCCCTTTCTGTTCGATGTCCTGCGTTTTTTTTTCCTCAGGGGTTTTTAAAGGTGAAACACCCTGAATCCAGAGATTCCTGAAGTTTTGGGGGAGTTTTTAAGCTCCTTTCCCTTGCCATGGTGTCCCTCAGAGACCCCAAAACCAGCAGATTTCAGGCAAACGCCTGCCAGTTTCACACCACCACCCCCTAAATTATGCATTAAATCTTCTTTTTAATTAATCCAGGCTCTTTTTTGCACCCTGGGGGAAAGCGGCTCTGGTCTCAGTGACACCAAAACCACCTGGAATGGACTGAGGAAGCAAGCACTGCTTTCGGGGAAGGCCCCCCCCTCCAATTTTTCACCTCATTTTTCCACTTTTTTGGCTTCGTTTCAGCCCAGGTGACGCTAAAATAAACTACAACAACGCGGCTTGACAGAAACAAACCCTGGTCTTAGACAAAATTAATCCCTTCTCCTATGGGATTCACTGCCAAGCGTCACCTCAGCACCTCAATCTTCCTAAAAATCCTTTTTTTTTCCCGTTTTTTTCTTGCTTTTGGGGGAGATTTTAACCCCCTTCCAGTGGGAATTAAGAGGGCAAGCGGCTGGAAAAACATTTCCCTTCTCTCTCCACGTTAAAATCCTCGCCATTTACCTAGTTGCAGCTCGCTCCAGGGGGAGGGGGGTCGCTGGGGTTCCCCCCTCCCCCCCCTTTTCCAGAGCCGCCTGAGAATCCCTTGGGAATCGGGGGTGAAATCGCTGCTTCTCTCCCATCAGAGCTCCCTCGTGGTGTGGGGCGGGGGGTGTCAGGCCATGGCAGTGGCTGTGTCCGTCTGTCCCTCTGCTGTCTCAGGGCTCAATGTCCCCCAGCCCCCGGCCATGTTTTTTGGGGGGTGGGTGTCTCTGATGAGGTCTAAAAATGGGGAGAAAAAGGTTAAAATGCCCAAATTCCACCCCCCCTGCTTTATGGAGGGGAACAGCCCCCCTATATCTCCCTAGGGGTGGTGCAGCCACCCCAAAATCCCCAGGGAGAGGAATTCCTGCAGGGAATGGGGGGTGGCCTCCTCCCCACCCCATAAGGAGAGGGAATCATCCCACCCAGCCCCTATAGGGGATAGGGGACCCCCCGAGCCCTCCTGACACCTCCACAGGAGGGTCAGAGGACCCCTCCAAGCCCCACATAAGCCCCTCCTGACACCCCAACAGGGGACAGGGGAGCCCCCCCCTCAGCCCTCCTAATACCCCTATAGGGATCAGATGAGCCCCCCCAGCCCCATAGCAGCCTCCCAGCCCCACAGCAGCCTCCCAGCCGCTCCTGCCACCCCCATATGGGGGTCAGAGGAGCTCCCCCAGGCCCCTAGCAGCCCCCCCCGGCCCGCTTGACACCCCTACAAGAGACAGATGACCCCCCCCAGCCCTCGTGATACCCATACAGAGATCAGGGGAGACCCTCAGCCCTCCCGACACCGCTGTAGGGGTCAGAGGTGCCCCCCCAGCTCTCTCGACACCCCTGTAGGGGTCAGAGGAGCCCCCCCAGCTCTTCCAACACCCCTACCACGGCCAGATGAGCCCCCCCCAGCCCTCCTGACACCCATACAGAGATCAGGGGAGACCCTCAGCTCTCCCGACACCCCTGTAGGGGTCAGAGGAGTCCCGCCACCTCTCCCGACACCCCCATAAGGGACACTGAAGGCCCCTCCACCCCCCACAGGGCACAGGGCCGGCCCCTCCACCCCTATAGGCGACAGGAGGCCCCCCCCAGCCACAAGGGACAGGGGACCCCCACCCTAAGCCGCCCCCCACCCCCTCAGGGCCGGATCCAGCCCCGCTGCCCGCCCCGGCCCTCCACCCCCCCCTCCCCGGTACCAGCGGCGCCTCCCGGCAGCGCCCGCCACTTCCGCCCCGCCGCACCGGAAGCGACGCCATGGCAACGGTGAGGCCCCGCCCCCGACTCCTCCCTCCCCTCTAGGCCACACCCCCGATGGCGCAGGGGACCGCCCACCACCGGGGGCGAGGCCGGTAGACACGCCCCTCTGCGGCCGGGCCACGCCCCCCGGCTAGGCCGTGCCTCCTCCCCGGCCGACCACGCCTCCTCCCCGGCCGACCACGCCCCCTCGCGGCTTCCCTAATCAATTAGTGGCGGCTTAATCAATCAGTTCCTGGGCGTTCTCCTGATCAGCCCCTGAGAGCTTCCCTAATCAAATACTACTGGCTTAATTAATTAATCAGTCCCTGGGGGCCTCCAATAATTATTTCCTTGCTCCGCAAGCTTGGGGAGGGAGAAGTGACGTAGCGGAAGGGGCGGAGCGGCGCGGCGTCAGAGGCTTTCCCCCTGCGCGCGCTCCGGTCGCTCTGGGCGCCGAGGAGGAGGTTGGACTTGTCTGCTCCGGGCGGTGGGACACCATTGGGGGTTGGGGGCATGGGGGGGTCATTGAGGAATGGGGTGGCTAAGGGGGGGATTGGGGGCTGGGGGGGTCGTGGGGGGATTGGGGGGCCAAGGGGGTATTGGGGGGCTGGGGGGGGAAAGAGGGGGATTGGGGGGCTGGGGGGGTCATGGGAGGATTGGGGGGGCATTGAGGGTATGGGGGGGCTAAGGGGGGGATTGGGGGGCTGGGAGGGTCATTGGGGGCTGGGGGGGTCATGGGAGGATGGGGGGGCTAAGGGGGGGATTGGGGGGCTGGGAGGGTCATTGGGGGCTGGGGGGGTCATAGGAGGATTGGGGGGCATTGAGGGTATAGGGGGGCTAAGGGGGGGATTGGGGGGCTGAAGGGGTCATTGGTTGGGCTGGGGGGAACATGGGGCAATGGGGGGGATTTGGGGGTGATGAGGGGGCTGGGGGGGGCATGGGGGTGATTGAGGCAGGGGGGAATGAGGGGCCATTGGGGGCAGTCAATGGCACTGAGGAATAAGGGGGTGCTGGGGGGCCCCCACTGACACACCCCCCCCCAGCCATGGAGCTGCCCCCCTCCTGCTTCCAGTCCTGCCTGGATTTCTGCCCCGAATGCGGCTCCGTCCTGCCCCGGCCGGGCCCCCGCAGCACCATCTGCTGCCCCCGCTGCGGTTTCACCCTCCACACCGATGGTCAGTGAAGGGGGGGGGGGGGGCACCCCGATATTTCGGTCCCCTCTGAGACCACCCACCCTGCCTCAGAAATCCCTGATTTCTTTTTTTTTTGTTTTTTTCCCCTCTTCCCCTGCCAGATTTTGAGGGTAAAACCATCCGCAGCGCCATCGAGTTCAACCGGTTAGAGCCGGTGGCGGGGCGGGGGTCGGATCCTGCGCCCCACCTCGAGGGGCCCCTGGTGAGTTGGGGGGGGGGGCAAGTCCCACTGGGGATGGGACCCCCCCCACAAAATCCCACTGGGATAGAACCCCCACCCCAAAATCCTGCTTGGGGCGGGATAAAATCCTACCAGGATGGGACCCCCACTCCAAAATCCCACTAGGACGGAACCCCACCCCCAAAATCCCACTGGGCAGGGGGAAAACCCCACTGGGGAGGGGACCCCCACCCCAAAACCCCACTGGGGATGGGACCCCCACCCCAAAATCCTGCTTGGGGATGGATAAAACCCCACTGGAATGGGACCCCCCACCCCAAAACCCCACTGGGATGGGACCCCCACTCAAAAATCCTGCTTAGGTGGGTAAAACCCTACTGGGATGGGGCCCCCACCCCAAAATTCCAACGGGGGGGTAAAACCTTACTGGGAAGGGACCCCCCCACAGAATGGGATGCGTTGTCATCCCCCCCAAAGCATAAAACTCCTTGGGACCAGGATATTTGGGGGTTAACCTCACCCTGACCCCCCCCCCCCCCCCCGAACTGTGGGGGTAGGGGTCAAGCTCGCAGAGCAGGGGGGGGTAACCCTCACAATTTGGGGGGGGGGGCTGGCGCAGGTGGAACGGCGGTGCCCCCGCTGCGGGCACGAGGGCATGGCGTACCGCACCCGGCAGATGCGCTCGGCCGACGAGGGTCAGACCGTTTTCTACACCTGCCCCCACTGCCGGTGAGGGCCCCCCCCCTGCCATTTTGAACCCCCCTGCCATTTTGACTCCCCCTTTCCCCCCCCCCCAGCTACAGGGGGACCCCCCCCAAATCCTCCCGTAACTGCTCCCTCCTTTCCCCGCAGGTTTCAGGAGAAGGAGGATTCGTGACGGGGTATCTGCCCCCCCTCCCCCCCCGCCTGGGGTATTTGCCCCCTCCCACGTGGGTAATAAAAGCCCCTGGGGTTTTTATTCAGGGCTGTGCTTGGGGGTGTCTCACTTGCGCCCCCCTCAGCCCTTATTTACCCCCCTGGTCCTTGAAGTGCCCCCCTAGTCCCTAGATGACACCCCCCCCCCCCCAAACTGCTCTTTAGCCCCTCCAGCCCCATCTGCCCCCCAAAACTGCCCCTCAGCCTCTCTCTGCTGCCCCTGTCTGCCCCCCAGCCCCTCAATTGCCCCCACAGGCCCTATCTGCCCCCCACAAAGGCCCTGAACTGCCCCCTCAGGCTTTCTATACTCCCCCCGGCCCTTATCTGCCCTCCTCAACTGCCCCCTCAGGCCCTATCTGCCCCCCCCCCCCCCCAGCCCCTCAACTGCCCCCTCAGGCCCTATCTGCCCCCCCCAGCCCCTCAAGTACCCCCCCCCCCCCCCCCAAAGACCCTATTTGTCCACCAAACTGGTCCCCCCAGCCCCTGACTTGCCCCCTCAGGCGCTATCTACCCCCCCCAAGTGCCCCCTTGGCCCCTATTTGCCCCTTCAGGCCCTTTATGTCCCCCTAAACTGCGCCCCCCCCCCCCCCCCCCCGCAAGTCGCCCCTCCAGTCTGGTTACCCCGCGCATGCGCGCTGTCCGGCCCCCCCCCCTCCCGCCGTACGGCGGAAGTGCTCCCTCACCGGGGGACCGCATTGTACGGCGGACCCGCCGGAAGTGCTCCGGCCACCGACCGGAAGCGGGGGTGGGGCGGCGGTGAACGCTGCACCGGGGCGGCGGCGGCGAGAGCGGCCCGGTGCTTCCCACCCCCCCACCCCCCCCTCCCTCAGTCGGGCCTCGGCGGCGGCCGGGACCCCACCCCCCCCCGGCCCCAAACCTGCCCCGGGGCACCGCACCGCCCGGCTGGAACCATGGCGGAGGCGGCGGACAGCGGCGGCTGCGGAACCGCCACCGTCATCGAGACCGGCGCCGCCGAGCCGGTGAGGGCCGGGGGGGGGGCTATAGGTACCAGGCGGGGGTTATAGATATCGGGGGGGGGGGGGCTATAAATACGTGGGAGGGGTCTATAGATACTGAGGGGGGGTTATAGGTACTGGGGGCGGGCCTACAGATACTGGGGAGGGGTTATAGGTATTGGGGGGGGGCTTATAAATACCTGAGAGGGGTCTATAGATCTCAGGAGGGGCTTGTAGATACCGAGAGGGGCTATGAATACCGAGGGGGGGGCTATAAATATCTGGGAGGGGTCTATAGATACTAGAAGGGGCTTATAGATACTGAGGGGGTGGGGTTATAGGTACTGGGGGTGGGCCTATAGATACTGGGGAGGGGTTATAGGTCCGGGGGGGGGGGGCTATAAATACCTGAGAGGGGTCTATAGATCTCAGGAGGGGCTTATAGATACTGGGGGGGGGAGCTATAGATACCAGGGACAGACCTATAGATACTGGGGAGGGGGTTTAGGTACCGGGGGGGGGGCTATAGATCTCAGAAGGGGCTTATAGATGGGGGGGGCTATAGATATTGGGGAGGGGTTATAGGTACTGGGGAGGGAGCTATGAATACTGGGGGTGGGGCTATAAATACCTAGGAGGGGTCTATAGGTACCAGAAAGGGCTTACAGATACTGAGGGGGGGGGCTATAGATACCGGGGAGGGAGCTACAGATACTGGGGTCGGACCTATTGATACTGAGGAGGGGTTATAGGTACTGGGGGGGCTATAAATACCTGAGAGTGGTCTATAGTTCTCAGGATTGGCTTATAGATACCAAGGGGAGGGGGGGGGGCTATAGATACCCAGAGGGATTGTCTATACGTACCAAGGGGGACTATGGATATGGAGGAGGACCTATAGATGCTGAAGGGGGGTTGTAAATGCCTGGGAGGGGGCTATAGGTACCTGGGGGGAATCTGTACATACCATGGGGTGGCTATAGATATGGGGGGTGGGGGCTATAGACACCCAGGGGGGTATAAATACTCGAGGGGGAGTGTATAAATCCTGCTGGGGTGGTAAATAGCTGGGAGAGGAGGGTATAAACTGGGGGGGGGAGGGGGCTATAAATCTTGGGGGGGGCAACCAGGGTTGGGGGAGACATGGCATTAGGGGGCACAACTGGGGCTGTTGGGGACATGAAGGGTGTCAGGGGACATGACCGGGGCTGTAGTTGCGACGGTGTCAGGGACAGGGACAGTGTCAGGGGACATGACCGGGGCTGTAGTTGTGACGGTGTCAGGGACAGGGACAGTGTCAGGGGACATGACCGGGGCTGTAGTTGCGACGGTGTCAGGGACAAGGGACATGACCGGGGCTGTAGTGGGACAGCACTGGGGACAAGAGCAGTGTCAGAGAGGACAGCCAGGCTGGATGTGGGACAGTGTTGGGGACAGGGGCATGCCAGGGGACACGACGAGGGCGGTCGCATTACAGGGACGGGGACGGTGTCAGGGGACATGACCAGGGCTATTTAGGGACAGTGTCAGAGCCCGCAGGAGGGGTCGGGAGGGGTGTCCTTGCCCACAGTGTCACCGCACCGGTGACACCCCTTTCCCCACGCCCCGTCCGCCCCCGCCAGGAGAACCGCAGCCTGACCCTGAAGCTGCGCAAGCGGAAGCCGGACAAGAAAGTCGAGTGGTCGAGTGACACCGTCGACAACGAGCACCTTGGCCGCCGCTCCTCCAAGTGTGAGTGGCGCTGGGGAAACCCCTGTCCCCTCCCCCGGATGCCTGGGTCCCCCCTGGGGACACCTGTGTCCCCTGACACCCCCCCCGTCCCGTTCCCCCCCCCCCCAGGCTGCTGTATCTATGAGAAGCCGCGGGCGTTCGGGGAGAGCTCGACAGAGAGCGAGGAGGAAGAGGAGGAGGAAGAGGAAGCGGCGGTGGCGACGACGAGGGGGGGGGACGAAGGCTGCGGTCACCTCCACTGCGTCCGGGGTCATAAACGGGGACGGGGGCGGCGGGGGGGGGCTGGGGGGGGCCTACCGGGGGCCGGGGGGGGGCCCCAAGCACTGCCCCCCGGGCCCCCTGCCCCTATGGAGCACTGAGGAATCCCCTATGGATGCTCCTGCCCCCCTCCTCCACAGACCCCCCCCTCCCGACTGACCCGTATCCCCCCTCCAGGACCCCTGACCCCAAATATTGACTCTGGGCTTGACGCCCACCCCAAAAATCACCCCCCTATCACCTTGGGGATTTCCCCCCCCCCCAAATCAATGCCTGAGCCCCCCCAGTCGATGCCTGATGCCCCCCCCCCGCCCCCAGCTCTTGAGGACCCTCCCCAAAACATCAATGCCTGCCCCCCCCCCCCAAAACACCATCCCCTGGTCGCCCCATCCTGCCTCACCCCCTACCCCAGACGCACCCAGTGTTTGGGGGGCAATTTTGGGGTGCCCCCCTCCCAAAATCATGCCCCCCCCGCACTCCATGGCACCTGTGGGCATTAAAGGTGGCACCGCTGCGACCGCTGCCGTGGTGCTCGTGGTGGGGGGGGAGACGGCGTTTATTGGGGGGGCATCAGCGAAGAGGAGGAGGGGGGGCAGCTTTTGGGGGGCTCCCCCCCTCCCCCGGGTGGCTCCTTGGGGGATGGGGGGCGTGGGGGGGGTGCGGCGTCGGCACGGAGCTGGGCCCCCAGGCTGTGGGGAGAAGGGGGGGGGGGTTAGCGGTGGGGGATGTCACCAAAAAGGGAGGGGGAGACACAAAAGCACCAAATACACCCCGGGGGGGGGGCAGGGGAAGTGTCCCCAGGGGGGAAGATGTCACCAGACTGGGGTGTGTCCCCAAGGGAAGGACAAGGTGCCACCAAAACAAGCGTCATCACCCAAAAATGTCACCCAGCCGGATCGGGCCCCACCCGGCACGTGAGCCCGGGACACCTGGGTGCCCCCCCCCAGCCGGGGCGGTGTCGAGGTCACCTGGGGTGTGGTGACAACCCCGGCGGGGCAGGGGGGGGACATGAGACAGGGACACGGGACTCAGGCATCCGGGCACGTGAGGGATGGGACACGGGGTCACGGCCGGATGCTTGGGTCCCCCAGCACCCCCAAATAGCTGGGTGCCCCCCGGGTGCCCCCACCACCCGTGGGACCCCCCCCCCCCCCGCAGATGCCTGGGCTTCCCCCATGGCACCAGAAGTCCCCCAGCCCCACCAGTTCCACCCCCCCCAGCACCCCAAAAATCCCTCCCAGATGCCTGGGTGTCATCCCCCCAGTACCCCTGGATCAGCGCCCCCCCCCCAAATACCCCAGTTTCCCACACCAGCACCCCTGTGTTCCCCTCCAGCACTTGGGTCCCTCAAATCTCCCCACTTTGCCCCCCAAAGACCTGGGTCCCCCAAATCCCCACAGTTCCCCCTCAAGTCCCCCTGGATGCCTGGGTCCCCCCAAATTCCCCCTCAGCCCCACAAGTCTCCCCAGACACCTAGATTCCCCCCAAATTCTCCCTGGATGTCTGGGTCCCCCAAGTCCCGTCCCCCAAGTCCCCCCGATGCCTGGGTCCCCCAAGTCTCCCTGGATGCGTGGGTCTCCCCAAATCTGCCCAATTTGCCCCCCAAACACCTGGGTCCTCCAAGTCTTCCCTGGATGCTTGGGTCCCCCAAGTTCCCCCAGTTCCTCCTCAAGTCCCTCCAGACACCTGGATTCCCCCAAGTCCCCCCTGGACGCTTGGGTCCCCCAAGTCCCCCCTGGACACCTGGGTCTCCCCAAATTCCCCCCAAGTCCCCCCTGGACGCCTGGGTCCCCCAAGTCCCCCCAGACACCTGGATTCCTCCAAATCCCCCCTGGACGCCTGGGTCCCCCAAGTCCCCCTGGGTCTTCCCAAAGACCCCCCCAAATACCTGGGTCCCCCCCCACACCCCGCCGGCTTCCTTCTCCCTTTACCTGCAGCGCTGCGGCCGGCGAGGGGGGCCGGGACTTCCCCGAACCAAACGTTGGGCGATGCGACTCTCCACGGCCAAAGCCACGGGGGTACGGAGGCGGCGAGGGGAGCAGGGCAGGCAGCACCGCGGGCAGGAGAAGGTGGCGACGGGTTCCCCGGGACGGGCAACGGGCAGGCAGCGCCGGCAGCAGCTATGGTTACAGGCAAAAAGGACGGGGTCCCGTAGCGGTTGCCCGCAGGTCGGGCATGAGGTTTCTCGCGCCAGTCGGGCCAGCGGGCCCCGTTCCGGTGGCCCCGAGGGCGCCATGGCGTGTGGGAGGCGTGTGCGAGGCGTGTGAGAGGCGTGCGAGAGGCGTGTGGGACGGCCCAGGCGTGGGCGATGGCGGGGCGGGGATGTGGGGAGGGAGATGGGAATAACAGGGGTGGGGAGGGAGACGGGGACGTGGAGGACGTGGGGACACGGGTGGCCGTGGGGGACAGTGAGGGACGTGGATGGACATGGATGATGGGGGGACAGGGAAGGACAAGGGGACACATGGAGGGACACGGGGACGTGGATGGTGTGGGGGCACGGAGGGATGTGGGGACATGGATGGACCTGGGGACACACGGACAGAGGGACATGGGTTGACATGGGGACACATAGAGGGACAAATATGGGGACGTGGAGGGACGTGAGGACACACAGAGGGGCACAGATGTGGGGACATGGAGGGACATGGACACTGATGGACATGGAGGGGGACACAGAGGGACAGACATGGGACACGGATGGACATGTGGACGCACACACGTGGATGATGCGGAGACAGGGAAGGACATGGGGACACACGGAGGGACACAGGGATGTGGATGGTGCGGGGACACAATGGACCTGGGGGACACACAGACAGAGGGACATGGATTGACATGGGGACACAGAGAGGGACAAGTATGGGGTTGTGGAGGGACATGGAGGGACATAGATGGACAGAGGGACACTGATGGACATGGAGGGGGACACAGAGGGACGGACGTGGAACAGGGATGACAAGGACACATAGAGGGACAGAGGGATGTGTATGGTGTGGGGACAGGGAGGGACACAGATGTGGGGACACGATGGACCTGGGCACACAGAGGGACATGGAGGGACAGACATGGGGACACAGAGGGACATGGAGGGACGTGGGGACACACAGAAGGACAAATATGGGGATGTGGAGGGACACGTGGAGGGACAGAGGGACACAGATAGACATGGGGAGACACAGAGGGGCACAGAGGGACACTGAGGGACAGACAGGACACAGATGGACACAGGGACAGAAATGGACATATGGACAGGTGGAGAGCCATGGACTGACATGGGGACATGTGGAGCGACACAGACCCCAGGACGTACACGGGGACAGGGACGCACAGACAGAGGGACACAGAGGGGACATAGCCCTGCCACACGCCTGCGCCCACCACCGCACACGCCTCCAGTGGTGCCGCAGAACCAGATCTGGCCGGTGCCGGCAATCCAGACCCCCCCGATGATGCCAGTGAGCTGGGCCGCTGCGGTGCCGTGGAGCTCGATGGCAAAGAGCAAGAGCCCGGTGGTGCCGGAGAGCTGAATCCCAGTGGTGCCGGAGCACTGGATCCTGGCGGTGCTCGATGTCCAAGAGCCAACTCCCAGTGGTGCCGGATTACTAGACCCTGGTAGTGCTGGATGTCGGAAAGCCAAATCCCAGCAGTGCCGGATCACCGCATCCCAGTGGTGCCAGATGTCAGAGAGCCAAACCCTGGCGGTGCTGGAGCACCAGATCCCGGTGGTGCCAGGCATCGGAGAGCCAAACCCCTGCAGTGCCGGATATTGGACAGCCAAACCTTGTCTATGCCGGAGCGCTGGATCCTGGCAGCACATCAGAGCACAAAACCCCGGCAGTGCCAGAGTACCGGATCCCGGCGCTGCCAAACACCGTCAAGCCAAACCCCGCCGGCGCCGCTCTCCCCCTCACTCCCAATCCGTAGGTGAACGGATAACGAGAGGTGCCGCATTTTTCCTGCCAGCACGGATCCCGGGATAAAACAGCGGCCAAATCTTTTCGGTGAAAGTATCGGTGAAAGTGTAAATGTGGGAGCGATCGGTGACGTTATAAAAAGCCACTTTTCCAGCTTCATAGTCCACGAAGACACCCACCCGCTTGGGTTTCACCCGCACCGTCAGTGGGGTGAAGGGGGTGGTGGTAGCCGCATACTTATCGCCGTTCCAGAGCCGTACCCGCCAATATCCCGTCTCCGGTAACGGTGTTAATTCCCCTTTCCGACTCACCGAATCCTTACAAACGCCGAGAGCCCAATGGGTTTTATCGCCAACTTCTACCTCCCAGTAATGACGACCAGAGGTAAAACCTTGCGCCGCCAAAACGCAGGGGTAGATGGTGAAACGCCGCGGGGTATCAGGTAAATCCCGGGGTCGAACTTCCACAAAACGAACACTTTTCCGATCTTCTGATAAAACCAGGTTGGGATGTGCCGTGTCGGGATCCAGCGTCACCTCACCTGGATGGCAACACCAAGACGGGGGGGGGATTTAGGGGGTGGGGAGCACGGTGAAGTGGGGGGGTCCCGGCCACAGTATGATGGGAGGTTTCCTCACCGATGAGGCGCCGGGTGATTTTCCGGAGGGTGAAGTATTGCCGGGGGAAACTGCAGAAATTTTTCTCCAGCTCAATGGGGACGGAAACTGGTTCTTCTACCGGTGCTGCCGCCGCCTCGCACCTGCCAGCAGCCCCGGGGGAGGTGGGACACACTGGCTGATGCACCCCCAAATCCCGCTTTTCTGCCCCAGAATGGAGCCCGGAGAGCGGCCCGGATCACCTGCGCAGTTCTTACCTGGCCAGGGTGTCCTTGATGTCCTGAAATGGGAGGAAGCAGGAAAATGGGGGGAAAGGAGGAAAAAAGGGGGGTTAGGTGTGCTAGATCCCCCCTCAAAGTCGATCTCCAGGGCAGGATCGGTCCCAACCATGAAGATCCCAGCCCTGATCGCAGTTGCCAGCACCAATCCCGGCCCCCGGCGGTGATCCCAGCCCAGATCCAATCCCCAACACGGATTCCCTCCCCAGGGATCCTGCCCCAAAAACCAATCCTATCTCTGGGCATGATCCCATCCCTAAAACCAATCCCTTTTCTGATGATCCTGCCCCCAGGAATCAAACCTGTCCCTGGTGATCCCGTCCACAAACCCAATCCTGTCTGCAGTGACCCTGTCCCCAACACCAATCCCATTCCTGGGGATCCTGTCCCCAGAACCAATGCCATCCCCAAAACCAATCCCTGGCGATCCCATTCCCAATACCAGTCCCATCCCTGTGGTTGATCCTGTCCCCAGAATCGATCCTGCCCCCAGCAGCAATCCTGTCTCCAAAATCAATCCCATACCTGCTGATCCCATCCCCAGGGATCCTGTCCCCCAAACCAGCCCTGTCCCCCGGGGTGATCCCATCCCCAAAACTGATCCTATTCCCAGGGCCGATCCCTTCTCCAAACCCAATCCAATCCCCAGGGATGCCATCCCCAGCAACAAGCCCGTTCCGGGCCATCCCATCCCTGCCGCCGATCCCATCACCGGTAGTGATCCACCTGTTGCTGATCCTGATCCCGCCCTACCTTGAGCATCTCGGCACCCGACTGCAGACATTTCTCCTCCAGCTCAGCCACGAGGGCAGCCAGGACCCGGCGCTGCTCACCGAGCCGAGCCAGGTTGGCCTGAAGCCGCTGCA
Source organism: Buteo buteo (assembly GCF_964188355.1). Classification (NCBI taxonomy): domain Eukaryota; kingdom Metazoa; phylum Chordata; class Aves; order Accipitriformes; family Accipitridae; genus Buteo; species Buteo buteo. The sequence continues at coordinate 701,444 of NC_134202.1, forward strand.
GGATTTCACGCTCTTCCTCCTCCAGCCGCCGCAGCAGCAGCCGCTCCTCCTCCTCCAGCAGCTGATGAAGCTCCTCAAACTCCTGGGTGATGCGTTCCCGCCGCAGAGCCACCTTCCTCTGCCAGGATGGGATAGGAAAAGACACTGGTGAGGGCCGGGAATTGCTGGGATCTCCCTGGCATCCCCCAGAACCATCAACCTGCCTTCAGCTCGCTCGGTTTCTTCTCCTCCCGTGCTCGGCAGCCAGCGACTGCCTCCAGCTTCCGCTCCAGCGGCTCCAGGCAACGCTGCAGCTTCTCCTGCCAGGGTGGGGAGAGAAGAGGGTGGGCAACGGGATGGGACCCCCCTGCCTGGAATCCTTCCTCCGGCCCCAAATCGCTTCCTCCGCCGGGGCTGAGCCCCACTGCGAGAGGCTGGAGATGAGGATGGGGATGAGCCAGGGCCCAGTTCCATCCCTGGATGGTCTGGGGGAAGAATTTGGGGCTGAAAATAGAGACAGGGAAGAGCTGCTGCACAAATTCCTCTGTAAATGGCTTCAGGGAAAGGTTTTGGGGCTGAAAACGGAGAAGGGGATGAGCCACGGCCAAAGCCCCTTGACAAATGCCTTCAGGGAGAGGGCTTGGGGCTAAATCCCATCCTCAGGGGCTCTGAAACAGAGATGGGGATGAGCCATGGCTGAAATCCCTCCAAAAACAGACTCAGGGAGAAGTTCTGGGGCTGAAAATGGGGATGGGGCTGAGCCACGGAGAAATTCCCTCTGCAAACAGCCTTGGGGAGAGGGTTTGGGGCTAAATCCCATCACCAGGGGTTGAGAAAGGGAAGGAGCCACGGCCAAAAACCCTCCCTGGATGGTCTTGAGGAAGAACTGGGGGCTGAAAACAGAAATGGGGATGAGTTGCTGCTCAACCTCCTCTGCAAACAGCCTTGGGGAGAGGGTTTGGGGCTGAATCCCCACTCCAGGGGCTGGAAAAGGAGACGGGGACAAGCCAGGACCAAATTCCCCCCACAAACTGCCTCGGGGAAAGGGTTTGGAGCTAAAAACGGAGATAGGGACAAGATGTCAGCCAAATCCCCTCCACGGTCGCCCTCAGGGAGAGAGTTTGGGGCTAAATCTACCCCCAGGCTGGAGATAGAGACGAGCCACAGCCAAAACTCCTCCCACAGATGGTCTCAGGGAAGAATTTGGGGCTGAAAATGGAGATGGAGACTAATCACAGCTGAAACCCCACCACAAACAGCCCTGAGGCCAAATTTGGGGCCGAAACCAAGACTTGGGGCCACTCCCCATCTTCACCCCATGAAGGTTTTGGTCTCCCCCCCCGTCCCCCCACCTTATACTCAATAGCTGCATCATCGAGAGGGACAAGGGCGTGGGCACGATGGGCGTGGGAGATCTCGCAGAGCAGGCACACAGGGGCTTGATCATCGCGACAGAATCGAGCCAAAGCTTGGCCATGAGCTTGACAGCGACTCTCCTCCCTGGCTTTCCGTTTGGCACCGCGAAGCTGCCGGGCGGCTTCTACCATGTTGCCGAGTTGCCGGTTGGGTCGAAGGGCGCGATGACGAGAGGTTTTACGGCAGACGGGGCAGGGGAAATCCCGCGCCAGCTCGGCCCACCAGCGAGTGATGCAGCGACGGCAGAAATTGTGACCGCATTCGATGATGACAGGATCTTGTAGGTATTCCAGGCAAACCGAGCAGCTTGCTTCCACCTGCAGCGTCTCCAGGGGGTCGGCACCCGACATGGTGGCACTGCTGTGGCCCCCCGCCGCTGCCAAAATTTGGGGGGACGGCTGGGCTCAGACAAAGAGGTTTTGGGAAGGGACAGTGGGATGGGGAGGGTTTGAAGAAGTTTTTTGGGGGCAAAAGAGCTTAAATCCGTTAAGAGGATGAGGTGGTTTCAGTAAGAACGTGATGGTGAGGGGCAGCGATGGGGATTCAAAGCAGTTTTGGGGAGAAAACAGCTCAAATCGGTCAAGGTGGTAATGTGGTTTTGGTGGGAAGCAATGCCAAGGTGCGGCAATGTGGGTTCAAAGCACTTTTCGGAAGAAAACAGCTCAATTTGGTCAAATCAACAACATGGGTTTGAACTGAAGTGATACTGAGGTGATGGCACGGATTCAAAGCGGTTTTGGGGAGAAAATGGCTCAATTCCATCCAGGTGACGATGTCATTTTGGTGCAAAGCAATCCCAAGGTGACAGCAGGGGTTCAAAGAGGTTTTGGGAAGAAAACAGCTCAAATCTGTCAAGACAATGACATGAGTTTAGTAGGACATGATGCCCAGGTGACGGCTAGAGTTCGAAGTGGTTTTGGAGTGAAAACAGCTCAATTCTGTCAAGGTGATGATGTCATTTTGGCAGGAAGCAATGCTGAGGTGATAGCAGGGGTTCAAAGCAGTTTTGGGGTGAAACCAGCTCAAAGTCTGCCAAAGCGATGACGTTGTTTTGGCAGGAAGTGACGCTGAAGTGCTGGGGCAAGCCTGAAGCAGTTTTGGGGGCGAAAGCAGCCCAATTCCATCAAAGCGATGCTGTCATTTTGCTGGGAAGCAATGCTGAGGCGATGGCGCAGGTCTGAAGCAGTTTTGGGGGTGAAAGCAGCTCAATTCCGTCAAAGCGATGCCATCATTTTGGCGGGAAGCAATGCCAAGGTGCCGAAGCGTTTTCCCACTGCTTTTTTTGGGGGGAAAACCAGCTGAATTCAGTTAAAACAACACGCTGCTGGTGGCAGGAGCGGCTGCCACGGTGACAGGGAGACCCTATAGAGGAATATGCACCTACAGCACAAACGACCCACAGAGGAGCCTCTATAGGCAGCTCCCCGTAAAGGAGAAGCTCTGGGAGAGCCCTATAGAGCAGTCGCTATAGGGTAGGACCCTATAGGGGTCTCTCCGTCCAGGGTGGGGGGTCTCTAGAGAGAAATCACCAGAGGAAGAGGTTCTCTAAGAGATTCCCCGCAGGGATGGGGTCCCTATAGGGGTGCCCCTACAGAAAAGGCACCCTGAAGTGGATGTCCTTTAGGGAAGAGCAGTACCTGGGTTCCTATAGGGGATTCCCTATGGAAAAGGGGACGCGTCGGGGGCACCCCACCCTATAGGAAGGGACCCTATAGGGGAGGCCTTGTCGGGGAGGGGAAGCTGTTCCGGGTCGCTACAGGGGTCCCTATAGGGGACATCCCTCAGGGAGGGGCCGTGCCGCGGTCCCTATAGCGGGGTTCCTATGGGAAGGGCGCTATAGGGGACACCCTATAGGGAAGGGCCGTGCCAGGGTCCCCAGAAGGGGGGGTCCCGGCTACCCCCGCCCCCCACTCACCGCCGCTCAGCCGCCGCCCGGGGCCCAGCGCCGGAAGTGACGGCTTATCGCAGCGCCGGAAGTGGCGTCCCGCGCTGGTAACCCCCTCCCGCCCCTACTTGGTAGAGCGGGACGGGGCGGTTCCGGCCCCCTCCCCGACGAGGCTACCGGCCAATGAGGAACGTCGGTCCCGCCCAGCCGGTGGGGGCGCGGCCAATCGGGAACGCGATGGCGGCGCCGGTGCGGGACCGCGAGGCGCTGCAGCGGCTCAACTTCCTCTTCCAGGTGGGGCGGGGGGGTGTATAGGGGTCCGGGGGGGGCTATAGGGGTCCGGCGGGACCCTGGGGGGGTTATGGGGGGCTATAGGGGTCCGGGGGAGACTCTGGGGGGGGTTATGGGGGGCTATAGGGGTCCGGAGGGACCCTGGCAGGGATTATGGGGGGCTGTTGGGGGCCGGGGGGGCCCTGGGGGGGTTATGGAGGGGCTACAGGGGTCCGGGGCGACCCTGGGGGTGGGTTATGGAAGGGCTACAGGGGGCCAGGGGGGCCCTGGGAGGAGTTATGCGGGTCTATAGGGGACCGGGGGGGGCCCTGGGGGAGGGTTATGGAAGGGCTACAGGGGTCAGGGGGGGCCCTGGGAGGGGTTATAGGGGGAGGTTATAGGGGTCCGGGGGGGGACTATGGGGGCCTTGAGCATCCAGGGGGGACCTGGAAGGTGCTATGGGGGTCCTGGGGACTCAGGGTGGGGGGATGTAAGGGATTGGATGGGGAAGGAAAGGGGCACAGAGAGGCTATGGGGGGCACGGGGGGCCACGGAGGTCTGGAGGAACATAATGGGGCTGGGGGGGGACAGGAGGGGTGTGTGTGGGGGTCTGCAGCCGTGTCCCCATCCCCTAGGCCGCGCACTGGGTGCTCCCGCACAGCCCAGCCCTCGCCCGCTTCTACTGCAGCACCCAGCGAGGGGCCGCCCGCCGCCTCGTCCTGCGCATGTGAGCTACAGGGAAGGGGGGGGTCCCAGGGGGTCCTGACCACCCCACACACTTAGTGTTGTGTCCCCTATCCCCCCCCCAGGGCCCCCTCGGTGAAGCGGGATGTGTGCCGCCGCTGCTGCTCCCTGCTGCTGCCCGGGGCTGGGGGTTACCTGCGCCTGCGAGGTGGGTCATGGTGGGGGGGAGCCTGGGTGACCCCCCTCAGGGGTGTTGGGGACACCCAGAGGGGTTGGGGGGGGGGCTGAGCCGGACACTTGGGTCCCTCCCGCAGGGCGGGGGCAGCCCCGGAGGGTGCTGCGATGTCAGTGCTGCGGCCGCTGCCGGCGTTACCTCTGCCAGCAGGAGCTCCGCCCCCCCGGTCAGGCCACGCCCACTGGTCAGTGAAGGGGAGGGGTCTGGGGGAAAGGGGCGGGGTCTGGGGAGAAGGGGCTTGTGCTAAGGGGAGGGGCTAGCCCTGTTAAAGTCAATCTAGGGGGTGGGGCTAAGGGCTGGGGAGGAGCCAACTCTAGGGGTGGGGCTAAGGGCTGGGGGTGGAGCCAACTCTGGGGTGGGGCTAAGGGCTGGGGGTGGAGCCAACTCCAGGGGTGGAGGTGGAGCCAAGTCTAGAGAGTGGGGTAGCTTAACCCCAGCCAGGCTAATTGGAGAATGAAGTTAATTAGGCAGGGCTACTATCAGGGGTGGGGCTAAATGCAAATAATGGGAGAGGGGTGTGGGGTTAGGGAAGGGGGTGGGGCTATCAGGGTAGTGCTGTGACATGAGTTCTCCAGGGCCCGCCCCAGAGCACAGCCCAGCATAAGCCCTACCCGACAACAGCATGGAGATGTGGCTTCTGATTGGTTCCTGCAGAAGGTGCCCCTAACCAATTAAACAAAAAAAAAAAAAAAAAAAGACCACCACCAGCTGCAGAAATAAACCTTCCTTTATTCTATATATGGTATTGGTGTAACAATATGGGGCTGGACCTCCCCTTGGCTCCACCCCCGAGGGGTAGAACTAACACTCATCCTCTCCCAGCAGAGCAAAAGGGTTGGGGGCGGTGCTGGCAGGGGGCGTGGCCTCCCCAGGCTCCACCTCCTCACCACTCTCACCCTCCTCCTCCTCCTCCGAGGTCGACCCCTCCCCAGGGGGGGCAGAGCCCCGGACACCCGGGTCCCCTTGCTCCTGCAGTGCCGCCAGCGCTGCCGTCTCGGGGTGCTGCTCCCATAAATCTGGGGGGGTGGGGGGCATAGTAAGGGGACGCAGACATCTGGGAACCTCACCCCCCCCCCCCCCCCCGAAAGGATCCAGCCCCCCTGGGGGGCAGAAGGGGGAATGGGGATGGTGGGAGCGCGGGCTCACCCTTCTGGGCAGCATAGCCGGGGGGGCGCAGGCAGAGGCGGAGTCGCCCTTCGGCCGCCAAGCGTAGGATGCTGTTGGCCGCCCGGTAGACGTCGTTGCGAGCCGCTTTCGCTGTCTTGTACCCTCGTTTCTCTGCCCACGCTAGGAGAAAAAACAAACAAACAAAAAAAAAGCCCCACAACCCACACACAAAAAAACTTTAATAATAATAAAAAAGCCCCCTTTGAGTGAATTTGCTCAGAATACAGCATACCTTCACAGATGTCCCAAGCAGTCCAGCCGGCGGCAGCGCTGGGGGGCCGCAGCTGGAGGAGAGGCGGCAGCGGGATGCGGGAGGCCAGGTAGCCCACGGCCGAGTAAGGCTCCTGCAGCTGCGAGATGGGGTAGACGCCTGCCAGCACCTGCGGCGGGGGGACACACGCAGATGGAGGGGGCTCAGCAGGGACAGGGGGGGTGTCTCTGTGAGGCGGGGGGGGGGCCAGGACCCACCTGGAGAGCCGGCGGGGCGCGGGAGGGGAAAACAAGGCCAGGACAGTCGCAGAGGCGGACGCGGGGGGTGAGGAAATGGGTCTGGAAGTAGCGGGTACGGCCGGGGGCGCGGGAGACACTGACGGCGCTTCGCCCCACCAGCGCGTTCAGCACCGACGACTTGCCAGCGTTCGGCAGGCCTGACAGGGAGGGGGGGAGGCTCGGGACACGCCCCCTCCCGGGAGCCACACCCACACAACAGGACACACCCCCATGCTAATCCCTCACCAGTCCATTTCCCTCTACCTGGTGGGCGGAGACACCCCCATAAGCCCCGCCTCATGGGGCAGACCACACCCCCTTATCAGCCCCACCCCTCACCAGGGTCCACACCCACACCCAGCATAACCCCACCTATGCGAAGCCCCGCCCCTTCGCGAAGCCCCGCCCCTCACCGACACAGCCCAGGGTGAGGACGCCATGGCGGTAACGCTCCCATTGCCGGGGGGCCACCATGCCACCGTCACCATCATCCGCCTCTCCGCTGTCCCCCGCCTCTTCCTGCTGCTCTTCCTCTTCCTCCTCTTCTTCCTCCCCCCGCGCCGCCGCCTCCTCCGCCCGGTCCAGCCGCGCTCGCCAGCTGCTCAGGTCCACTGCAAAGCCATGGTGGGGGATGATGGGGGAGAGGGGCACCCAGGGGATGCTGGGACACCACCCCCCCCCCCAGCACCCATGGGGGTCCCCACAGCTCTATCCACCCCCCCCCAGTCACCCCTTGAGACACCCACCCCACCATGAAGCGACTGAAGGGACACCACAGTCCACCCCACCCAGAAAGTGGATGGGAGACCCCACCTCATACGTTCTCCCCCCACCTCAGCACCCACGGGTGCCCCCCTTCCCTGCTCACCTTCTCCCCCTACGATGCTCTCGCAGGCCTCCAGAAGGTGCCGGGGTCCCACAGCCCGGCTCCAACCACCCCCCCGTTTCTGCCGCCGTTGTAGCCCTGGGGGAGAAATAAGGGTGGGTGGGTGGCAGAGGGGAGGGATTCGGGACACTTGGGTGCCCCTCCCCACGTCACCCCCCACCCTCACCAGGTCCCTACCACGTGCCAGGTTCTGTCGCGGAGCGGAGGTGAAGGGGACAACGCGGGCAGCGGGGAAACGACGGCGTAAGAGGTGGCTCCAGGCAGTGGCCACAGCAGGGGAGGTCAGGTCCACTTTGTTGAGGATGAGGATCAGGCCCTTCCCCAACTCACGCGTCACATGGGTGGCCAACGCCGGCGGCACGTTCAGTGCCTGATGGGGAGGACAGATGACACCAATGACAGCGTAGGGGGTGGGGGAGTGCTCAGCAGCACCCCAAATGCCTGGATCCCACCCCAGACACCTGGATCCCTCCTTCACTCACCGGGTGCCTGGCATCGGTGATGAGGAGGATGATGTCAGACATTTCCAGCACCCGCCAGAGCTGCCGCCATGTCTGGGAAGGGACACAGTGACCCCCTTTGTCCCTTAAAGTCCCCCCCCGGCCCGGTCACATCCCCTCGGTGTCCCTTCTCACCTCCAGATTGTGCTCAAAGGGAGCCACGTCCCCACCATCATCGTCGCCGTCGGTGCCCCCCTCCTCGGCGCCCCCGGGGCGCTGGCCCTCCCGGAGAGCTCGGAGGAAGGTGCTGAAAGCCGCTTCCTCCTTCACCCGCAGCTCCTCCGGGCTCATGGCAAAACTCCAGGGCGGCCGACGTGGGAAATCCAGCCCTAGCACCCAGCAGCGTGGATCCCACCAGCCCCAGGACCCCCTTGGGGGGCATTTGGCCCCCCCCCAGGCCATTCACCCCTCCTAAGCACCACATCCCCCACTCCCCATGTCTAATTGCCCCCACTCAGACCCCCCTCGACCATTATTAACCCCCCCAAGCCATTTTATCCCTAGATGATTAATTACACCCTCTCCCAGGGCAATTCCGTCTCCCCTAGTTGTTAGTTACAGTCCCCAGCACTTAACTGCCCCCCCTCCAAGCTGCTTAGCCCCCCTTCTTTGCTTACTTGCCTGCCCCCGGTGTATTTGCCCCCCTTCCCCCACGGTATCTGCCACTCACCGGGGCCGTAAATACTGTCGGGATCCAGCTCAAGGGCGGTCTCGGGCAGCAGCTCCAGCAGCTCCTCCTGGGCCCGTCGCCGGCGTCGCGCCAAGGCCTCGGCCCGCGGCCCCCCCAGCTGCAGCCGGAACCTGCCGGATACCCGCAGCCTCACGTAGACGCCCGGATCCCCTCACTCACCCACGCAGGTTCCCTCGAACCGCACACCAAACCCGCCCTCTCCTTTCCATCCCTCCCGGTTACCTGCCGGGATCATGACGGCGGGGAGGGGGAACCGGATCTCCCGTTTCAACTGGGACCGCGTCATTTCCCCGCTCCCGGCTCCCACTACGGCTGCCCGGACCCGAGTCCGGCCCTGTCGGGGCATCTACGGACAAAGAAAACGGGGGTGAGGGGCCGGCCGGCCGCCGCGGTTCTCCCTCGGCCCGGTCCCCGCTCACCGCCCCGCTTCCGTTCGCGCCGGTCGCGGAGCTGCTGCTTCTTCCGCTTCGCGCTGAACGGCCGCTTGCGGGGCATGACGGGAGATCACGTGACGGGGCGGGGCCGGCCGCGACCAATAGAAAGGGTGAAAGGCGGAGGGAGATGGGAGGGGGAGGAGCCAATGGGAGGGAAGATCGCCTCAGAAAGGGGGAGGGACGAATCGGCGGGAGAGCCAACGGCGGGAAACAACACCTCGCGGGGAAGGACGAACCAGCGGGAGCCAATGGGAGAAAAAGTTACGCCAGAAAGGGGCGGGACGAACCCGTGAAAGCCAATGGGAGGAAGAATCAACCCTGAAGGGGGAGGGACGAACTCTCCCGACCCGATTAGGGAGTCAGTGGGCGGGACCCGAGAGCCAGCGAACCAATCCCGAGCGGAAACGACCCGGGCCGGTGCCGTGGCGGACCGGAAGCGAAGACTCTACCGGGTCGACGCTCTAGCCGAGTCTCTGTGGCTGCGCAGGCGCAGTAAGAGGCGCCCGGCCATGCCGAAGGGAGCGCGCCCGGCGGCCGCCAAGCAGGAGGAATGGCGGGGGGAGGGCGAGGGACAGGGTAAGGGCGGACCCCGGGGTCTCTCCAGACGGGGGGGGGGAGGGGAGGAGTCAGGACACCTGGGGGGGGAGGGGAGGGGGGGTGGGTCTGGGTCTGGGTCCCCTGAAGGGACAGTGAGGCCTGTTGGGGGGGCTGCGACAGCTGGATGTCTAGGTCTCGGGGGTGGGTTTATCCCTTTTGGGGGGGGGAATTATCCCTTTTTGGGAGGGCATTTTTTTTGGGGGGGGCAATTATCCCTTTTGGGGGGGAACTAATCCTTTTGGGGGGCTTTATTCCTTTTGGGGGGGAGAATTATTCCTTTTGGGGGTGAATTATTCATTTTGGGGGGGGGAACTAACACTTTGGAAGGGGAATTAACCCTTTCGGGGGGGGTGAACTAACCCTTTGAAAAGGGGATTGTCCCTTTAGGGGGGCATTAACCCTTTTGGGGGGGGATTAATGCTTTTGGGGGGGTTTTGGGTGCGTCGGTGGGGTGGTAAAGCAGATGGGAGGGAGGGAGGGGGAGCACTGGGATGCTTGGGGCCCGTAGCCCGTTGTGGGGGGATGGGACAGGTGGGTCCCTTGGGATGGAGGTGGCTCCAGACACCTGGGTCCCTCAGGGCAGCGTGGGGTGGGTGGGGCAGGGTGTGGCCAGACGCTTGGGTCCCCGACGCCGCCCCCCCCCCCCCTTTCCCCGCCCAGACCAACCAGTGAAGAAGGGCAAGAAGGACCGGCGAGGCAAGAAATCGGTGAGCGCTTCACCCCTGACCCCTGACCCCAACCCTAACCCTGCGACCCCTGACCTTTGCCCTTTGCCCCCAGTTTTTCGAGGAGCTAGCGGAGGAGGAGAAACCGGCACCTGCTGAGACCCCCACCCCCCCGGAGAAGGAGGTGCCAGCCCAACAGGTTCGTTAGGGCTGCGCTAATGAGGGGCGAAGACCATTGAGGCAAAGGGGGTGGGGCTAGAGGGGAACACTGGGGAAGCTGGGACTTAGAATTAATGAATGGGGTAATGATAGGGATAATTAAAGAGGGGATTAACGAGGTGTCATCCCCCCAGGCCTCCCGGCGGAAGCGAGACCGGCGGAAAGAGCGGCGGCGTCCGGGGGCGGAGCCTGAGGCTGAGGAGGTGGAGCTTAGCCGGCGCCTGCAGGAACTGGCAGCTGCCGGCAGCGAGGAGGAGGAGGAGGAAGGTGAGTCCTGTGATGGGGGGGGGGCCGGTCCTTTATCACCCCCCACCCAGGAGTAGCGAGTCCGCCTGGGCTAGAGCGTCCCCACCAGGAAGTGCTGGGCTGGGTCCGCTCTAGGCTGTGGCTGATCTGCAGCTCTATGGTCCCTCCCTAACCCTGTCTCCCTTCTCCGTGTCTCCCCCACAGCACCAGCCCCAAGGAAAGGGGGGAGGAGGAGGAAGGTGAGCACATAGCAGGGGGAAGGGACCCCAAAAATAAGAGGGGGGGAATTTGAGGGGAGGAACACCCCAAAATTGGGGAGCAATGGGAAAATGGGGAAGGGGGAGTGAGGGAAAGGAGCCAAGATTTGAGAGCAGGGGGTAAAACTGGGACCCGCTGAAATTTGGGGGGGAGGAAGGAAATATTTCGGGGTCCCCAGTCCCCACCCCCCTGCATCCCACTCGTAGGGCGGCAATGTCTTCGCGGCACTGAGCCAGGAACAGAGTGAGGAGGAGGAGGAGGAAGAGAGGAAGGGTGAAACCTCGCGGCCCAGCAAAGGCAAAAGCAACAAGGTAGGGGTAACCCGGCTGCCTGTGTCCGCTGAGAGAGGGTGGGGGCACCCCAAAAACTGGGTCCTGTGTTGGGGGAGGGTCCCAGATGCCTGGGTCCCCCCTTTCTGACGGTTCTGGGCAGGAGGAAGAGGAGGGTGATAAGAAGAAGAAGAGTCGCAAGAACGAGAAGACCAAGGGGAAGCGGCAGGTAAAGGAGCAGTTTGGGGGAGGGGGCACCCTGGGGTGGGGGTCCCCATGCTTTGAGGTCTCACCCCGCTTTTCCCCCCCCCTCAGGGAAAAGCCCCCAGCGAGGATGAGGCCGAAGGCTCCGATGAGGATGCACGGCCCAAAAGCGGGAAGGTAAAGCGGGGCGCAGGCAGGGCAAACCCTCTTTAGTGTGGGATATCCCCCCCCACTGCATCTGTGTGTCCCCCCAGCCACAGAACAAGTTCGCAGCTCTGCGTGACGATGATGAGGAGGAGGAAGAAGACGAGGCTGAGGAACCCATGAAGGGCGACGAGCCTGTGAGTTCCTTTGGGATGAGGGGGAAGGGGGAGGTGGGGGAGCCACCCGGATGCCTGAGGCTGACTGGGGGGCTCGGGGTGGGGGTGGGGTGTCCCTGTCACAGCACGAGGAGGAGGAGGAGGAGGAGGCCGGGAGGAAGGCCGAGCCCGACGCCCGCGTCAGCAAGAAAGAGAAGAAGAAGATGAAGAAGCAGGTAAGGGTGGGGGGGCGGAGCCTGGTCCTAAATGGGTGTGGCTTGTGAGGGGTGTGGCTTGTTATTGACCCCGCCCCTTTCTCCCCCCCTTTCTCCCCCCCTACCCCCAAGATGGAGTACGAGCGACAGGTCGCTACCATAAAGGCGGCGGCGGCGGCGGGCGAGAACGACTTCTCGGTGTCGCAGGCCGAGCTCTCCTCGCGGCAGGCCATGCTGGAAAACGCTTCTGACATCAAGGTGACCCCAAATAAAACCCCCTGGGGACCCCCAAAACTCCCTGGACCCCCCCCAAATCACCCAAAACCCCCCCAAAGTCCAGCCAGGTGGTACCTACCTCTCCGCCTCCATCCTGGTGAGGTGGTATTTCCCTTGTGCCCCCCTGTATTACAGAGGTGGTATCTTCCATTCCCCAGTGGGCTGCCCCATTGTGGTGAGAAATGGGGAACTGGATTATACCATTATACTGGGAAATGGGGAAACTGGGATAAACCACTGTACTGGGAAAGGGGGGGGGGAACTGGGCTATGCTATTACACAGGGAAATGGGGGGGACTGGGCCATACCATTATACTGGGAAATAGGGAAACTGGGACAAACCACTGTACTGGGAATAGTAGGGGGAACTGGGTTATACTATGATGCAGCAAAATGGGGGGACTGGGACATACCATTATACTGGGAAATGGGGGAACTGGGACAAGCCACTGTACTGGGAAAGGAGGGGGAACTGGGCCATACTGTTACACAGGGAAATGGGGGGACTGGATCATACCATTATACTGGGGAAAGCAGAGGTGGGTCGGAGGGGCTGGGGGGGGGTGAGGGGGCTGTCCCATTATCCCCGGGGGGGGGGTTCCTGACCCCCCCGACTCCCCATCGCAGCTGGAGAAGTTCAGCATCTCGGCCCACGGGAAGGAGCTCTACGTCAACGCCGACCTCTACATCGTGGCCGGGCGCCGCTACGGCCTCGTCGGACCCAACGGGTGGGTGCCCCTCACCCTTGGGTGGCGGGGGGGGCTGTGGGGAGCGAGGGGGAATCATCACAACCCTCCCCCCCAGCAGTGTTTAACCCCTCCTTTGCCGGCAGGAAAGGGAAGACGACGTTGCTGAAGCACATCGCGAACCGGGCGCTGAGCATCCCCCCCAACATTGACGTGCTGCTTTGTGAACAAGGTGCGCTTGGGGTTCTGAGGGGGGAGGTCTCCTGGATCCCTAGGTCCCCCAAAAACACCCGAGTTCCCCCCAAAACCCCTGAGACTCCCCCCCAAAAACCCCTTCCCTGTCCCCCAGAGGTGGTGGCAGATGACACGCCGGCGGTGCAGGCAGTTCTGCGCGCCGACACCAAACGACTCCGGCTGCTGGAAGAGGAGAAACAACTACAGGCAATGCTGGAAGGGGGCGATGATGCGGCCTCTGAGCGCCTAGAGAAGGTACAGGGACACTTGGGGACATCGGAGAATCCCTGAGGACTCCCTAAATTTACACCCATCCCCTCGTAGGTGTACGAGGAGCTGCGGGCCATCGGGGCAGCCGCCGCAGAGGCCAAAGCGCGGCGTATCCTGGCTGGTCTTGGCTTCAATCCCGAAATGCAGAACAGAGCTACCAGGAAATTCTCCGGTGGGTGGCGGATGAGGGTGTCACTGGCCCGGTAAGTGGCAGGAGAGGGGATGTTGGGGGGCGGTGACAGGCGTCACCGGGATCCACTGGTGACACCAGTGTTACTTCAGGGCCTTGTTTATGGAGCCGACGTTGTTGATGTTGGATGAACCCACCAACCACCTCGACCTCAACGCCGTCATCTGGCTCAACAAGTGGGGACGGGGGGGACAAGGAGGGGGGGACAAGGGACAAGAAGGGGTTCCCAGAGGTGGGGGGGGGTGGGACCCTGAGAGGGGGTGGTCCCAAGGGGGGGATGTCACTAAAGTAGGTTGTCCCCAGGGTGGGGATGTCCCCAAGGTGGGGTGACACCATGATGGGGTGTCCCCATAGTGGGATGGCTCTAGGGTGGGGGTGTCCCCAAGGTTGGGGTGTCTCCAAGATGGGTTTCTCCCCAGGGTGGGGGTGTCCCCAGGGTGGGGTGTCCCCAGAGGGCGTTTGTCCTTCATGATCTGAGCTGTCCCCAAGACAGGAGAGCATTCCCAAAGCAGAGTGCTTTGCCAGGTTTTTCTCTGAGATGTGATTCCCCTGTGGAGGGAGGGGTTGTCCCCACATCATCCCCTCAACGTCCCCCCCGCTGATGTCCCCATCCCATGTTTCTCCTCCAGCTACCTGCAGACCTGGAAGAAGACGCTGCTGGTGGTGTCCCACGACCAGGGATTCCTCGATGACGTCTGCACCGACATCATCCACCTCGACGCTCAACGCCTTTTCTATTACCGGGGCAACTACAGTGCGTGGACAGCAAACAAATTGGGGGGGGGCTGGGGCAATTAGGGGGGTTATTTGCACCCCCCCCAATGTCCTGCTTCGTTGTCCTTTGCAGTGACGTTCAAGAAGATGTACCAGCAGAAGCAGAAGGAGCTGCTGAAGCAGTTTGAGAAGCAGGAGAAGAAGCTCCGTGACCTCAAGGCTGGTGGCAAGTCCACCAAGCAGGCGGTAAGCGAGGGGGGGATCCCTCTGGGATCCATTCCCTTGGGATCCACTCCCTGCCCCACCCCTGGATCACCGTTTGCCCCCAGCATCTCTCAGTTCCATCGTGTCCACCCCCAGATCCTCGTCCCGGGGACTCCCATTCCTCCAGGGATCCCTCCGCTTCACAACAGGGATCCCCGCTGGGGGTGGGATCTGCTGCGGGGATCTAGAGGGATCTGGGGGCCGGATTGGTGCCGGGGGCAGTTAGCGGGGCTGTTATCCCACAGGATTTCCTACAGTTGGATCCTGCCACGCAGCCCAGCTCCCTAGAAAAGATCTGGCGGTGGGTGCAGGGGGGATTCAGCAGATCCCTGAGTGAATCCCCCTACCTCGCCCCCCCCAGGAGAAGCAGACGAAGGAAGCGTTGACGCGGAAGCAGCAGAAGTGCCGGCGACGGACGGCGGCAGAGGAGGCGGCCGAAGCTCCAGAGCTGCTGAAGCGACCCCGGGAATACACCGTCCGCTTCACCTTCCCCAACCCGCCCCCCCTCAGCCCCCCCATCCTCGGCCTCCACGGTACCCTGGGGGATTTGGGGGGTGTTATGGGGCAATTAGGGGGATTTGGGGTGCTGGGGCGGGGGGTCAGAGGGTATTTGGGGGGTGTCTGGGGCCTCCCCCCAGCTCAGCTCCACCCCACCCCATCCGCAGGCGTTGACTTTGGCTACGAGGGGCAGGAGCTGCTCTTCCGCAACCTCGACTTTGGCATCGACATGGAGTCCCGGGGTGAGACCCTACGTAAACATCGTGGGGGGGTGTGGGACCTTACGATAAGGTGTGTGGGGAGGTCCCGGGAGACCCTACAATAACACGGGGTGCCGGGGGCTCCCCCTTTTTTTCTCTCTCCTGTCCCCCCCTCCCCAGTTTGCATCGTGGGTCCCAACGGCGTGGGGAAGAGCACGCTGCTGCAGCTGCTGACCGGGCAGTTGACACCGGTAGGGAGCTCCCCCCCCAAAAAAAATGGGGGGGGGGGTACACCCCCAAAAAGGTGGGGGGTGTGTCTCGGTTTGGGGGGACTTCTCTGGTTTTTAGGGCTCCCCCTGGGGATCTGGGGAGTCCTCAGTGGGGGGAGACCCTCTAATAAACCCCCCCCCATACCCTGTGAGGGGTTTGGGGTGTCCCTGGGGCTTCTGGGGGCTGAGGGGGGGTTGGGGACCCCCTGGAGCTCGGGGGGGGTTGGATTTTGGGGTCTTGCACAGCCCCCCCCGCCCCCCCAAAAACACGTGTCTGTCTCTTGCAGATACGGGGGCAGATGCGCAGGAACCACCGGCTGGTGAGTGGGGAGGGGGTGTGGCCTCTGAAAGGGGCGTGGATTCGAGATAAGAGGGCGGGGCTTCGGAAGGGAGGGCGGCCTCTAGAGGTGGAGGGGGGGCTGCAAATGATGGGGTGGAGCTTAGGGTGGGGGCGGAGCATCAGGGTGGGGGTGTGCTCTGCCCAAAGGAGGGGGTGGAGCCTATGAGGAGGGGGCGTGGCTCCCCCTGCAGCAGGCTGTTCCATGCAGCAAAGCAGAAGGGAGGGGGGGGAGGCTAATCCCAGGGGTGGGGCCGGTGGGCGTGGCCGGTGGGCGTGGCCTGACCCCCGCCTCCTCTCCCCCAGAAAGTGGGTTTTTTCAACCAGCAAGCGGCCGAGCAGCTGCGGCTGGAGGAGACGGCGGCCGAGTACCTGCAGCGCAGCTTCAACCTCCCCCACCAGGACGCCCGCAAGTGCCTGGGCCGCTTCGGGCTGGAGGGACACGCCCACACCCTGCAGATCGCCAAGCTTTCCGGTGGGGGGCGTGGCCGGCACCTAAAAGGGGCGGGGACAACGCCTGAGGGGGTGGGGTCAGCACCCGAGGGGGTGGAGCCGGGGGGGGGTTGTCTTGTGGGGAGAGGGATGGGGGCTGCTATGGAGGGGGCGGGGCTTGGGTGGAGGGGCAGGTGTGTGCCATGGGGTGGGTGGAGCCTCGTGATCCCGGGGGAGGGGCTTTGTCAGGATTCAGAAAGGGGCGGGGCCTGCTGGTGTGGGCAGGGCTGAGTGTTACTGGCAGGGCTCAGAGCCTATCAGGGAGCGGGGGGTGGAGCCACTCAGCCTAGGGGGTGGAGCTACATTGGGGGCAGGGCTACCCAGGGCTAAGCCCCCCCCCCCTTTCCCGCAGGAGGGCAGAAGGCCCGGGTGGTGTTTGCCGAGCTGGCCTGCCGCGAGCCCGATGTCCTCATCCTGGTGAGCGGGCGGGGCGCGGGGGCGGGGCTCCTGGACCCCTCCCCTCCCCAGGGTCCCTCACCCTCCCCTCCCCCGCCAGGATGAACCCACCAACAACCTGGACATCGAATCCATCGACGCTTTGGCTGACGCCATTAACGAATACCGGGGAGGTGAGATGGGGGGGAAAGCTGGGGCAGGGGTGGGTGGGGTGGCATGACATCATCGCCACCTCGCCGTGACGTCACCGCCGCCGCCCGCAGCCGTCATCGTGGTGAGCCACGATGCCCGCCTGATCACGGAGACGGGTTGTCAGCTGTGGGTGGTGGAGGAGCAGGGCCTCAGCCAGATCGACGGCGACTTCGACGACTACAAGCGGGAGGTGCTGGAGGCCCTGGGGGAGGTCGTCATCAACCGTCCCCGCGAGTGAGGGGACGCCGGGGGGCACCATCTGTGCCCCCTCCCCCCCCCCCCAGTAATAAAGAGGAATGGTGCACCAATGACTGGAAAGCGCCTTGATTTGGGGCTGCCAGCAGTAGGTTTCAGAGTCAACGCCATCAGTAGGTTCCAGAGTGAACGCGTAACAACCACCACCACACCCAGCGCTGAGATCAGCTGCTCCGGCTTTTTTTTCCACCAGTTTATTATTAATGTACAAAATATACAAAAGGGGGAGGGGCGGGCGCGGGGCCCCTCCCCCAGCCAAGTTTTCACAGAAAACAGCATCCGGCGCAGCTCCCCAACCCCACCCCCCACCCCAAAAAAAATCCCATCACCCCCCCCAACCCCCCCCCCCGGCGGCGCAGCCCCGGGCGGCGGCGTGTGTCGCACGTGTGTGTGCAAGTGCCCCGGGCGCAAGGGGGGGGGGGGGGGGGGGGGGGCTGGGGAAGAGGGGGCGGGGAAAGAGCTTTGGGACACACCCCCCCACACCAAATTAAGAGGGTGGGGTGGGTGGGGGGGTGTTTGGCCCTGGGGAGGGGCAATTGGGACCCCAGGCAGGTAATTACCCCCTGCCTGAGGCAGATTTTCACCCTGGAGGGGTATTTACACCCTGTAAGGGCTGGTTTACCCCAGCGGGGCTCTTAAAGCCCCTCTGGGGTATTTTGGCCCCCCCAAAGGGGTAAATTTGGCCGCACCAGGAGTAATTACACCCTGAGAGGGGGTACCAAGACCCCGGAGGGGGGTTTACACCTGCAGGGGGTATTTACACCCTGGTGGGGGGGTATTTGGAACCTGGCAGCATTTTAACCCCAGGAGGGGAGGAAATTAGTGTGTTGGAGGGGTGGTTACACCCTTCTGAGGGGGTATTTACCCCTCCAGGGGGGTATGTGCACCCATGTGAGGAGCCTTAATGCCCGGGGGGGGGGGGGTATTTACCCCGGGGGGGGGGTTGTTGGTGCCCTGGGGAGGGGTATTAGTGCCTGGGGGGGGTTGTCGCCCTTTGGGAGGTCCAGCCCCCCTTCAGAGGGGGATTTACACCCCATGGGTGGGTATTTACTCCCCTGGGTGGGTAATTATGCCCTATAGGTGGGTATTTATGCCCCGAGGGGGGTGTTTACACCCCACAGGTGGGTATTTACACCCGGAGGGGGGGTATTTATGCCCTACAGGTAGGTATTTACACCTGACAGAAAGGTATTTCCACCCCTCGGAGGGGGGTTCTGCCCCATAGGTGGGTATTTCTGTGCCGGAGGGAGAGGATTTACACCCCAGAAGTGGGTATTTAAGCCCCATAGGTGGGTATTTACACCCTGAAGGGGGTATTTAGACCCCATAGGTGGGTATTTCGGCCTCATACATGGGTGTTTCTGCCACATAGGTGGGTATTTACACCCTGAGGGGGTTATTTAGACCCCATAGGTGGGTATTTCTGCCCCATAGGTGGGTATTTTGGCCCCATAGGTGGGTATTTACACCCTGAGGGGGGTATTTCTGCCCCCCAGGTGGGTATTTACACCCCTCAGGGGGTATTTGCGCCCTGGGGTGGGGGGGAGATTTGAATTCAGCGCCGGGGGCATCACGGAGGCCTCACAGAAGCCATAAAAGTGGTGGCTGCAGCGCGAGTCTGAGAGGAGAGGAGAAGGAAGGGGGGGAGAAGGGAGGAAGGGCAGGAGGAGGAGGAGGAGGCGGCGGCGGCGCGGGAGGAAGGGCGGCGGCGGGCGCTACGGCAGGGGCGGCCCGTTGACGCCGGGGTGGTAGAAGGCACAGTTGTTCTCGTACCTGCAGCTGCCCTTCAGCATGAAGTGGCGACAGACGGCGCGGCTCGACATGTCTGCGTGAGAGAAAAGGGGGGGGGGGGGGGAAGGCGCGTCAGGCGCCGGCGCCCCGGCCCCACGGCGGCCCCACGGCGGCGGCGGCTCTGGGAGAAGGAAGGAGGGAGGGAGGGAAGGGGAATGAGGAGGGGGAGGTTGGGGGGGGGGGGGACGGACACGGACACACGCACACACGTGGGGTCGGCTCCCGGCCTCGCTCGGGGATGGGACGGGGCGTTTGGGGGAAGGGGGGGTAGTGGGGCAGCTGTGGGGCAGCAATGGGCCCCATGGCGAACCCCACTGGTCTGGCCCTAAGAGCTGGTGGGGTCGTGGGGCTGTGGGGCTGGCCCCCCTGCTACGGGGCAGCGGTGGAGCCCCACGGCACCGTGAGAGCTGTCGTTCAGCTGCATCTACGGGGCTGGCTGTGGCCGTGGGGACGAGCCCCGCGGCGCCCCGCTCCCTGCCCTAGAGCTGGTGCTGCTGTCCCCGCTACGGAGCTGACGATCTCTGGGGTGGCTCTGAGCCCCGCAGCGCCCCCGCTCCCTGCCCTAGCGCTGGGCCGTGGGGCTGGGCTGGTCCCTCTACGCAGCCGTGGGGCGGCGACGGACCCCCACGGCACCCGAGCCCTGCTTTAGGAGCTAGGCTGGTCCCTGCGCGCGGCCGTGGGGCAGCCCCACAGCTGCTGAGCTCTCCCTCGCCCTGCCCCGGAGCTGGGGCAGCCGTGGGGCGGAACACCCCGGGCCTGGCCCTGTCGCTGTGGGGTCCTGTGGGGCAGCCGTGGGGCGACAAGGCAGCTCCCAGCACGCCCTTGCTGCCTGCTCTAGAGCTGCTCTTACCTCCCAGCATGCCTTGCTGTCGCCCTAGATCTGCTTAACTCCCAGCACGCCTGTCATTCTAGAACTGCTCTTAACTCCCAGCATGCCTCGCTGCCGCCCTAGAGCTAGTTTTATCTCCCAGCACGCCCTTGCTGCGTGCTCTAGAGCCGCTCTTAACTCCCAGCATGCCTCAGCACCTGCCCTAGAGCTTAACTCCCAGCATGCCTTGCTGCTGCCCTAGATCTGCTCTTAAGTCCCAGCATGCCTCACTGTCACTCTAGAACTGCTCTTAACTCCCAGCATGCCTCGCTGCTGGCCCCAGAGCTAGTTTTATCTCCCAGCATGCCTCGCTGCCTGCCCTAGAGCTATTCTTAACCCCCAGCATGCCTTGCTGTCGCTCTAGAACTGCTCTGAACTCCCAGCATGCCTCGCTGTCGCTCTAGAACTGCTCTGAACTCCCAGCATGCCTCGCTGTCGCTCTAGAACTGCTTAACTCCCAGCATGCCTGTAGCTCTAGAACTGCTCCCAACTCCCAGCATGCCTCGCTGTCACTCTAGAACTGCTCCCAACTCCCAGCATGCCTCACTGTCGCTCTAGAACTGCTCCTAACTCCCAGCATCAGCATGCCTCGCTGTCACTCTAGAACTGCTCTGAACTCCCAGCATGCCTCGCTGTCACTCTAGAACTGCTTAACTCCCAGCACGCCTGTCGCTCTAGAACTGCTCCTAACTCCCAGCATGCCTCGCTGTCACTCTAGAACTGCTCTTAACTCCCAGCATGCCTCGCTGTCACTCTAGAACTGCTCTTAACTCCCAGCATGCCTCGCTGTCACTCTAGAACTGCTCCCAACTCCCAGCATGCCTCGCTGTCACTCTAGAACTGCTCCCAACTCCCAGCATGCCTCGCTGTCGCTCCAGAACCGCTCCTAACTCCCGGCATGCCTCGCCATCGCCCTAGAGCCGCTCTTCGCTCCCAGCCCGCCTCGCCGCCGGCCCCAGCGCCGCCCTCCGCCGGCCGGCACGCCGCGGTGCCCCTGCCCCACAGCTGCCGTGGGGCCGGGGCGGTGGTGGGGGGGTGTCCCTTCGCTCCCAGCATGCCCTGCGGCCGCCGCGGGGGAGGGCCGTCCTCTCTCCCCCCCCCCCCGTCCCTAGAGCCCCATGGGGGGCCGCCGCCAATCGGGGCCTCGGCCCCAGGGCCCGGGGGGCTCGAGGGGTTGGAGGGGGTGGGGGGGGGGCTCCCCCCCCCGCCAGCGGGGCAAAAAAGGGGGCGGGGGCGGGGGCGGGGAGGGGGCACCCACAGGCCCCTCCCAGCCGGGGCCGGGCCCGCCCCACAGCCACGCCCCGCAAGCCCCGCCGCCCCCCCCTCCTCGCGAGGGAGGCGCCGGGGGGGGCCCTCCTCCCCCCCCGCATTTACCTCCTCCGTGGCCTCCGCCGTGCCCCCGGGGGTGGTCGCCGGGGTGGCCTCTGCCGTGATCGCTGTGGCTACCGGGGGGCCCCCTTGCGCCGCCGCCGCCGCCATTTGGGGGGCCCCCGTTGCGCCCCCCCCCTCCGCCGCCGCCTCCGCCGCCGCCGCGGCATCGGTACGGGGGTTCGGCGCCGCTACGGCCTCGGGGGCGGTGAAAGGGGCCCCCCCCGCGCATGCCGCCGCCGCCGCCGCCTCCGCCGCCGCCGTGGGGGCCGCCTCGGAGGTTCCCCCCCCCTTCCGGCGTTTCCCAAAAATCGCCGCTGCCGTTGCCGCGTTGCGGGGGGGGCGGCCCTAAAAGTCGGGGACCGCCTGGAATTCCCGGACCTGGGGGGAGGCCGGGTCCCCCCCCGCCTCCTCCGTGGGGTCCTGTGGGGGGAAAGAAAGAAGGTGAAGAAGTCGGGGGGGGCATACGGGTGACAACCCCCCCCCCACCTTCCCTGTGTCACCTCCGGTGTCCCCGTGACACCCCCGTGGTGTCACTTACCTGGCATGGGCCCCCCCGGCGGGAAGTGCTGCATGGCCTTGGGGCCGGGCGGGAAACCGTTGGCCATGGGGCCGGGGCCCAGCAAACCGTGGGGCACTGGGGGGGGGGGACAAAGAAAAAGGGGGGGGAAGGTTAGTGAAGGAGGGGGACCCCCAGCCCCCCCCAGAGCCCCCTCAAGTCATCGTGCCCCCCCCAGCCCAAGCAGAGGAGAGGGGTTGGTGCCCCCCACCCCGCCAAGAGTGGCCATAACAGGGGGGTGTCCCCAGTTCAAAGGGACACCCACCCCCCCCCCCCAGGGGCATGTTGTGTCCCCCCAAGTTAAGGGGACCCCCCCAAGTTAAGAGGACCCCCTCTGTGTCGCCCCCGAGGGAGACACAGGGTCCCCAAGGGTGCCTAGAGCTTGTTCCCAAATTAAGGGGACCCCCAATACTGCCCCCCGCCCCCCCCCGTGTCACCCCAGAGGACACGGGGTCATCAGCAGCACCCAGGAAGTGTCCCCAAACCAAAGGGACTCCCAAAAAGCCTGTGTCACCCCAGAGGAGGACACAGGGTCCCCAGGGGCACCCAGAGCTTGTCCCCAAATTAAGGGGACCCCAAAATTCCCCTCTATCACCCCAGAGGATGCGGGGTCCCCAATGGTGCCCAGATAATGTCCCCAGATTAAGGGGACCTCAATATCCCCTGCCACGTGTCACCCTATAGGACACAGCGTCCCCACAGTACCCAGAACTTGTCCCCAAATTAGGGGGGCCCCCATACCCACCATGTCACCCCAGAGGGGGACACAGGGTCCCCAGCTGTCCCCAGATCTTGTTTCCAAAACAAAGGGACCCCCAATACCCCCCCCCCCCCACTGTCACCCCAGAGGGGGACACGGGGTCTCCAGTGGCACCCAGGCCATGTCCCCAGGCTGAGGGGACACAGGTCCCCCCTCCATGTCACCTCCAACCAGAGAAGGGACAGGTCCCCAGGCCGAGGGGACCCCAATGTCCCCCCCACGTCTCCCCCAGCATGTCCCCAAACCCAGGGGACACCCGAGTCACCCCTGGCAAAAGGGACAACAGGTCCGCAGCAGTGCTTAAAGCACGTCCCCGAGTCGAGGGGACACCAATATCCCCCCCCCCCATGTGACCCCCGGCAGAGGGGACACATCGCTGGCAGTGCCCCAGCCCACAGGGACAGCTGGGGACACGTCACACGTCCCCAACCCACAGGGACCCCCCCAAGTGCCCCCGTGTGCCCCCCCGGGGATGGGGACAAGTCCTTGGTGATGCCCAGAGGACCCCAGTGTTCCCCCGGGTCCCCAGGCTGAGGGACCCCCCCAGTGTCACCCCAAGCCACAGCCCAGAGCATGTCCCCAAATCAAGGGGACCCCCAAGGTAGGGGACAGGGTCCCTGGCACTTCCCCGAGCTCAGGGGACCCCACGTCACCCCGAGGTGGGGGACAGGGTCCCCAACACTGCCTGGAGCACGTCCCCGAGCTGAGGGGACCCCCACGTCACACCAGAGCAGGGGACAGCGTCACCAAGTGTGTCCCCAAGCCAAGAGCACTCCTAATTCCCTGTCAGGGCACAGAACAGTGTCCCCAACTGTGTCCCGATCGTGTCCCCAAGCCAAGGGCAGCCCTATGTCCCCACTGGGGCAGGGGACAGTGTCCTCAAGTGTGTCCCCAAGCCCCAAAATACTCCCATGTCCCTGCCAGAGCACTGCGCAGTGTCCCCAAGAGCGCCCTGAGTGCGTCCCCAAGCCAAGAGCAGCCCCCACATCCCTGCCAGGGCAGGGGACAGCGTCCCTGAGAATGTCCCCGAGCATGTCCCCAAGCCAAAGGCTTCCCTACGTCCCTGACTGGGGTGCCGGAGAGCGTCCCCAGCCGCATCCCCAAGCCAAGAGCACCCCCATACCCCTGTCAGGTCACTGACAGTGTCCCCAAGCCAAGGACGCCCCTGTGTCCCTAGCATGTTCCCAAACCAAGGGCAGCCCCGTCACTATCCAGTGTCCCCAACTGTGTCCCCAAGCCAAGGACACCCCTATGTGCCCGCTGAGGCAGGGGACAGTGTCCCTGAGCACGTCCCCAAGCCAAGAACACCCCCACATCCTGTCAGGGTGCTGTACAGTGTCCCCAACATGTCCCCAAACCAAGGACACCCCTTTATGTCCCAGCTGGGGCAGGGGACAGTGTCCCTAAGCCAAGATCTCCCTTTACGCCGCCTCAGGGGCACAACTCGGGCTCCCAGCAGCCCCCCCCCCGAGGCCACCCATCCCCACAACGTCCCCCCCCCCCCACTTCCACCAGCGACAAGGTGCGTCCCCAACGGTGACCCCGATGGCCCCTCCGTGTCCTGCACTCACCTCCGCTCGGTCCCGGCGGCTGAGCCTGCAGATTTCCCAACAAATGTTTGATTTTATCTGAATAATCCGGTTGTTTCATCAGTTCCTCCGCTTTGTGGGTGCTGGGCCCACCCTGGGGACAAGAAGGGGGGGGAGAGAAAGTGAGCGGTGGGGGATGGGGGAAAAAAAGGGGGTACCCCCTTCCCCTCTGTGCCACCCCCCCCCCCTTTTTTTTGTGTCACCCCATTCTCGGGGGCTCCATACTGGGGACGGGGGGAGGGTTACCATGATGGACGTGAGGATCTCCTGCATGTTGATGGGGGCGGCGGGCGCCGGTCCCTGGGGGGTTTTACCGGCCCCCACACTCCCCATCAGGTTGGCCAACACCGGTGGGAGTTTGGCACCACCGCCGGCGGCATCCGGGGAAGGTGAAGCAGCGCCGGCTTCCAATCCTTCCGGATAAACGACTTCCTCGGCGGAGCAGTCCTGGCGAGGGGAGAGAGAGGGGTGAGGGGCAAGGGGTTGGAGCGGGTGTACGGGGAGGGGGGGAAGCTACGGCGGCGCTTACCTCGTCCAAGGGGATCAGTTTGGGCGGCAGCGGTTCATAGGATTCCGGATCGGGTTCGTGAGGGCTGTCGGGGACGCTGTTGGTGAGGGAGGGGAAGGGGAAAGGGGAGGGGGTCAGAGGTTGGTAGATCCCTGGGATCTGGTGCTATCGTCCCGCTCCGAGGGGGATCCTCAAGGATCTGGATGCCCAGCATCCTCCCCACCCCCGCCCAACTCTAGGTCCTCAAATCCTGGGTGTACACCAAAGACTTTGGATCCACAGGGATCTTGTCGTTGTCCCCCAAAAGACTTGGGATCCTCAGGGATTCTCCAGGCTCCAAAAGGCTCCTCCAGGCACTAGATCCTTGGGGATCCCGGGAGATTCAGGCTTACAGCAATCTGCTCCCGATCTCAAATTTGGATCCGTGGGGAGCTGAGCCCTTGAAACCTCTCCCTTGGCTCTGAATCCCCAGGGATCCCAGGGGATCTGGGACCTGAAAACCTCTCCCCCACTCCAGCTCTGGATCCTTGGGGATCTGGGCTCCAACAACCTCCCCCTGGGCTCAGGATCCTCAGATCTGGGACCTGAAAACCTCCCACCAAGGCTCTGAATCCTCAGTGATCCCAGAAGACTTGGGGCCCAGCGGTCAGCTCCACCTTTCAGATCCCTGAAGATTCCAGAGGATCTGGGCTCCAGCAACCTCCCCCCGGGCTCTGGATCTACAGAGATCCCAGGAGGACCCAGACTACAGCACAGTCTCTGCCCAGCCCCTGTATCTCTATAGATCCTCACAACAGAGACGACTGAGCTTCCAACCCTGTTGATCCTGGGGGGGCCAGGGCTCCCACAACCCCCTCCATGAGATCCACAGGGATCCTGGGGATGCCTGGCTCTGGATCCTGATGGATCCCAAGGATCTGCGCTCTAGACACATCCCACAGTCGCTAGCACAAGGATCCCTGGGGCCGCACCATGAAGATGCCTTGCACGTGCCCGATCCCCAGGAATCCCCTGAGCCCACCGGGTGGATTGAGAGGATCTGGGCTCCCCCCAGGCTCCAGATTCTCTGGGATAATCCCAGCTCCATCACCCTCCCACAGCCCACATGCCATCTCCATCCAGGACGTCTCTGCTGATCCTCACACCAGGGAAAATCAAACCCCCCTTGATCCCACAGGGTGCTGGGGATCCCCTGCAGCCCTGATCCAACGGATCCCCTGGGCGATCCACTCCCCAAGGAGATCTGAAAAGGAGGGGGTGGGATTTGGCAGCCCCTTGCAAGGACAGATGGAATCCACAGTTCTGAGTCCGGTATCAAAGGTGGGAATAGGGGATCCCAAGGGATCTACTCACCTCTCCTTGGACAGAAAGATCTCCTGCAAGATCCCCTTCTCTCTCTCAGCCTGAGTGAAGCGTTCCCGGCTGCCGCTGCCTGGCACCACAAGGGGAGCGGGGAGATCGAGAAGTTTGGGATAAACCCAGGGCACCTTCTCCTCCATGGCATCGTGGCTGAGGCGCCTGGCCGTCTCAAAGGCGTGGCGATCCATCAGCATCTCCCGCTTGGCCGCTTCCCCAAAATCCTTGATCTTGTTGACATTGACTGCCAGGAGGGAGGGGGACAACAGCGTCACCCCCAAAAGTCTGGGGACACCAAGGAGGGAACGGGGGACACACAGGGAAGGAACAGGGCTCACCTCGTTCAGTCTCGTCCAGTTCGAAGTAGAAGTATTCACGGAGTTTGCTTTCCTCCGGCCAACTCACCGTTTTCTTTTTCCGACCTTTTTTAGTGAGCTGGCCACTTTCCGACGCGTTTTCCATGGCTTTGGTGTCACCGCTCACCTCCGCCGAGCCTGTGGGAGGAACCGGAGGGGGTTCAGCACCCACCTTAACCCCCACACACCTGTGCTTTTCCCCCTCCTGGTTACCCCAACTTACAAGTCTCCATCGGTTCTGGCACTTCAACAGCCGGTACTGGCGTGCCAGGTCTATCCGTCTCCATCGGCTCCGAAGAGGCAGTGGGCTCCGGGGAAGAAGGTTTGGTGGAGCTTGTTTCAGGAGCTGGCTTCCCCTCGAAGGGGCTGGGCTGGGGGGGGGGGAAGAAGAGGGTGGTTATTATTGGGGGGAGGGTCTCTAAGATAAGGAGGGGAGCCCAATATTCGGGGAGAGCATGTTGATATCCAGGGAGACTCCTCCTCACCTTGGCCGCTGTGGGGGACAACACCTTCTTCTTCTTCTTAATCTTAATGCCGGGGATGGGAGCAGAGTTGAGGGCGTCGAGGAAGCCAAGTCCTTCCATAGCTGCAAGAAGGAGGAGAGGTGTCACCCAAAACCCCCTAATTGTCCCCAAAAAGGCAGCCAAGCGTCCCCAAAAAGGCAGCTAAATTGTCCCCCAAAAAGACCCCCAGGTGTCCCCTCCTACTCACGCTGGGGTGGGATGATCTTGACTTTGATCTCCTTGGTGGCATTGGGTGCCGTGTTCAGGGGTTTGTATTTCTTCTCTGCAAGAGGAACATCTCCAGGAAGGGAGGAGATGCTGCAGCAAAGGGGGGAAAAGCAGGTCAGATGCCAGGAAGGACCCCCAAAACAGCCCAAGAGCCCCCCCAAATCAGCCCCAAGACACTCAAAAGCAGCCTCAAGCCCCACAAAAACAATCCGAGCCCCTCAAGAGCAGCCCCAGACTCACTTTTGCCTCTTTATGGGCATCGGTTTCAGATTGTATTTATCGGTGGTTGAAGAAGAGTTCATTTTCTTCACAGGCACTAACGAAGGTGTCTCCATTTCAAGCCCTGTTCAGAGCAGAGGGTGGGGAACATCATTAGTGCGTCCCCCTGCAGCATCCCACAACTGAGCACAGCCCCTCAAATTCCCCCTAAACAGCCCCAAAACCTGCCGTCGCCCCATGGGACGGATGGGGAATTACCGGTGGAGCGGAATTTGGCGTGGCTGGGAGCGGTAGTGCGCAGGGATTTGGGTTTCTCCCGCTTCTTCTCTGGCATCTCCTCAGCTTTAATCTCAGTTTTGACTTCTTGGGTTTTCTCTTGGACAGGTGTTTTGCTTTTGTTTTCCTCTTTCCGCTTCTTTTTATCCCGTTCTGGGGGAAAAAAGATGGGAAAATGGTAAGACAGCGGTGTTGGATTGAGGAGGGGGAAGAACAGGGGGCACAGAGCGGGGCTCACCAGTCGGCTGGGCGCTGCTCTGAGAGCGGATGACACCCATCCAGTCACTGACGAGGATGGAGGCGAGGCGGCGCAGCTCTGCGGGACAAGAAGGGGTTAAAGGAGGAATTTGGCGGGGGGATTCAGGGGGTTTTGGGGGCATGCGGGAGAGCGCTCACCTTCATCGTCGCTTGACTTGCTGAGCTGCTTCACCAGCTTGGCTGTATTGTTCTGGAAGGGATGGAGACATGAGCTAAGTGGCAGCGTGCGGGATGACACAAAAACCACCCCAGGGACATAAAAGCCATCTTGCGGAGGTGGGGGGGGGGAAGGATGACACACAAAAACCAACTGGGGGACCCAAAAGCCACCCAGGAGAGACTAAAGCCACCCAGGAGAGACAAAATTCACCCTGGGGGACACAAAAGCCACCCTG
Organism: Buteo buteo; assembly: GCF_964188355.1. NCBI lineage: Eukaryota > Metazoa > Chordata > Aves > Accipitriformes > Accipitridae > Buteo > Buteo buteo. Next base: position 729,359 of record NC_134202.1, read on the forward strand.
GGGGGTGACAAAAGCCACTGGGGGGGGGCTATGACACGGAGGCCACCCCAACCTGTTTGAGGTGGTCGACAGTGAGGGGCAGGTGCTGCAGTGTGAGAAGGATCTGCTGCAGGAAGGGTACATTGTTGGAGGCTTTGGAACTGGTGAGCCACGTGTTGAGCAGCTTGTAACCCCCGATCCGGATAAATCTAGGGGAAAAAGAGGGAAAACCTGTCAGGGTCCAGCCAGAACGGGGTAAACCCCCCAATTCCTGCTCCCCCTGAACCCCCCAAGACCCCCCCCCCCACTGCTCTTACTTAGCCAGGATGTCCTGCGCCCGCGTCTGCAGCAAGATATTCAGGTAGATGCAGCGACTCACCATCTTCTGCGAGTCCTTCATTAAACTAGTTAATGAGAAATAAAGTATCAGACACCCCCGCCATGTCATGGTGACACTGGGGGAGGGACACGTGGGGACATTTTGGGGGACTCACTTGAAGATTTTGGTGATGCCCTCCATGCTCTTGACCTCGCCATCGCGGCCCAGGAAGCAGTCCAAGCCCTTGAGGAGCTCCTTGGGGTCGATGGGGCCCGAGCCCATGGCAGAAAAGCCCTGAGGGGGGGGGGGGGGAGAAAAGGAGAGGAGGAGATTAGGGCAGCGGTGACAACTCCATGTCCCCTCCCATAAGGCCTGTGTCATTTCCCCCCCCAAGCCCTGTCCCCAGCCCCCAGCTGTCATTCCCTTTGAGAGGGTGACAATGACAAACCCAGCCCTGGAAACATTCTCGACCCCAGAGAGGGGGAAATCGCCCCCAAAATGCAGCTGTCAGAACCAGGGTAGAGGGAGGTCCGAGGGACCCTCAAGGGACACCGGGGGGCTGTCACCCCCCTGCCGAGGTGACACCATAGTGACAGAGTGGCCCCCTGCTCGTGCTTTTAATTGGTGCTACCACCCCAGGGGACAGGGATGGCAGTTCCGGGCCACACCGGGGGGGTAGAGCCCCCCGCTAGGAGCAGGGTGAGGATCCGGGGGGGCACAACACTCCCATTTTTAATCACACAATCCCCCTCCCCACTCAGTTTTACCCCAAGAGTTAATTAACGAGTCAGTGCTTAACAAGGCACAAAGACCAAGATGACGAACGGAAGGACGGCGGCGCAAGGGAGAGGGGGCCAGTGATGACGGCGCAAGATTTAAGGGTGTCATGTCCTCCCCCCAATCCAAGGCACAATTAAATCCGACAGCAAACGAATTAGCTATTAATTAGCAGGCTAATAATTAGGGCCAGCACCCTGCTAACGACCGGGCACCCATCAGATCCCTGACCCCAATCCGGCCTGACCGGCCAAGGGGGGATTTCATGCTCCTGACGTCAACCCACTTCTTAATTACCACTAATTAGAACCTTCTCCGGCTTAATTATGCCCCAGCTTTGCTAACAAAGGCAGAAAGGCAGCAGCTGCGAGGAACTGGGCTGCTGGGTTGGGGTTTTTTTTTGGGGGGGAGGGGGGGGATGTGAAAACAGCCCCAAAACGCTGCCAATTGGGGGGGGGGTGTCGAAAAACACTCCAGAATACCAGTATTTTGGGGGGGGGGGGGTGTGGCACCCAGCCCCCATTTTCTTCTCACAGCAAAGACTTAAGGAGCTGGGACTTTGTTAAGTCGTCCCCCCCCCACAAGGCTGATTAAAGGATACAGGCAGCAGAACCCCCTCCCCCTTCTTGGGGAGGTATTTTTTTGGGTGGGGAGGGTCAGCGAGCCAGGCACGAGCTGCCCCTCTGAAAAGACACAAGAGCACATTAATTCCAGCACAACCCCCTCCAGTATTCCCACCCCCCCCCACCAATAAACCAATTAAAGGGGGAGGCAACTTATTTTAACCCGAAATTGTTTTCTTTAAGCACAGAAGTCCTTCATAACCTTTGACACCACCAACACCACCCACCCCCCACCCCCGATGAAAAGGAGCCAAGACCCAGTCTGGTGACTCACGGTTTGGGTCTCCCCCCCCCCCCAGGGCCCCAAGGGTGCTGAGGCCACCGCCCGGGTGACAGAGCCCTGTCCTGGCTTGGGAGAGAGACCTTTGTGCCCACCCCCTAAAAGAATTTGGGGGTTTACCCCCATTTTTCGGGTTACCCCTCCATTTTGGGGGGGCACACAGAAGCAAACACCGACCCAACAGCCCTCAGCACGCCCACATTGTGGTGAAGCCACTCAAATACCACTGGGGGGGGTTAAAAACGTACAAGGGGACCCCAAAAAGAACTGAGGCCCCCCCCAAGGGGGTAAATCACCTCTTGGGGGAGTGGGGGGCAAATCCCACCCCCCCAGAGTAAGGGCAGGGGGGGCTTGGCCCAGCCCGGCCCTGCCAGCAACCAGCCACGAGGCTGAGGAAGGCCTGACCCCCCCCCCCCCCGCCACCACGTTTTTACACTGCTTTTGCTCATTTCTCCCGTGAAAACCAGCTTTTTGGGGACAGAACCCCCATTTTCGGCGAGGGGGGGGTCACACGGACCCCAAAACCGCGGGTGAGTTTGGGGGGGGGGGGCTACCCGCTGTCCTGTCCCCCCCCCCCAAAAGGGGAAATGCTACCACTGGAAAGAGCGCTTGGAAGAAAAGGGCTGTCCCCCCACACACGCCAGGCTTAATTCGGGGGGAAATTAATAAAAAATTAATCATTTTATTAACAAAACTTAGTATTCTTTTCAAATTTCTCTGCTTTTAACCAAAATCTATCAGATTTGGGTGTCGAGTGTTTGGCCAGAGCGGGGGGGGGGGTAAAAAAATAAAATAGCTCCCGACCCAGCACAGCATCCGCATGCACCGGGAGACGGATGGTGAAGAAAAAAGGGGGATTTGTTTGTTTTTTTTTTTTTAATTAAAAAATAGATAAAAAATAAAGGTTGTGAAATGTAATTAAGACCAGAAAGGTTTTTTTGCTTACCCGGCGGGTTGCAGTTGTTCCCCTCCCTTTTGCTGAAGTAAAACCAAGTTCCCTTCGCTTCCTAAGCCTGTACCGCACACAGCACCTCCGCGCTGCCAAAACGGGGCAAATTCATTGAAAATCGGGAAAAAATACAGGATTTTGGGGGTGCGCCCCCCCCAAAATTGAATTTTTTTGGGGGGGTGAAGCCCAGTGATAGCATTTCCCTGTCACGATAAATTAAAGGTTATAAATTGCTTGAGGACGCTGTTCCCCCCCCACCCCCCCCAAAACCACCACCCAAACCCACCAGGGAGGGGGTTCCCGAAAAAAAGGGAGGAAAGGGAAAAGAGGGGGGAGGTAAAAATAAAAAAAAAAAAAAGACCCTGTTTTGGGGGAAGAAAAAGGGGATTTTTGGCACAACCTACAAAAGAAGCAGCGGCCCGCAGGGTCCTACTCTGTACAGCACCAGGATCCTGCAGACGAAAGCCGGAGGGGGGGTACGGTTAGAGCGGGATTTGGGGGGGGGGGGGTGTCAGGATAAATGGGGGGGGGAAATAAAGAGGGGGGAAAGATATGAGGGGGCCCCTGGCCGGCAGCGCGGTGGGAGGGGTTTGCCCGGAGCTGGTTGCATCAGCCGCGGCCGGCAGCGAGGCCCAGGCGCCATTTTAGAAGCCGAAAAAATAAACCAAATTGGGGGGGTTGGGGTTTTTTTTGGGGGGGGGGGAAGGAACACACACAAATATAAATATAGCGACCCCCCCGCCACCGCGCAACACCTACGCCAATTAAAATAGAACGATTAAATCCGCGTGGATTAGGGGTTTGGGAACCCCCCCCTAAAGACAAAGGGGCTTCGAAGCCCCCCCCGCCCTGGGGGGGCCCAACCTGTAACGAAATAAATATCTATAAAAAAAACGGGGGGAAAAAGGGAGGAAAATGAGTTTAAAAAAAAAAAAAGACAAAGAGCGGGCTAGCGGCCGCGCCATCTTGGCCCCAAAGCTCCCCAAGTCGGGTTTATTTCTGGGGGGGTATTTTTGGTTTTTTTTTAAAGCCAACCCTGGGTTTTTTGCTTGAAAAAAGCAGGTTTTTCGGTAAAGCTAAGCCTGCCTAGCAATCTTTATTGCTAGATTGCACCCCCCCACCTTTAACCACCCGCACCCATCCCCAGCCTTCTCCCCCCCCCATTTCTCTGCGCAAAACAATCCTAAAATGGCACCTAAAAAATAAAAATATAAAATAAATCATTCTTTTTAACATTGAATTTTCAAAATTAACCCGGATTCGATGAGTTCTAACAGCCGCCCCGCAATCTTTATGTACAGATTGCTCGCTCGGGTCCCCAATTTCTGTCTCCCCCGCAAAAAACCAAGCGATTTTGGGTATTTTGATGATTTTTTTTTCCCCTTTTGGTTTTTGCGTGGGAGCTCATCAACCCTCCGCCACCGGCTCCCACATCTTTTTGAACAAAATACCCCCAAATTTTAAGGTTTAACCACCTTTTAGCAAAGCCTACGTCCTCCTCAAGCACACAGTTGGGGCTCTTCCTCCCATTATTTTTTCTCTTTGGTACAAATAAAGGATTTTGGGGGGTTTTTTTGAGGGGAATTCAGCTCGTTGAAAATTCAACACTTACTATCCAATTATTTTTCTCGCCGACAGCGCTTCAAGGTTTGGATTTTGGCATTGGTGGTGTTATCAGAGCAAAAAAAGAATTGCTTTGTTTTTGGTCATGGCTTTAAAAAAATGCAGCAACTTTTTTTTTTTCAGCTTGATGGGGTTTTTTGGGGGGGTTGTTGGTTGTTTTTTTCCCTAAAGGGGTGGTTTTGTCGAGCTAAACGATGGAAAAAAAATAAAAAAAAAGTTGCTTGGATTAAAAAAAAAAGGGATTTTGCCTTTGTTTTTGGGGGGGAAGAAGAGGGAGAATATGTTTTTAAGTGGCAGTTTCCTTCGAGTTTGAAACGGCTTCCCAAGGACGGTCCAAAGGACGGAGGCTGCGATGGCGGCTCTTCCACGGCACCGGGATGGGAGCGGGAAGGGGGGAAGAAAGCTTTTTCTTCCCCGTTTTTTTTTGTATTTGTTTGTTTTTTTTGTTTGTTTTGTTTTGTTTGTTTGTTTTTCTCGTGGTAAAGGCGACGGCGTCTCTCAAGAGCAACCAAACCTGGAGCGGGGAAAGGAAAAAAAAAAAAAAAGAGGGGGGGTGGGGTGGGCACAATAAATAAAAAAAAATAATGAAAAAAAATTAGAAGCAAAGAAGAAAGACACGAAATTATTAGCAGTCGTTATCCCCGGTGAGAGTTTTAAAATTTTAAAGGGGGGGGAGACTAAAAAAACCGAAGGAAATGGCCCTTGGCGGGGGGGGGAGGGGGGGGCGGTGGTTTCTCCTTATCTGAGGAGAAAGGAGAGGGCTGAGGGCCCCGTCCCCCCCCCCCGGCGGGGTTGGAGAAGGCGGGGGGGGGACACACACCGTTTTCTCAAGGCGAAGGGACGCTGGCCCTACAATAGGGCCCCCTCCAGCGCCCCCAAAAAAGGGGGGGGAACCCCCCACCCCCGCCCGCTCCCCAACCGCCGCCCCGCCGGAGCTGTCTACTCACCTCCACCTAGCCCTCAGAATGGCGACGGTTAGAGCGGGCGGGCCCTTTTATAGCGGGCCACGCCCACCAGCCTCGCCCCACCCCTTCGACGCACGTTCGATCCTCCCTCCGCCGGCCCCGCCCTGTGTAGCGTCACTGAGGGGACCTACTGCGCCTGCGCAGGAGCCGCCAGGCCGCCCTCCCCGCCCCCGCCCTACGCATGCGCGGCCGCCGCCCGCTATTGTTCCTCGGGCTGTGTGGCGCAGTTTTTATTCAAGCGGCGACGACTGCGCATGCGCGGGGGGCGGGAGGAGCCGTACGGCAAGATGGCGGCGCCCCGCCCTCTCCCTCCGTATGCGGGGCGGGGTCTGCGCCTGCGCGGCCCGGCGGCAAGATGGCGCTGGCCAGGGGGTTGGCGCTGCTACGGGCGGCGAGCGGCGGACTCCGGGGACCGGGGCGGCCGCTATGGGTTCGGGTGAGGCGGGGGGGGGAACCGGGGAGAAGAGGGAGGCGCTCGGGGAAACCGGGGAGGGGGGATCGGGGCGCTGCCACGTGCCGGCGGGGAGGTCCCGGCGCGGGTGACGTCACTGGGCGGCGGGCGACGTCACAGGAAGGCGGTTCTCCGCCGGGGGCGGAAGGGCCGGGCGTTGGGAGGGGGAGGGGCACAGGCACGTGCCTGAGGCTCTGGTGCCGCGTGACGTCACAGGCATGCCGGCGCTGACGTCACTGGTGCCGGCCCCCCTCCCTCCCCGCGCCCCCCACTTTCTCGAGGAAGGGGCCCGGTGTGACGTCCTAGTGCCCTGCGTTCCCGTGATGTCACTGTCCCGCGGGTGGCCTGTTCTGCAGGGGAGGGGTGGCAACCTGTAACGATGACGCCGTGGGTCCGGCCATGATGTCACACACCTCCCCCCCCCCCCCCCAGGATATCCCCCGGCTCTGCAGCACCCAGGCAGCACCCAAGGGCACCCCGCCCCCCCCATCCCCCTACCAGGAGCGGCCCTGGGAGTACCTGGAGAGTGAAGGTACAGGGGGGGAGAGGGAGATTGGGGGGCTGGGGGGGGTCCCCAACCCCCCCCCAAAAAAAACCCAACCCTTTCCCTCCCCCCCTCCACAGAGTACCGCGTCACCTACGGCAACAAACCCGTCTGGCTGGGCTACCGCCGCAACCACAAAGGCGCCATCCCGCCCCAGCGCACCCGCAAGGCCTGTTTGGTGAGGAACTGGGAGGCACTGGGAGGGACTGGGAGTGGTGGGGAGGGGGCACCCCTCGATCGAGGTTTCTGTCTCCCCTTCCCACCAGCGCAAGGGGAAGCCGGTGGGAAACCCCTGCCCCATCTGCCGTGACCGCAATCTCCACGTGGATTTTCGGGTAAGTTGGGGGGGGTGGTAAGATTTGGGGTGGGGCTCCCCTCCCCCCTGCAGCCCTATTTCCTCTTCCTTCCCCCCCTTTCTCCTCTTCTTCGCCCCCTTTTTCCTCCTCTTCCCCCCCTTTTTCCTCTTCCTTCCCCCAGAACGTGAAGCTCCTGAACCAGTTCATCTGCCCCCACTCCGGTGTTATCTTCCACCCCACACACACAGGTGAGGGGGCACCTATGGGTGCTGGGGGCAGGGGGGAAGGAAGCACCCATGGGTGCTGATCGCGTTCCCCCTCAGGGGTCTGCATGAAGCAGCACAAGCTCCTGACCAAGGCCATCGAGCAGGCACAGGACCACGGTGAGTCCCCGCGGGTGGGCTTGAGGAGGGGAGCAGCACCCATGGGTGCTCCCCCTCCTCACCCCCTTCCCCGGCCCCGGCAGGTCTCCTATGGCTCCAAGCACCCTACGTGCCAGTCCCCCGGGATGACTTTTCCAACCAACACCCGGCCGTTGGCAAGACCCCGCCGGCACCCGTCCTGGCCCCCGGCCGCCCTTGGTACCCCTGGTACGAGTGGCAGCCTCCCCCCGCCGCCGCCGTCGCCCGCATCCGTCGCCTTTACAAGGATTACCTGAAGGAAGAAACGGCCCCACCGGTGGCAGGGACGCCCCCAGACAACCCTTCTGCCCCCTCCGTGGAGCACAGAGGGGAATAAAAGCGTCTACAGCCCCCGCTAAAGACTCGCCTTCTTCCACTCGGGGAAACTGAGGCACGGTGCTGACAAGATGGCGGTCGTGCCGCCAAAATGGCCGCCGGGTCCTCAAAATGGCCGCCGGGCCCTCAAAATGGCGGCCCTTCGGGGTGGGCGTGTGGCGGGGGGATATATCCCGGCATGCTTTGCGGTAGTGGGAGGGGGGGATGCTTCCCATCATGCTTCGCGGCGGTGCGGGATGCCGGTTGCTAAGGGCGGAGAGTTGATGCGGAGGGGGCGGAGCTTGGTTGCTGGGGCGAGCGAAGACGAGGTAGCGATTGGTTGAGCGGTTGCTAGGGGGCGGGGTTAACACCCACCGGGCCCAGCACTAGTAGTGGCGGCGGCGGCGGCGGCGGGGCCGGGCCGGGCCGGGCCCGGCGGGCGAAGGCAACGGCGGGGCCTGGCCCGGCGGGCAACGGGGAACGGCCATGGAATTTCCCTTCGACCTGGCCCCCGTCTTGGGCGACCGTTTCTGCGTAGTGGACCAGCACTTGCGACCCGCCGGGCGCCGTGGGCCCACCCACCGGTACCGGGGCCTAGGCCACCAGGGCCCCCCCGGGGCATGCTGGGAAACAAGGGGGGGGGCGTGGGGCATGCTGGGAAACTGGAGGTCCCCATTGCCTTGGCCATGGTTGTTAATGGAAGGGGGGGCTGGTGGTGTTGCCCCAGGGGATGCTGGGAATTAGGGGGTCCTGTGAGCCCTGCCCCAGGGCATGATGGGTAATGGCTCCCCATCACCCCCCCCCCCGTCTGGGTCTTTTTATGGGTGGGGGAGGGGGGACTGGGGGGTGGGGGGTGACACCGACACCCCCCCCATGTCCCCACGGCGCAGGGGGGACCTGGAGCAGCAGCTGAGGACGGTCATCGATGAGCTGGGCAAGGCCTCGGCCAAGGTAGGGGAGGGTAACTGGGGGCACTGGGGGGGTTAAGGGGGGGGCACCGGGGGGGGTAACAGCTTTTCCCGCCCAGGCCCAGGGCCTCCCGGCCCCCGTCACCAGCGCCACGCGCATGGAGGCCAACCGCCACGTCCTCTACATCCTCCGCGACGCCGACGGCCGAGGGTGAGCGTCTGGGTGTTGTGTGTGTCCCCCTCCCAAGTCCCCCTCCCTTTCCCCACCTTACAGGGGACCCAGGCATCCAGTGACACCCCCCCAAATCTTTTCTGTCCCCCCCAGGACGCCCAAAGGCGCCGTCATCGGCTTCCTCAAGGTGGGCTACAAGAAGCTCTTCCTTCTGGTGAGTGTTGGGGGGACTGGGGGGGGGGGGTGTGCCTGGATGCCTGGGTCCCTCCTGGTGGCTATTTTGTTCCCCCCTCCCCAGGACCGTAATGGTGCCCATAACGAAGCGGAGCCACTTTGCGTCCTGGATTTTTACATCCATGAGTCGTTACAACGACATGGTTACGGACGGGAGCTTTTCCAGCACATGCTGCAGGTGACGGGTGGGGTGGGGGAGCCAAAAGGGACACACACACACACACACGGTGGGGGGACAGAGGAACATTGGGGACCACCCTATGGCTCACTTGCCCCCCCACACTGCAGAGCGAGAGGGTGGAACCCTGGCGTTTGGCCGTCGACCGACCCTCTGAGAAGCTCCTGGCTTTTCTCCGCAAACACTACGGCCTCGCCGACGCCATCCCACAGGTGGGACACACACACGCACGTTGGGGACATCCCTGGGGTGCCCCCCCCACCCTCTTGGGGTGCCCCTCGCCCTCCGGGGGTGCCCTCACCCCGGGTATTTGTCACCATTCTTGGTCCTGGCAGGGGAGTAAATGGTCTCTTGGCTTCACCAGGTTGGGGTAGAGTCATGGGAGTTGCCCCGGGGGGGCACAAATCACCCCAAATATTTGCCCCAAGGGGGGGTAGAGTCTCAGGAACTGCTGGGAGGGTGGGAAGTCACCCCCCAGATTTGCTCCAAGGGGGGCTAGAGCCTTAAGAGCTGTCCTGGGGGGGGCAAATTGCCCCAAGGATTTGCCCCATGGGGAGATAGAGCCTTAGAAAATGCCATGGGGGGGGCAAATCACCCCACAGATTTGCCCCAAGGGGGGGTGGAGCCTCAGGAATTACCCTGGGGTGTGGCAAATCATCCCCTGGATTTGCCCCGGGGGGGGGGGGGGGCAGACAGAGCAACCCCTCACCCCCAACCTTCCTCCCCAAACCCCCCCAGGTGAACAACTTCGTCATCTTCGAGGGTTTCTTCTCCAACCGACCAGGTGAGTTTCGGGGGGGTGACAAGGAGGGGGGAGGGTCTACGGGGTGACCCCCCACCCCCAGCCCTAATAACGCTTCCCGCTCCCTGCAGCCCCAGCCCGCCGCCCACCCCCCAAGCGCCCCGAGGAGGAGATCAAGCCTTATTCGCTATCGGAGCGCGACTGTAAGTTTGGAGCCGGGGGAAACTGAGGCACGGCGCCTGCCGGGGCTCCGCTCTTTTCTCAGATAAGAGGGGCGGGCCTTGCCTAACCCTCAACCAATCGCCTCCAGTTTTACGAGAAGAGACGGAGCCTCCTTGGCCATTCAACTTGACCTCGGGGCGGGCGGGGGGCTCGCCGGTGCGCGGCAGCCTCCGACCGTTCCTGCTGCGGCGGGAGACGCCGGACGGACAGACGGACCCCCGGCCGCCAGACGGACGGACGGACGCCCCCCAGCACCGCCGCGCTAGGTGGGCTGCCTTATTTTATTTCATTTTTTTTCCCAATTTAGCCATTTTTTTGCCTCATTTTTCACTTCCCGTCCCACCCGCTTTGCTGTTTTCTTGCCCCCGCAGCTCCCTCGGGCGCGCCGGCCGATGAGCCCCACGGCAGCTCTCCCCACGGCAGGGCCGTGGGGGGCTCAGCGCCTGCTGGGTGTAGGGATGTGGGGTGCCTGTCCCTGCCCCACAGCCCCCCTGGGTGCCAGTTCCTGCCCCATAGCCCCTATGGGTGCCTGTCCCCACAGCCCCACTGGGTGCCAGTTCCTGCCCCACAGCCCCTATGGGTGCCTATCTCCCCACCCTTGTGGGTGCCCGTCCCTGCCCCATAGTCCCAGTGGGTGCTAGTTCCTGCCCCACAGCTCCCGTGGGTGCCTGTCCCTGTCCCACGGGTGCTTCCTTCCTGCCCCACAGCTCCTGTGGGTGCCTGTCCCTGCCACACGGGTGCCCCCTTCCTGCCCCACAGCTCCTGTGGGTGCCTGTCCCTGCCCCGTGGGTGCCCCCTTCCTGCCCCATAGCTCCCAGGGGGTGCCTGTACCTGCCCCATAGGTGCCTGTCCCCACTCCACAGCCCCTCTGAGTGCCCATCCCTACCCCACAGCCTCACGGGGGGGGGGCCCAATTCCTGCCCTATACTGACCATGGGTGCCTGCCCCTGCCCCACAGACCCAGTGGGTGCTAGTTCCTGCCCCATAGCCCCCATGGGTGCCCCTCCTCACCCCGGGGGTGCCTGTCCCAACCCCACAACCCCACAGGGGGGGGTCCCAGTTCCTGGCCCGTAGCCCCAATGGGTGCCTGTCCATCCGTCCCCCCCCCCCAGCCCCAGTGGGTGCCCGTCCCCACCCCAGAAGTGCTCCTCCCTGCCCCACGGCCCCCATAGGTGCTCATCCTCCCCCCCCGCAGCCCCTGTGGGTGCGTGTCCCTGCCCCATGGGTCCTCGTGTCCCCCCCACAGCCCCCGTGGGTGCCCGTCCCCACCCCACGGCCCCGGGGGGGGGGGGGTGCCCTTCCCCTCCCCTTTTTGGTTACATTTCAATAAAAATGGTGACTCTCAGCTTTGGGTCTCTGGTGATGTGGGGTCCTGGGGGGGTGACGTCACCCCGGGGTGATGTCACCGCCGGGGAGGGCGTGGCCTCGCTCAGCACCGCCCCCTGCCCCGCGCGCTGTACAGCCGCTGACCTGGCTCTTACCTTTAGTAAGCCACGCCCACTTGTCTCTTAGCCACGCCCCGTGTGGGTTACGCCCCTCCTTCCCCGCTGGAGAGCCCTCTCTCCTATTGGCTGCCGGCGAGCCGGCTCCGCCCCCTCCCGGCCGCGCCCCGCGCCAACGGAGAATGAATGGGCCTCGCCGCCTGGCGGGGGGAACGACTGCGCATGCCCGTCCCGCCGGCTTCCCGCCCGGCGCATGCGCAGCGCTCTCCCGCCCACCGCGCCTGCGCATCCGCCCGGTCACCTTCCCCGGCGCGTCCCCCCCCGCCCCGCTCTCCGCTCCCTCTCCCCGCGCATGCGCGTCGCTCGTCTCCCGCCTACCGCGCCTGCGCCTCGGGGCGAGGCGTGGGCGGAGTCAGCCCGACCCGGCAGCGGACGCGCAGGCGCAGTAGAAGCGCCGGCTTGAGGTGAGGCGCGGCCGAGGCGAAGCCCGGGGGGGGGGTGGGTGGTGGTGGTGTTCCGCCATGTACCGGCACGGCCGGGCCGCCGCTACCGCCGCCTCCCGCCTCCGTCCCGCCGCTCCTCTCCGCGTCTGGCCCCCGCTCGAGGCCGCTGGGCTCGGCCCGGACCCGCCGCGCCGCCGTTACCGAGCGCGGCCGCAGGTGAGGGGACGGAGGGGTAGGGGGGGGGGCCGGGTCTGTGGTGAGGGGAGGAGGAGGGAGGGGGCGGCGCTATGCAAATGGAGGGGAGGGGCGGGGGCGTGACTGCGACGATGGCCGTAGCCGAGAAGCGGGGCTGGGGGGCGTGGCCTGTTGTTGAGGGCGTGGTTATGCTATTAGGCATAGCGGGGTCGGGTGGATCGGGGGCGTGGCTATGCAAAGAGGAGCCGCGGAGTAGAGGTGAGGTGGGGGGGCTTGTTTGGGGCGGGGCTATGCAAATCCACATAACGGGGTATAAGCGAGGCGGGGCGTGGCCTGCTGGGGTGGCGTGGCTATGCAAATAGACTGAGGGGGAGCGTGGCCTGCTGCTTTGGGGGCGTGGCTATGCAAAGAGACATAGCGGAGAAGTGAGGTGGGGCGGGCCCTCCTGTTTTCGGGTGGGCGTGGCCATGCAAATAGACATCGCTAAGTAGAGGTGAGGCGGCGCCGACTGTTCTGAAGAGGCGTGGCTATGCAAATCGAACAGAATGCGATCCTGCTGGGGGAGGCAGCTCGGGGGCGGGGCCTGCGCCTTGGGGGCGGGGCCGTGGGTGGCTGAGGGTCCCCTGCGTGGGGCAGTTCCCTCCCTGGGGGTCCTGCTGGGTGCTCCGTGGGGCAGATCCACCCCCCCATAGGGGAGATGACCCCCCCATGGGGCAGATCCATCCCCCCGTGGGGCAGATCACCCCCCATGGGGGCAGCTCCATGTCCCCTCCTCGGGGACCCTCACACCCCACACCGCCCCCCCCCAGGACCTGGAGCCCACCCGAGGCCACGTTTCGGCGCTGCCCCTCCTGCCCCCCCCGGCACCGTCATGGCCCCCCCCGGCCCGGCTCCCCAGCAGCCCCCGCCTTCGAGCCTTGTCCCCACCGGAGGGGATGGAAGGTGACATCACCACGGTGGACGGTCATCGGGAAGATGACATCGCCGTCCGCGATGGCCCTGCCACCTCCGTCCTCCTCCTCCTGCGGCCCCCGTCCCCCTTCCTGGCCCCTGCCGGGCCCCCCCGCACCCCCCCACCCAGCATGGAGGAGCACTTGGCTGTCATGCACCAGAAGCTGCAGCACGAGGTGACAGAAGGGTGACATTAGGGGGTGGGGGGGATCTATCTGTCCCGCACTGTAGGGTGTGTCACCTATAGGTGGTGATGGGGCACATGGAGGGACAAGATGGAGGGAGGGGTGGCAAGATAGGGGGGTGACAAGATAGGGAGTAGGTGACAAGATTGGGGGAGAGAGTGACAAGGTGAAGGGGGGGGTGAGAAGATGGGGGTAGGTGACAAGATTGGGGAGGGCGGTGACAAGGTGAAGGGGGGGGTGAGAAGATGGGGGTAGGTGACAAGATTGGGGAGGGCGGTGACAAGGTGGGGGTGACAAATTGGGGGTAAGTGACAAGATTGGGGGGGTAGCAAGGTGGGGAGGAGGGTGACAAGGTGGGGGGGTGACAAGATAGGGGGTAGGTGACAAGACTGGGGGGTGACAAGGTAGAGGGGAAGGTGACAAGGTGTGGGGGGGTAACCCCTAAGCCCCCCCCCAGCTCCAACTCCTACACCCAGCCCCATTGCACTGCCACCCCCCCTCCTCTTTTTCCCCCCTCCAGCTCCCCAATTTCTTCCTGAAAATCCCCGACTATGGCCTCTACTCCCCCGACGTCGAATTCATCAACCACCTCCTGCACCTCCACACGCGGTGAGTGACCCCCCCCAAAACCCTCCCGGGGGGGAGTCCACAGGTTGGGGGGGGGGGTGTGTGTGACAACTGTATCACCCCCTCCTCCTTGTCCCCAACGCCAGCGGGCGGCCGATGTACCAGGTGGCGGTGGCCTTGTGCCGGGCGGTGGCCTGGGGTTACTTCGCCAGCCTGCGGCTGGAGGTGCTGGCGCTCACCCGGCACCCCGAGGACTGGAGCATCCGGGCGCGTTGGCGCCTGACGGGGCTGCCCCTCCACCTCTGCCTCCTGCGCTTCTACCGACGGGACAAACGCCACCTCCTGCGGTCAGCACCCTCCCGGCACCCTTTTGTCACCCTACCGTCCCCAGGTTCCTTCTCATCCCACTGGAGCGGGAGCTTGGATCACCCCGTCCGCTGTCCTTGCCAGTCTGTCACTCTGTTACTGTCCCCTCTGTCACCGCGTCCTTGTCACCCCACGGCCCGACAGCCCTTTCTCACCACAGACCTGCGTCCCCTCTGTCGCTGTGTCCCTGTCACCCTGTGTCCCCACACCCCTGTCCCTCCCCAGGGTGGGATGCCAGCCCCACGTCCCTGTTACTCCTGGGGAGGGGGAATGCCAGCCCTGTGTCCCGGTGTCCCCCATGTCCCCACATCCCTGTCACCCCCCCAGGGTGGGATGCCAGCTCCATGTCCCCTACGTCCCTCGTGTCCTTATCGATCCCCAGGGTGGGATGCCAGCCCCGTGTCCCCCGCATCCCCACATCTCTGCCACTCTCTGGAGTGGGGGGGATGCCAGCCCCACGTCCCTGTGTCCCCACATCGCTGTCCTTCCCCAGGGTGGGATGCCAGCCCCATGTCCCTTGTGTCCCCCGTGTCCCCACACCTGCCCCTGACTCCGTCCCCCACCCCCCCAGGTCCTACGACGCCTTCTCCACCTTCTTCCTCAACTCGCAGGGGCTCATCCGCTGCCACCGCGTGGACAAGGTAAGGCCGGGGGGACACCGGGGGACCCCTCAGTGTCCCTCATGTCCTCCCCCCGCCCCTAATTTTGTCCCCCCCCAGCTGATGCCAGCCCCCACGGCCGTCACCGAGGCCAAGAAGCTGCTGGTGGCAGCGGCGGTGGCAGTGGCACTGGCCGAGCCGGGACCGGCCTTACGCCTCGCCCTGAAGCCCTCTGCCACCTCGGGGGACACCTGAGTCCCCAAATCCCTGTCCCCTTCCCCCCTTAACTTAATGTACAGAATAAAATCAAACAAAGGGAGCTGCCGCAGCGGTGACAAGAACGGACAGCCGTGTCCCCAAACGGGGAGGGGTAGAGGGAGCCGGGAGCCACTCGTCTTCCAAAACAGCTGTATTGTGTCCCCAAATGTCCCCAAATGTCCCCAGGGCTCCTCAGCCCAGCTCGTCCCGGCTCTTGCCCACCTTCTTGGGCATCTTGCGGGCGCTGGCGTCCTCCAGCTCCTTGGCCTGGTAGTAATGGGGGGCCACCTCCAGCAGCCACGCGCTGTCGATCTCGATCACCTGGGGACAAAGGGGACAGGCGGCGGAGTGGGGGGGTCACTTGGTGGCCCTGGGGACTGTCATGGCACCCCCAGCCTGTGGGGGACACGGTGCTGTCCTGTTGGAGCAGGGGGGGGCTGTCATTGTCCTGGGCACAAAGGGGACAGGGCTACCGGGTCCCTGTTGATGTCCCATCATCCTTGGTCCCCATGGGGACATGGGGTCACCATCCTGTCACCCTGCTCCTCATGGGGACATGGCTACGGGGTCCCCTTCACCCTCCTGCCACCCCATTCCCAATGAGGGACGGAGGTCCCTGTCCCCACAGCGGTGGCCATGTCCCCATCCTGATGACCCCAACCCTGTGACTATGTCCCTGTGCCATGCTCAGCGTCCCTGTCTCTGACCCGAGGCCGTGTCCCCAGTGTCACTGGCCATGCCCATGGTGGTGTCCTTGACCCTGTCCCCACAGCCACATCCCTGTCGCAGTGTCCCCATGTCCCTGTCCCCATGGTGACATCTCCACACCCACAGTGGTGTCCCTGTCCCCATCACTGTCCCAGTGTCCCCATGACCAAATTCCCATGCCCACAGTGGTGTCCCTGGCCCCGTCCCCACCCCCACAGCCACATCCCTGTCGCAGTGTCCCCATGGCCACGTCCCTGTCCCCATGGTGACATCCCCATGCCTACAGTGGTGTCCCTGTGTCCCCATCACTGTCCCAATATCCTCATGGCCAACTCCCCATCCCCACAGCCACATCCCTGTCCCTATGGCCATGTCCCTGTCCCCATGGTGGCATCTCTATGCCTACAGCGGTGTCCCTGTCCCCATCACTGTCCCAGTGTCCCCATAACCAAATCCCCATGCCCACCATGGTGCCCCTGGCCCCAGTCCCCATCCCCACAGCCACATCCCTGTCCCTATGGCCATGTCCCTGTCCCTATGGTGACATCCTCATGCCTACAGTGGTGTCCCTGTCCCCATCCCTGTGTCCCCATCACTGTCCCCATGCCCACAGCAGTGTCCCTGTCCCCATCCCCATCCCAAGGTCCCCACGACCACGCTCCTGGCCCCACAGCATCCCCCCTGGCCCCACGCCACTGTCCCCAGCCACGTCCCCGTGTCCCCACCTGCCGCATGAACTCCTTGGTGGTGAAGACGAGCTCGTGGTAGAGCACCCAGCGGGGCTGCTCCTCGAAGAGGGAGCTGTTGGGGTGGATGAAAACCGTCTGCTGGTGCTTCACCGTGCGGTAACCGCCCCGCGTCAGCCGCGCCGTGTGGTAGAAGAAGCCGGCGGTGATGGCCTGGGGAGGGGGGCGGCAGGTTGGGGGTCAGCATCGGGGGAAAGAGGGGTGCCAGAGGATCCTGGGGTGGGGGAGCAGGACGCAAAATGGGGGTCCCTGGAGGGCCCAGGAGGGGAAATGGGGTGATCTCTGCAGGTTCTGCGGGGGACTTGGGGGGTCTCAGGGGCTGCTGGGGGCTCCCAGGAGGGAAAATGAGGGTCCCTGGGGATCTCATGAAGGGGAAATTGGGGTCCCCACAGGTCTTGGGGGAAACCTGGGTGTCCCAGAGGCTTTTGGGAGTCCCAAGATGGGAAATGGGAGTCCCAGGAGAGGAAATGGGTCACTGGGGATCCCACAGAGGAAAACGGGGGTCCCTGCAGGTCCTGGTAGAAATGTGGAGGTCCCAAGAAGGGAAATAGGGGTCCCTAGGGATCCCAAGAGGGGAAATGGGGGTACCAGGGGTCCAATGGGGGGGAAATGGGAGTCCCCATGGGTCCTGGGGGGAACTTAGGGGTCCCAGAGGCTCCTGGTGGGGTGCCAGGAGGGGAAATGGGGGTCCCTGTAGTCCCAGGCTAGGAAATGCGGGCCCCCGAGGATCAAAGGAGGAGACATGGGTGGGCCCAGTGGGCCCAAGATGGGAAATGGGGGTTCCTGGGGATCCCAGAAGGGGAAGTGGGAGTCCCAGGGGGTCCCAGGAGGGAAAATGGGGGTCCCTGGTGATCCTATGGGGGCAGGAATGGGGTTCCCTGCAGGTCCCTGGGGCAACTAGGGGGTCTCAAGAGTCTCCTGGGGGTCCCTGGAGTGGAAATGGGGGTTCCCAAGGGGGAAACGGGGGCCCTGGGGTGGAAACCGGGGGCTCCGCGGGCAGTTGGGGGGTCCCGGGGTGGGGGGAACATGGGGGTGACCTTGCGGACGGGTCCGTAGTCGCCGGCGCAGGAGGAAGGGGCAACCTCGACGCGCTCCATCAGCCCCTCCAGCTGCTCCCGCACGTCCCGCGCCCGGCGCAGGGAGCGCGCCTGGACAAAGTGCTCGTAGCACCACTGCAGGGAGTGTCCGCTGGCCACCCACTGTGGGGGGGGGGGAGACAGGGACACGGGGGGGGGACACGGACACAGAGGGGGGACACAGAGAGGAGCAAGGACATGGCGGGACACAGTGGGGACAGGGACACGGGAGGGGAGGACAAGGACACAGTCAGCACCTGGACCTGGACACCCACCCCGTGCCCCCAGCCTGCCCCCCAGGGCCTCCCTGAACCCCCCAAGCGGCCCCCCAGCCCCACAGACCGGCCCCCCCCACTCCGAAGACTCTGTACCCCCCAACCTGCTCCCCAGACACCCCCCCCGGACTTCCCCCCCAGGGTCCCCGTGACACCCCATACCCCTCAACCTGCCCCCTGATGCCCATATTTACCCCCCAGTACCACCCCCTGAGACACCCTGTACCCTCCAAAGCCCCCCCGCTCCATATTTACCCCCCCCCAAGCCCCACATACCCCCCAAACACCCCCCTGCCCCTCAAACCTACGTCCCCCAGCACATCCCATCACCCCGCCACATCCCCATCGGTGTCCCCATCCGTGTGTCATCGTACCCCCCCCCCCACCGTGTCGTGTGTCCCCCCCCCCCTCGCCCCGTGCCTGGTTGTAGACGTTGAGCAGGACGAGGTGGTCCCCCCCGGGGACGTGGAAGCCCAGGCGGGCGCTGTCGGCGTGAAGGACCTTGTCCTTGGGGCGGTAGAAGATGGCGTTGTTGACCGAAAGCATGGCCGCCACCGTCAGCACCTCCTCCGTGCAGCCGTACCTGGGCGGGGGGTTGACGTCACCGCGTCACCGCGGGGACCCAGGATCGGGTAGGGGGGTGGCACCACCCCCTGGTAGGTGCCCGATGGGGGTCAGGGATGGGGACGCCACTGGGACATCTGGGGACAACATGGGGACGCAACGAGGATGCCCAAGGACAACCTGGGGACACCCAGGGGACACCACCAGGACACCAAGGCACAACCCAGGGAGACCTGGGGACAACCTGCAGACACAGGGGGACACCGGGAGGGCACCTGGGGACAACCCAGGGGACACGAGGAGAACGACCTGAGAACACCTGGGGCAACCCGGGGGACAACCAGGGACACCACGAGGACACGCAGCGACGAGCCAGGGGACACCACAAGGACACCCAAGGAACAACCTGGGGGCACCACCAAGCCTCCTGGGGACAACCCAGGGACACCCACAGGGACACCACCAGGACCCCTAGGGACAAACTGGGGACACCATGAGGCCACCCAGGGGACACCCCAGAGAACATCCCAGGCACAAGCCGGGGGACACCCAAGGGGACACCACCAGGACACACGTGAGGACGCCAACAAGGCCACTCACTGCTCGGAGGCCAGGATCATCTTGGCCAACATGGGCTCCACCGGCAGCTCCGCCATGCGCCGGCCCAGCTGGGGACAGGGAGGGGACAGTGTCAGGGCCAGTGCTCCCAGTAACCCCGCTCAGTGCTCCCCGCACCATGGTGACCTCACCCATGGGGTCCACCACCACCATCTCAGCCTCTTCCAGTGCTCCCAGTACCATGGTGAGCTTCACCCAGTGGTTGAGAGCACCCAAGGCCCCCATCCCAGTCCCTCCCAGTGCTCCCAGTACCATGGTGAGCTTCACCCATGGGTTTCAGCACCTGTCTCTCCCAGTACCGTGGTGAGCTCACCCATGGGGTTCACCACCACCATCCCAACCTCTTCCAGTGCTCCCAGTACCGTGGTGAGCTCTCCCAGGTGGTTGAGGGCACCCAGGGCGTAGAGCTGCTCCAGCGCCAGCACCAGCGTCTCGTGGGGTGGCGGGTCCAGGAAGTCGAAGTGGATGAGGTCGTTGATGCCTGGGGACAGGGACATCACCCGCTGTCACCCCAGGGCCACCCCAGACCTCTCCTGGTACCCCAGGGTG
Organism: Buteo buteo; assembly: GCF_964188355.1. Lineage (NCBI taxonomy): Eukaryota > Metazoa > Chordata > Aves > Accipitriformes > Accipitridae > Buteo > Buteo buteo. The sequence continues at coordinate 748,879 of NC_134202.1, forward strand.
TCCCCCACAGCCCAAAATGTCCCCAGTGTCACCCAGGCCCTGAGCTGTGCCCCTGCCCCAAGATGTCTTGAGGCTCCCCTTGTCCCCAAATGTCCCTCGAGATGCTCCCAAGATGCCCCAACAGCCTCCAAGATGCCCTTGAGATACCTCCTAAGATGTCCCGATGGTCCCCAAGACGCCCGGATGTCCCCTGTGGTGCCCCTATCTCCCCTGAGATGCCCTTATGCCCACCCAGGTGCCTCCTGAGACGCCCTGCCACCCATTAAGACATCCCAATGTCCCCTAAGATGCCTCCTGAGATGCCCCAACGCTCCCTAAGGTGCCCCAATCCCTTCCAAGATAGCTCTGGAGAAGCCCTGAGGGACCCTGAGATGCCCCAATCACTCCTGAGATGTCGTAACAGCCCCTACAATGCTCTGATGGCCCCCTGAGATGCCTCCTGAGATGTCCCAGTGCCCCCCAGAATAGCCCGATGCTCCCTAAAATACCTCTTGAGATACCCCCATACCGTCTAAGGTACTTCCTGAGAAGACCTGACAGCCCCTAGGATGGCCCAATGCCCCCAAGATGCCTCCTGAGATACCCTGATAGTCCCCGAGATGCTCCAGTGCCCCCCACAATGCCTCCTGACATGCCCCGATAGTCCCCGAGATGGCCCAATGCCCTCTAAGATGTCCCAATGACCCCTGAGATGCCTCCTGAGACAGTCTGATGGCCCCCAAGATGCCCCAATGGCCCCTCAGACGCCTCCCGAAATGCCCTGATGGTCCCTGAGATGCCCCAATGCCCTCTAAGATGTCCCAATGGTCCCTGAGATGCCTCCTGAGATGACCTGATGGTCCCTGTGATGCTCCAATGCCCCCTGAGATACCTCCTGAGATACCCTGATGATCCCTGTGATGCTCCAATGTCCCCTGAGATACCTCCTGAGATACCCTGATGGTCCCTGAGATGCCCCAATGCCCTCTAAGATGTCCCAATGGTCCCTGAGATGCCTCCTGAGATGACCTGATGGTCCCTGAGATGCTCCAATGCCCCCTAAGATGCCTCCTGAGATGCCCCAATATCCTCTAAGATGCCCCAATGCCCCTAAGATGCCCCTTTAGACCCCAAAATACGTCATACAACCCCACAGCATCCCCGTCTCACCGAGGCTCTTGAGGAGCAGGACGAGGGAGCCCAGGTCGGCACGTTGGATCTCGGGCACCGGCGTCTCCTCCAGCTCATGCTGGAAAGCCCAAGCTGTGTAGAGGCGGAAGCACTTCCCGGGAGCCACCCGTCCCGCCCGGCCTGCCCGCTGGTTTGCCGAGGCCTGCGGGTCAACGTCACCGGTCACCAGCAGGGCCACGGGGTGGGGGAGACAGGGGGAACGTGGAAGGACAAGGGACACGGCTGTCCATGGGCACCCAGAGGCATGGGGACCCAGAGATGTGGGGACCAAGGGACATGGGGACATGGAGACCAAGGGACGTGGGGACACAGGGACATGGGGACATAGCTGCCCATGGGGACCCAGAGGAATGGGGACCTGGGGACGTGGAGGGGACGAAGGAACATGGCTGCCCACGAGGATCCAGACAAATGGGGACCCAGTAACATGGGAACCAAGGGATGTGGGGACACCCGGGGACAAAGGACATGGCTGCCCACAGGGACCCAGAAGCACAAGGACCTGGGGACCCAAAGAGAGGACCTGGAGACCTGGGGACTCAGTGACATGAGGACACGGTGACCAAGGGACGTGGAGACACAGGGACACGGTGACCAAGGGACATGAGGACACCAGAACACAACTGCCCGTAAGAACCCTGGGGACATGGGGGGACACCAACCCCTGCAGAAGGGCCACAGGAGGGGACACAGCCACCTAAGGGGACACGGCGGGGGGGGTGACACAGCGAGGGAGGTGACAGGGGAGGTGACAGGGGGTGACGCGGTACCCGGGAGCAGGGGGTGACCACGAGGGACTCCATGCCGGTGCGGGCGCTGTAGCTCTTCTGCTTGCAGAACCCGGGGTCCAGCACGTAGACGATCCCGTCGATGGTCACCGACGTCTCCGCGATGTTGGTGGCCACCACTACCTGGGGGGAGGGGAGGGGATGTCACAGGCTCTGCCCACCCCGGGCTCCACCCCATGAGCCCCCACCCTCTTAAGCCCCACCCTCTTAAGCCCCAGCCCTTTAACTCCACCTTATTAAACCCTACCTCTCAGACTCCACCCACAGACCCCACCCTATCAAGCCCCACCTCCTTAAGCCCCATCCCCAGTCTCACCCCATTAAACCCCACTCCTGGACTCTACCTCCTTAAGCCCCGCCTCATCAAGTCCCACCCCTAGGCCCCACCTGCACAGGCTCCACCCCCTTAGACCCCGCCCCATACAGTCCACTCTTTAGACCTCAACTTCTTAGACTCCATCTTATAAGCTCCACCCCTTTTAGGCCCTGCTCTATTAAGCTCTGCCCTTTAGACCTCACCCTACTAAGCCCCACCTCCTTAGACCCTGCCCTAAACCCCACCCTATAAAGCCCCACGCTATTAAGCTGTACTCCATGAGACCTGACCTCTTAAACTCCACCCTATTGAACCCAACCCCTTTAAACCTCACCCTATTAAGCTCCACCCTCTCAGCCACCACCCCTTAAACCCCACCCTATTGAGCACCACCCCTTTAGGCCACACCCCATTATACCCCACCCTATTAAGCCCCATGCCTTAGACCCCACCCTATTAAGCTCTACACTACTAAGCTCTACTCTGTTAAACCTCACCTTCTTAAACCCCACCCCTTAAACTCCACCCTATTAAGCCCCACCCCTTCAGGTCCCACCCTATTCACCCCACACCCTTAGACCCCACCCCTTAGGCCCCACCCAATTAACCCCACCCCTTAGACCCCACCCTCTCAACCTGCCCCCCTCCCTGACTCCCCCTTCCCGGCAGCCCCCACCTCTCCAAAACCCCACCCCCTCAGCCCCACCCTTCTTCCCCTCCCCTCCCAGAAGCCCCTCCCCTTAAAGGGCCAAAGCCCCCCACCTTACGGGCGCCGGGGGGGGTGGGCTCAAAAATACGGGCTTGCATGTCGGAGGGGAGGTTGGCGTAGATCGGCAGCACCAAAAGCTCGGCCAGGCGGGAGCCCAGGCGACGGCAGCGCTCCTGCAGCAGCTCCACGCACGCCTCGATCTCCTCCTGTCACCCACGGGCAGGGGACGTTAAGTGGCAGGGGATGGGGACATCCAGGGGGAGGGGGAAAATGGGGGGGGGGGGGGCAATAGGGACACCCGGAGGGGACAGGGATGATTGGGGAGATGGGGATGCTCAGGGGAATGGGGACATCTGGGAGGGATGGGGATAACCAGGAGGATATCGGGGACACCGGGGGAATGGGGACATCCCCGGGCAGGGGGGACACTGGGGGGGAAGGGGACACCCAGGAGGATGGGGACGGCCGTGGGGATGGAGACACCCAGGAGGACATCAGGGGAATGGGGACATCCAGGGGGACCCAGGAAGGATGGGGATATCCAGGGGGACATCAGGAACACCGGGAGAATGGGGACATCCAGGGGGAATGGGGACACTGTAGGGGGGACACTGGGACACCAGGAGGATGGGGACAGCCATGGGGATAGAGACCCCCAGGGGACATCAGGGGAATGGGGACACCCGGGGGGAAACCGGGGACACCCAGGGGGATGGGGACATCTGGAGGGATGGGGACACTGCGTGGGGCACACTGGGACACAAGGGGGGAAGGGGACACCCAGGAGGACCCAGGGACCCCTGGGGGAATGAGGACATCAGGGGACACCCAGGGGGACAAGGACACCCAGGGGAACGGGGACGGTCACAGGGATGGAGACATCAGGGGACATCCAGCGGGACAGGGACACTCCGGGACACCCAGGGGAACGGGCACAGCCATGGGGATGGCGACACCCAGGGGACATCAGGGACACCCGGGGATGGGGACACCCAGGGGACATGAGGATGACACTGACAGCATGAAGAATATGAGGGGGACAGAGAAAGCGACAGCAAGGACGTGGGGGGTGGCAGGGAGGTGACACGGGGACACCCACTTGCCTGGTGTGGAGGATGATGTCCCCAGGCGGCTGGGTGACACAGGGGTGCCCAGGGGACATGGAGATACTCAGGGGGGGACGTGAGAAGTGGCAGGGAGGGGACGGGGGTGACAGTGGGACACCCACCTGGCCGGTGAGGAAGACGAGGATGTCCCCAGGGGGCTGGGTGACGTGGATCTGCAGCACCGACACCACGCACGCCTCCAGGTAGTCGGCCTCGGGCGCCTGGGGAGGGGACATCGAGGGGACATCAGCACCGGGTGTCCCCAAGTGTCCCTAGCCATCCCCCTGCCCCTCCTGCTGCCCAGTGTCCCCCAGTCGCCATGTCCCCCTGCATCGCCCCGTGTCCCCACGTCCCCTGACATCCCCATGTCCCCCACTGTCCCAGTGTCCCCACATCCCTCAACGTCCCCTTCTCCCCTGTCACCCCCCATATCCCCCTGTGCCCTGAGGTCCTCCAACACCCCCCAGTGTCCTCAGATGTCCCTGTGCCCCCATGTCCCCTGATGTCCCCCAGCACCCCACATCCTCCAACATCCCCCAGTGTCCCCAGGTGTCCCCCTGCCCCCCCGTCCCCTCGTGTCCCCCATCGCCCCACATCCCCCAGTGCTCCCACATCCCCTTGCTGCTCCCGTGTCCCCCCTGTCCCCTTGTCCCTCAGCATCCCCTTGTCCCCCAGCACCCTAAAACCCCCTGCTCCCCCCATGTCCCCCGACGTCCCCGTGTCACCTTGGTGTAGTAGATGTCGACGGGGAAGCGGCGCCCGGGGATGCGGAAGACGGGGGCCTGGTCGAAGAAGGCGGAGAAGCGCTGGGTGTCGAGGGTGGCCGAGGCCACCAGCACCTTCAGCTGGGGACGGAACCGGGCGATGTCCTTGATCAGCCCGAAGAGGACGTCGGTGTGCAGGGTGCGCTCGTGGGCCTCGTCCACCATGATCACGCTGCGGGGACAGGGGGGATGGGCATGGGGACACATATGGGGACGTGGGGACAAGCGTGGGGACAGATATAGGGAGGGGGGCATGGGTGTGGGGATGTGGGGACACGTATGGGGATGTGGGGACAAGCGTGGGGACAGGTATGGGGACATAAGAACAGGTATGGGGACACAGGGATAAGTGTGGGGACAGGTGTGGGGACAGGGGGACACGTATGGGGACGTGGGCACAAGCATGAGAACAGGTATGGGGACAGGAGAACAAGTGTGGGGTCACAGGGACAAGCGTGGGGACAGGTGTGGGGTCATGGGGACAGGTGTGAGGACATGGAAAAACCACAGGGACCAGGTATAGGGACACGGGGACAAACGAAGGGACATGGGGACAAGCGTGAGGACAAGCGTGGGGATGTGGGGAGAAGTATAGGGACACGTATGGGGACACAGGGACAGGCGTGGGGATGCAGGGACAGGCGCAGGGACAGTCACAGGAGTGTTGGGATGTGAGACAAGACGCAGGGACATGGAGACAGGCACAAGGACATGAGGACAGGGACATGGGGACACCAAAGTGACACCAGTAAGACTAAGGACAAGGACAGCGACGGGGGCATGTGGCTGCTCTGCCAGTCCCCTGCTGTGTCCCCAATGTCCTCCCACTGTCCCCAACTGCCCCCCATCCCCACAATGTCCCCAATCCCCCCCCCCAGATATTCCCCAGCTCCCCCCCAACTGTCAACCTCCCCCCACACCTTACTGTCCCCATCCCCATGTCCCCAACATCCCTAATGTCCCCATGGTCCCCCAGCCTCTGACGTCCCCAACGTCCCCAATCTCTCTGCTCTCCCCCAACATCCCGATGTCCCCCATGTCCCCATCATCCTCGGTGTCCCCAGCATCTCTGGTGTCCCCCATGTCCCCAGGGCCACCTGTAGGAGCCGAGGTCGGGCTCGGTCAGGAACTCCCGCAGCAGCATCCCGTCCGTCATGTACTTCAGCACCGTCCGCTCCGACGTGCAGTCCTCGAAGCGGATGCTGTACCCCACCTGGGGACAAGGGACATGTCACCAGCGGGGCCCAGTGTCCCCCGACTCCCCCCCTCTGAGTCCCTTAACCCCTCCCCAGCGGTCCCCAGGGTCCCAAACTGTCCCCAGGGTCTCCTGGACACCCCTCGCTTGCCCACGGTGCCCTAATGTCCCCCTGGGGTGTCCTGGGATGGGGATGTGTCCCCTGCGGTCCCCAGGATGGCGACATCTTCCCTGGGGTCCCCTAGGATGGGGACGTGTCACCTAGAGCCCACTAGGACAGGGACATGACATTAGGGTTCCCTGTGTCCTCAGGGTTCTCTGGGACAGAGACATGTCCCCCATGTCCCCTGAGGTCGCCACAATGGGGACATCTTCCTCAGGGTCCCCTAAAATGCAGACAAGTTCCCTAAGGTCCCCAAAGATGGAGACATGTCATTAGTGCCCCCAGTGTTCCTCAGGGTTCCCTGGGACAAGGACCTGTCCCCAGTGTCCCCTACGGTCCCCAGGATGGCAAGGTGTCCCCTGGGTCCCTTGCGAGGGGGACACGACCCCAGCATGTGGATGTGTCCCCAGGGTCCCCTTGGGACAAGGCCACGTCCCCAGGGTTCCTCAGGGTCCCTTTGGGACAGGGACGTGTCCCCAAGTTCCCCTGCCACCCTCAGGTCACCACAGCCACCCCTCAGAGTGTCCCACACGCCTCGTGTCCCCGTCGCTCCACGTCCCCATGTCTCCCCCTGTGTCCCCTTGTCCCTGCGTCACCTCGTTGCCCAGCTTGGTGCCCATCTCGACGGCCACGCGGGCGGCCACGCTCATGGCGGCCACGCGCCGCGGCTGCGTGATGCCGATCTTCAGCCCCTGGCGCGTGTAGCCCTGCGGGGGGGTGTGTGTGTGGATTTGGGGGGGGGGGGGACAGTGAAGACAAGCTTTCCCTGCCCCCTTTGCCCTCCAACTCCCTTATTACCCCCCTGATGCCCCCCCAGCCCCCCATCTGCCCCCCTGAAGCCCCAAACCCCGTTATCTGCCCCCCAAAGCCCCCCATTCTGCCCTGTCACCCCCCCATGCCCCCAAACCCCCTATTTGCCCCCCACAGCCCCTTGATCTGCCCCACATAGCCCCCCCCATCTGTCCCCCAATACCCCCCGATGCCCCCAGCCCCTCATCTTCCCCCCAGCTCCCCTATCTGCCCCCCATGGCCCCCCAGCCCTCCTATCGGCCCCCTATAGCCCCCTGATGTCCCAACTCCTCCATCTGCCCCCCAATACCCCCTTGATGCCCCCCAAGCTCCCTATCTGCCCCCCATCATTGCCCTGATACCCCCAACCCCATTATCTGACCCCCCAACACCCCCAGTCCCTCTATCTGCCCCCCCAATGCTCCCCAGCCCCCCCATCTACCCCTCGATGCCCCCTCATTTGCCCCCCTGATGCCCCCCAGCTCCCCATACCTGCCTCCCATCCCCACTATTTGCCCCCCCAGCCCCCCAAAGGCCCCCCCACCTCCTCGTGCAGGTACTGGGGGATCTGGGTGGTCTTGCCGGAACCGGTCTCCCCCTCGATGACCAGGATTTGGTGCTGAGCGATGGCGGCCACCAGCTCGTCGCGGTAAGGGAAGATGGGAAGGCTACGGCGAACCTCCTGCGCCGACTGCCGCCGCCGCTCCGCCTCTGGCACCGGCGCCGGCGCCTCCTGCGGGTGCCGACAGTGTCACCCCCACAGTCCCCATGTCACCTCCAGTGTCCCCAAAGTCCTCCATTGTCCTCCGAGGGCCCCCCACCACTGCCCGCATGGTGCCTATAGTATCTTCAGGACCCCTTCCAGCACCCAAATCCTCCCTTTGTCACCCCCAAGGTCCCTACCATCCCCCCTAGAACCCCCTCCACCTCCCCAAATTCCCCTTCCATCCCCCCAAAATCCCTCCCATCGCCCCCAGGACCCCCTCCAGCACCCCCAAACGCCCTCACCTTATCAGGCTCAGTGCCTTTCATCTGCACGGCGCTGACGAACTGGATCATCTCATCTTCCTCCAGCACGAAGTCGTAATCTTTGGAGGGCTGACGGCGGGCGGCATCGCGCGCCCCAAACCTCAGGGAAGCCGCCCCTATTCGCTCCTCTTCCCATCGCCGCTGCTCGTCCCGGGGGGCCATCCGCTCTTCCTCCCCTCCCGTTGCTTCCTCACGTTCTGGGATCTTCTACGGGGAGGTGGTGAGAGCGGTGAAACCACGGTGGTGTCCCCCCGAAACCCCCTGCCGTGGCAGGAGGGACCTTGGGGAGATGGAGGGTGGAATTTGAGGCATTGGAGGGAGTCTTGGTGGTGATGGGAGGGATTTTGGGGGGATAAAAGGATGATTTGGGGTGCTGAAGGGGGTCCTGGGGGTGATGGAAAAGACCCTGGGGGGATAGAGAGAGGCTTTGGGGTGGTGGAGGGGAGCTTGGCAGCAATGAGAGCGATCTTGGGGGGGATAGAGACAGGATTTGGGGTGTTGAAGAGGCTCCTGGAGGTGATCGGAGGGACTTTGGGGGGATAGAGGAAGGATTTGGGGTGCTGGAGGAAGTCCCAGGAGTGACAGCAGTGATCTTGAGAGAGGATTTAGGGTGCTGAAGAAGATCCTGGGGGTGATGGAAGGGACTCTGGGTGGATAGAGGGAGGATTTGGGGTGCTGGAGAGGGCCTCAATAGTGATAAGAAAGACTTTGAAAGGATAGAAAAACAATTTGGGGTGCTAGAGAGGGCCCTGGGGGTGATGGAAGGGACCCTGAGGCGGATACAGGGAAGATCGGGGGTGCTGAAGGGAACCTTGACAGTGATGGGAGGGATCTTGCGGGTCTAGAGGAAGGGTTTGGGGTGCTGGCAGGGTTTTGGGGCCCCTCACCTTGCCCCGTGTTTCCTCGGGGATGTAATACCGGTTACTTTTCTCCAGTTTCTCCTTCTCCCCAGCCCGTTTGTACTCGCGGGCCAGATCCCGCACGCGCCGTTTGTACTCCAGCTCACGCCGCTCCGCCCTCGTCAGCGCCTCTTCCCCGAAAAGATATTCCTCATCGGCGATCTCCGCTTCCAGTTCTTCTAATTTATCTCGCTCCCGTTTAGCTAGGTATTCCCGGCGGGACTTTTTCCGTAGCTCTGGAACCTGGATGGGGACACACACACACAGAGAGGGAGGAAAAAAGGGGTGTTGGGGTTCGGTGGAATGCCCCCTCAGTGTGAGGTTGGCCAGATCCTGGAGCTCACCATGGTTTTTTGATCTTCTTCAGCGACTTTGAGGCGTTTCTGGGCTTCTTCATAGGCCTGGGGGGGGGGAGAAAGGGGTGAGGAGGGGAGGGGGACCCCACATTCTAGCTGCAGAGCATGGAGAAGGTCGGGGGGCCTTTACAGCACCCCCAGATCTCCCCGATCCCACCCAGGGATGTTGAAACTGAGCCAGGAGTCAGACAAAGCCCCCACCAGTTCCACCTAAGGACCCCCCAATCCCACCCAGCATCTACCCAATCCCAGCTGGAACCACTAAATCAAACGCAGGGACCCCAAGGAAACTGGCAGGATCCCCCCCCATCCTGGGTGTGACCCCCCAATCCCACCCAGCAACCCCAGCAATCCCAGTTAGGACCCCTGAATCAAACCCAGGGACACCCAGGAGCCAGACAACACCCCCCCACCCCAGGGACCTATCCAGGGACCCTCAATTCCACCCAGGAACCCTAAACCCTCTCCAGGATCTCCCCCCATTCCCACCCAGGGATCCCAAATCCCACCCAAGGACCCCCAAAAGCATGGCAGAACCCCCCTCATCCTGACTGTCACCCCCAAGTCCCACCCAGGGACCCCAATTCCCACTCAACCCCCCTAAATTCCATCAAGGGTACCCAAATCTAAGTCATGGATACCCCAAAATCCTACCCAAGGACCCCCAGGAACCTGGGAGGGCCCCCCAGATTTCCCTCTGGCACCCCAATTCCCACTCAACCTCTCTAAATCCCACCCAGGGAAGCCAATTCCACCCAGGGACTCCCAATTCCATCCAAAGACCCCCAGAAGCTCAGCAGGGCCCCCCAAACACAGCTGGACCCCCTCAAATCGCCCCTGGGACCCCTCCAAAAGGCGTTGTGACCGCCCCCATCACCTTGGCATCGGGGCGGGCGAGGACGGTGCGCGTGCGGTCACGGTCGCGGCGGCGCAGACGCTCGGCGAAGGCGTCGCGTTCTTCCAGGTCCCGCAGCCGTTCCCGCTCCGATGCTTCCCATTCCGCTTCCGGCTCTTCAGGGGGTTCCGGAGCCCTGGTTTGGGAGGGGAGGTCACATGGGGGAACCCCAAAACCCATAGATCTTAATAATTTGGGGGGCCCTAAGGTTTTTTAAATGATCTTGAGAGTGTGAACCTCCAGGGGGGACTCAGCACCCAGAGGGATCCCAAAAGCTCAGGAAGACCCCAAGAGTCAGGAGGGGACCTTGAGACCCCCAGGAGACTCCCAAAAGCCTGGAGGAGACCCCAATATCCAGGGGGACCTTGAGTACCTGTGGTGACATTCCAGGAGGCAGGAGGAAACCTTGAGACCCCCATAACTGGGGGGGGGAACCCCAAGAATCAGGGGAACCCTGAGGGGCAGGAGGAAACCCCGAGACCCCCATAATCGGGGGGGGACCCCCAAGAATCAGGGGGACTCTGAGGGGCAGGAGGAAACCCCGAGACCCCCATAACTGGGGGAGGAACCCCAAGAATCAGAGGGACCCTGAGGGGCAGGAGGAAACCCCGAGACCCCCATAATCGGGGGGAGAACCCCAAGAATCAGGGGAACCCTGAGGGGCAGGAGGAAACCCCGAGACCCCCATAATCTGGGGGAGACCCCAAGAATCAGGGAGACCCTGAGGGGCAGGAGGAAACCCCAAGACCCCCATAACGGGGGGGGACACCCCGATAATGGGGGGGACCCCAAGAACGGGGGCTACTCACGGGGGCGTCGGCGGCGAAGGGCTGGAGGCCTCGGGCGACTCGGAGCGTCGTCGTCGGAGGTGTCGTCGGCGGCGGTGGGAAGCGTCGGCCATGCCGGGGGTGGAGCCATGGGAAGGGGCGGAGCTGGGGGCGGGGCCCGCCCCCTCGTCGTCGCTATCGACCAATCGGTAGCCCTGGCTGCGGCGCTGCAGCTCCCGCGCCGCCCGCTCGGCCGCTCGGCCTGGGGGCTCCCGCGGTGCCTCCCGGGGGACCTGGGGGCGGGGACAGCGTCAGGACACGCCTCCTCTGCGGTTAGCCACGCCCCCGTGCCTGGCCCCACCCCTCGAGCTGGCCACGCCCGCCCGCACCCCAATGCCCCTTTATTGGACACGGCTTGCCTGGGGGTGCTCAGGCATGCAAACCACGCCCCCTCCGCCTGACCCCGCCTCCCCAAGCCCCACCTTCTCACCTTAAAGCCACACACCCCACAAGACACGCCCCTACCCACGTGTAGCATTACTAGGCTCCTCCCACACACTACCTTAGAAGCCCCGCCCCCTCTGAGGCAGCCACGCCCCTTCCCGCCAAAGCCACCCCGCGATAAGCCCCGCCCCATCTCCTAGCAGGCCACGCCCCCCACCCGCAAAGTTTCCCCTCCCACTAAGTCGAACGGGGAAGCGCCGCCCACTCCCCCCCTCGGAGCCCCGCCCCGCATGGGGAAGCCCCGCCCACCTTGTCCCACAGCTCCCGCGCGAAGGCGCGCACGCGCGGCTCCTCCACTCGCAGCGCCTCCGTTTCCCGCAGCCGCTCCAGCAGCTCCTCCACGCTACGGCTCCGCCGCGCCAGCGCCACCAGGAAGGCGGGGACGTGCCGCCCGCTCAGCCCCAGCAGAGCCTGTAGCTCCCCGGATACCCACCGCTCCAGCGCCGCCGCCGCCGCCGCCGCCGCCATGATCGTCCCCTACTTCCGCCTTCCCTCCGCGGCCGCCGTACTGCCGCCCGTAGCCAATCCCCCTCAGCGCTCTGCGCATGCGTGGTTGTAGAGCACCGCCCCTCTCGCTCTACGCATGCGCCCCGCCCGCTTCGTCCTCCCGCCCCGCCCTCGCGGCGCGCTCGCGCTCTACCGCGGCGCTCCACGCATTCGCCCCCCCCCCCCCCCCACCGGCGTCCGCGCATGCGCGATCGCGCTCTACCGTAACTTTAAAAAAAAAAATATCTATAAACCTGCCTTTTCGCCTCCAGTTCCCCCCCCGCCCCGGTGTCACCAGCCAAGCTCACAGCAGCCGCCATCACCTTTTATTGTCGCTTGTCGCGGTACAGTGCAGCCAAGAGGCGGCGCGGCCCTCCCCACGGTAAGCCCAGGGCTTCGTCGTCATGGCAACGGGAGTAGGCCTCGGGCTCCGTTGCCATGGCTACGGGAGCAGGCCTCAGGCTTCGGCCTCCTCCGCCATTTTGTCTCCCCTCCACCGCTCCCACCCTCGGCCGATGGCAGCCGGTCCTCCCCCCCCCCCCCAACTCCCGCCTGTTTCCCCCCACCCCACGCCGGCCACCGGCCGCCATCCTTCATGCTCCCACTCGGCCATTGCTCCTCAGCCGTTTGGCCTCTGTCCGCCGTTGGGCCTCCCTCGGCCGTTTTGGAGCCTTCCTCCTCACCCATCCCCTCCCTCACCATCAGCCACCACAGCAATAAATCACGTCCCATCCCCCCCCCCCAGCATAGCCCCCCCCAGCTAATACTGCCATGGCTTTGCCCCCCCCCCAGCCCAGTTGTAACTGAGCCTGGCCCAGTTCCTAACTGGGGCAGCTCTGGTTGACCCAATACTGACAAAGTTGCCCCACCCCTGGCTAAAAAAAGCCCTTAATTAGGCTAAAAAAAACCACCTCATTAAGGATAATTGCCGCCCCCCCCCCCCAACTAGAAAAGCTACAAAATGGGGAGAGAAGAGTGGGATAACCCCCCCAAAAAAAATCTCCCCACGGTGCCCCAGCAGGGGGGGGCAGAATGCCGCTGGGTCCCCACAGAGGGGACAGTGTCCTTGTGCCCGCCCCTCCTGGGGCAGTTTTGGGGGGGGGGGGGGTCCTTGTCCGTGCATCTGGCCCTGTCCAGCCCCGCCGGGGGGTCCCTCAGGTCCGGCCCTGTCCCCCCCTTCGCTGGCAGGGGGGTGGGGGGCCCAGCATGGCTCCCCCCCACCCCCCCGCCGTGGGGCAGAGGCCGGGGTTACCGCCTGCAGGACTCATCTGGGGGAGGGGAGGAATGGGGGGTGAGGACCAAAGCATCTGGGCCCCCTATTAGCCCCCCCAACACCCCCAGGGGACCCAGGTGTCCGGGGCCCCCCATTATACCCTCTAAACCCCCCCAGGTGTCCAGGGCCCCCCATTACCCCCTTAACCCCCCCCCAGGTGTCCAGGGCCCCCCATTACCCCCTTAACCCCCCCCCAGGTGTCCAGGGCCCCCCTTTACCCCCCCGAACCCCCCAGGTGTCCAGGGCCCCCCTTTACCCCTTAACCCCCCCCAGGTGTCCAGGGCCCCCCTTTACCCCCTTAATCCCCCCCAGGTGTCCAGGGCCCCCCTTTACCCCCCCTAACCCCCCCAGGTGTCCAGGGCCCCCCATTACCCCCTTAATCCCCCCCAGGTGTCCAGGGCCCCCCTTTACCCCCCCTAACCCCCCCAGGTGTCCAGGACCCCCCATTACCCCCCTTAACCCTCCCCAGGTGTCCAAGGATCCCCATTACCCCCCCTCAGCCCCCCCCCTCCAGGGCACCCAGGCATCAGAAGCCCCCCATTACCCTCTTCAACACCCCCCCCCCCAGAGCACCCAGTCATCTGGTGCGTGTGTACCCCCCCCCAAAAGCCACCCCAGGGCACTCACCCACAAGCAGGGCACGGGCTCGCAGCCCCCCTGGCAGCCCCCGCACCGGAGGGGGCTCGTCCTCATCCTCATCCTCATCAGGGGCCGAGGGGGGGCCGGGAGGGGGTGGCTCTTCGGGGGGGCCCCAGGCTGCCAGCACTGCCCCCTCCGAGGGGTAGCAGAAGGTGCGCTCCAGCTCCCGCTCGCTGAACCAGATCTTCAGCTGGGGGGGGGGACACGGGGGGACACAACACAGGACATGGGGACATTGTGGGGATGGGGGCACCCCCCGGGGTCACCCTGGGGGACACCCTGGGGAAAGGGGTGGCATGGGGACACCCTGGGGACACCCTGGGGATGGGGACACTTTGGGGATGGGGACGCCCTGGGGACACCCATGGGGTCACCCTGGGGATGGGGACACCCTGGGAAAAGGGGTGGCATGGGGACACCCCAGGGTCACCCTGGGGAAAGGGGTGGCATGGGGACACCCATGGGGTCACCCTGAGGATGGGGACACTTTGGGAACAGGGACACCCTGGGGAAAGGGGTGGCATGGGGACACCCCAGGGTCACCCTGGAGAAAGGGGTAGCATGGGGACACCCTGAGGATGGGGACACTTTGGGGACGGGGACACCCTGGAGAAAGGGGTGGCATGGGGACACCCTGGGGACACCCTGGGGAAAGGGGACACTTTGGGGACGGGGACACCCTGGGGAAAGGGGTGGCATGGGGACACCCTGGGGACACCCCAGGGGTCACCCTGGGGACAGGGACACCCTTGGGAAAGGGATGGCATGGGGACACCCGTGGGGTCACCCTGGGGATAGGGACACTTTGGGGACAGGGACACCCTGAGGATGGGGACACCCTTGGGTAAGGAGTGGCATGGGGACACCCCAGGGTCATCCTGGGGTAAGGGGTGGCATGGGGACACCCTGGGGATGGGGACATTTCAGGGATGGGGACACATTGGGGAAAGGGGTGGCATGGGGACACCCCTGGGGACATCCCCGGGGTCACCCTGGGGATGGGGACACTTTGGGGATGGGGACACCCTGGGGACAGCATGGGGACGGGGACACCTTGGGGTCACTCTGGGGATGGGATCACCCTGGGGACATGGGACATCGTGGTGACAGAGGTGCAGGGGTGGCATGGGGACGGCCCAGGGACTTCTCGGGGACAGGGACACCCTGGGGACAACGTCACCCTGGGGTCACCTCGGGGACGGGGTCACCCTGAGGACAAGGTCACCCTGGGGATGGGGACAACTCGGGGACCCCGCGGGGACCCCGCGGCCCCACGACGTGCCCAGCTCCGGGGAGAAGCAGGGACGTGAGTGTGTCTGTGTGTCGCGTCCCCCCCCTCCATGGAGGTTCCCATGGCAATTAATCCACCTCCTGGCTTAATCGTAATTAACGGGAGGTTATTAATGACCGAGGGGGGGGGTCACGCGGCCCCACGGGGTGCGGGGGGGGATGGGAGCAGGGCAGAGGAAGGGGGGGCTGGGCAGGGGACCCAGGCATCCGGACAGCCTCACCCTGCGGGAACCGCTTCCTCCCCCCCATGCCCCCCCCGCCAGGGTTCCTGTTTTTGGGGTGCCCCAGAGGATTCTGGGTAATGCGGGGGGGGGGGGGGTGTATTTGTGACAAACAACCCCCCCCCCCCCCGGTTTAACCACCAGACCCCTCTGCTCCTCCATCACAGGGGGACCCAGATGTTGGGGCCCCCAAGACTTCACCCCCCCCCCAAAAAAAAAAACCAAACCCAAAAACCAAGAGGGACCCAGGCGTCCGGGTGCGTACTGGCTGCCCGCTTCTTCCGCGGGGGGGTGAAGTGCAGGCAAGAGTGCGGGCAGGACGTGCGGGCAGGGAGAGGAAGCGACAAGGACCCAGGCGTCCGGGTGCCCAACCCCCCCCCCCAGTTACTCTTGTTGCCTTCCCACAACTTGGGGGGGGGGGACCCGGGACAGGGACGAGGGTTGGGGACCCCGGGAAGGGACAGGGATGGGGACACGGGTCAAGAAGGGGACAGGAGCGAGGGTTCAGGAGGGGACAAGGGCGAGGACAAGGGATGGGGATGAGGGGTCCAGGAGGGGACAAGGATGGGGACAGGGGGTCCAGGAGGGGACATGGACCAGGGATGGGGACATGGAGGTCCAGGAAGGGACAAGAATGGGGACAGAGAGTCCAGGAGGGGACATGAACCAAGGATGGGGACATAGAGGTCCAGGAGGGGACAAGGATGGGGACAGAGAGTCCAGGAGGGGAGATGGACCAGGGATGGGGACATGGAGGTCCAGGAATGGACATGGACCAGGGATGGGGACATGGAGGTCCAGGAGGGGACAAGGATGGGGACAGAGGGTCCAGGAGGGGAGATGGACCAGGGATGGGGACATAGAGATCCAGGAGGGGACAAGGATGGGGATGGGGGTCCAGGAGGGGACAAGGATGGGGACAGGGGGTCCAGGAGGGGTGATGGACCAGGGATGGGGACATAGAGGTCCAGGAATGGACATGGACCAGGGATGGAGACATGGAGGTCCAGGAGGGGACAAGGATGAGGACAGCGATGGGGTGGGTCTAGCAAGGAACAGGGGATGAGGCCAGGGAACAAGAAGGTCCAGGAGGGGATGAGGGTGGGGGACAGGGACGAGGAGGTCCAGGAGGGCACAAGGATGGGGGAGAGTGACACTGGTGGGGCTCCAGGAGGGGATGAGGGGACGGGGACAGGGAGGAGGCTCCAAGAAGGGACAAGGATGGGGACAGCGTGGGGTCCAGAAGAGGACGGGGGACAAGGATGGGGACAAGGGACAGGGTGGCAGGAGGTCGAGGGGCTGGAGGATGCACGCGGGACCCCGGGGGACATAGAGGGGCCACTGGGGGGGGGGGGCGGGGAGGGCACAACAGGAACCGCGGGGGTGACATGGGGCTACACAAGGGGACATGGAGGGGGACACGGGGGGTCCCTACCTTCTTGCGGTGGGGGTCGTTCTTGGCCAGGCAGGAGCGGGGCAGGGCCAGGTACCCGCCGATGACCTGGATCTCCTCGGCCGTGGGGTAACGCTTCTTGGGGGGCCCCGGGGGAGCAGCCGGGGGGGCGGGAGGCGTCGGAGGGGCGGGGGACCCTCCTTCGGGGCCGTTGGCGGTCACCCCCCGCCGGGGTCGCACCGTAATGGTGTTACCGCTACGGCGTTGCAGGGCCGGGTGGGCCAGGGGGGGCCCGGGTTCGCGGCGGGGCACCCCTCGCATGGCCGCCGGCCCGCTGCCCGCCCCCCCAACCGGGGCCACCCCGGGGCTGCCGGCACCCGGCCCCTCCCCAGCACCGCCCTCGACACGCCCCTGCACGGGTGTCATGGCCGCCGCGGGCGTGGGGGCCGCCGCGGGCGTCGCGGTTCCCACGGGTGTCACGGCCACCACGGAGCCCTTGGCTGACCCCTGTCCCTCGGCCGTCCCAGTGCCCTCGTGGCCATCGACTGTCCCTTGTCCTCCTGGTGGCCCCCGTCCCTCGACCATCTTCCAGCTCTTGACCATCCCCTTGACCGTCCCCTGGCCCTCAACTGTCCCCAGGTCCTTGGTTGTCCCCTGGCCCTCAACCGTCCCTGGGCTGGTGGCCATCCCGTGGCCCTTGGCCGTCCTGCGGGTCTCAGCCATCTGCTGTCCCTCAGCCATCCCCTGTCCCTCAACTGTCCCCAGGTCCTTGGCTGTCCCCTGGCCCTCAGCTGTCCCTGGGCTGGCGGCCAACCCGTGGCCCTTGACCGTCCTATGGGTCTCGACCGTCCTACAGCCTTCGGCTGTCCCCCGTCCTTCAACTGTCCCCACCATGCCCTTGACTGTCCCCCATGTCTCAACTGTCCCCAGGTCCTTGGTCGACCCCTGGCCCTCAACTGTCCCTGGGCTGGTGGCCAACCCGTGGCCCTTGACCGTTCTATGGGTCTCGACCGTCCCTTGTCCCTCAACCGTCCCCCAGCCCTTGGCCATTCCCCGTCCCTCAACTATCTCCAGGTCCTTGGTTGTCCCCAGACCTTCAGCTGTCCCCGGGCTGATGGCCAACCCATGGCCCTTGACCGTCCTACAGCCCTCGACTGTCCCCTGTCCCTCAGCTGTCCCCAGACCCTTGGCTAAGCCCCATCCCTTGACCAACCCAAGGCCCTTGACTGTCCCCCGTGTCTCAATTGTCCCAAGGTCCTTGGTTGTCCCCTGTCCCTCCACCGCCCCCGGGCTGAGGGTCAACCTGTGGCCCTCAACCGTCCTACAGCCCTCAGCCATCCCCTGTCCCTCCACTGTCCCCACACCCTTGACTGAACCCCGTGTCTTGACCGTCCCCAGGTCCTTGGTTGTCCCCAGACCCTCAGCTGTCCCTGGGCTGATGGCCAACCCATGGCCCTTGCCCATCCTATGGGTCTCAGCTATCTGTTGTCCCTCAGCTGTCCCCTGTCCCTCAACTGTCCCCGTGCCCTTGGTTGACCCCAGACCATCAACCATCCCCGGGCTGCTGGCCAATCCATGGCCCTTGACCGTCCTATGGGTCTCAGCTACCTGCTGTCCCTCACCTGTCCCTTGTCCCTCAACTGTCCCCATGCCCTTGACCACCCCCCGCGTCTCGACTGTCCCTACGCCCTTGGTTGTCCCGGGACCCTCAACTGTCCCCGGACTGGTGGCCAACCCATGGCCCTTGACTGTCCTATGGCTCTCAGCCACCTGCTGTCCCTCAACTGTTCCCATGCCCTTGACCGCCCCCCGCGTCTCGACTGTCCCCACACTCTTCGTTGTCCCCAGACCCTCAACTGTCCCCGGACTGGTGGCCAACCCATGCCCCTTGACCACCCCGTGGGTCTCAGCCCCCTGCTGCCCCCCGGCCCCTCCTTGCCCCTCGCACCCCTCATCCCCCGAGGTACAATGGCGGTTGGGGGACGTCCCGGGGGGGCTCTCGGGGAGACCCTCGGTGCTGAGCGAGCGGGCAGGGGGCCGCGGGGCAAAACGACTGAGCAGGCGACTGACCCGACCCCGGGTGGGTTCGCTCTCCCCGCAGCGCTCCAGCCCCTCGGCGCTCCGGCTCAGGCCCGGCGCCAACGCCAAGGACCCCCCATCAGGGACCCCCCCCCCGGCGGCTCCTGCTTTGGCTCGACGCCGTTCCAGCAGCTCCCGCTTCCAAGGGGGCAACTGAGCCGCCCGGTCCCGCTGCTCCCGCTCCCGCCGTCGAGCCGCCTCCTCCTCCCGCCGGCGCCGTTCCAGCAGCTGCAGTTTCCAACCCGGCACGGCCATCGCCTGCGGCGGGATGGGGCGATGCGGGGATCGGGGTGGGGGAACGGGAGGGGATCGGGGAGGGGGGGGCGGTGGAGTTACAGGGGGTAGGGGAGGAACCAAGGATGGGGCTTGAGGAACCAAGGATGGGGTTGGGGAAGGCACCAGGGATGGAGCTGGTGGAGGAACCAGGAGTGGCGTTGGGGCTGGTGGAGCCACCAGGGATGAGGACTGGGATGGTGTTAGGGGGATGCTGGAGCCACCAGGGATGGGCCCAGGGATGGTGGAGGCACCAAGGATGGGGCTGGTGGAGGAACCAGGGATGGGGACTGGGATGGTGAAGCCACCAGGGATGGGGAGTGGGATGGTGAAGCCACCAGGGATGGGACTGGTGGAGGGACCAGGGATGGGGACTGGGATGGTGTTAGGGGGATGCTGGAGCCATGAGGGATGGGGACTGGGATGGTAAAGCCACCAGGGATGGGGACTGGGATGGTGTTAGGGGGACGCTGGAGCCACCAGGGATGGGGATGGGGATGGTGGTGGCACCAAGGATGGGGCTGGTGGAAGAACCAGGGATGGGGAGTGGGATGGTGAAGCCACCAGGGATGGGACTGGTGGAGGGACCAGGGATGGGGACTGGGATGGTGTTAGGGGGATGCTGGAGCCACCAGGGATGGGGACTGGGATGGTGTTAGAGGGATGCTGGAGCCACCAGGGATGGGGACTGGGATGGTGAAGCCACCAGGGATGGGGACTGGGATGGTGTTAGGGGGATGCTGGAGCCACCAGGGATGGGGACTGGGATGGTGTTAGAGGGATGCTGGAGCCACCAGGGATGGGGACTGGGATGGTGAAGCCACCAGGGATGGGGACTGGGATGGTGTTAGGGGGATGCTGGAGCCATGAGGGATGGGGACTGGGAAGGTGAAGCCACCAGGGATGGGGACTGGGATGGTGTTAGGGGGACGCTGGAGCCACCAGGGATGGGGATGGGGATGGTGGTGGCACCAAGGATGGGGCTGGTGGAAGAACCAGGGATGGGGACTGGGATGGTGGAGCCACGGGGGACAAGGGACACCAGAGCCATCAGGGATGAGGGAACCACCAAGGACAGGGACACCGGAGCCACCAAGAATGGGGATGAGGATGGTGTTATGGGAATGCTGGAGCCACCAGGGATGGGGATGGGGATGGTGGTGGCACCAAGGATGGGGCTGGTGGAAGAACCAGGGATGGGGACAGGGATGGTGGAGCCACGGGGGTGGGGGACACAAGGCCACCAAGGATGGGAGGCATCAGGGCCACCGAGGACGGGGACAGGGATGTTGGAGCCACTGGGACGGGAGCCTCCGAGGCCACCAGAGATGGGGACCACCAGGAACGGCGACAGGACCCACCGGGACGGGGCTGACAAAGCCCCCAGAGATGGGGACACACTGGTGGATGCTGGTGGGACAGAGAGGGGACACTTGGGGACATGGGGACGGACGTCGTCACCCCCCGTCACGCTTCCGGCCCCTGACAGCCCCGCACATGGCCGAGGCGGGGAGGTGGGGGGGGGAAACCCAGGCTTCTGGGGGGGGGGGGGGCCCATACTTGGGGTGGGGGGCTCGAAGGGAGGGACCCAGCTATCTGGGACCCCCCCCCCCACCCTACCCCAGGGTGGGGGGCGACCGGGGGACCCAGCTCTTCGGCCGGGAGCGCTGCCTTTGTCGGGGAAGGGCGGAGGTGGAAGTGGGGGGGGGTTGGAAGGGAAATCCCAGTCTCTGTGTGTGTGTCCCCCCCCCCGCACCCGGAGGGACCCAGGAGTCCAACTGGGGGGTCGGGGGGGGGGGGGGGTCCCAGTATACTCACCCCGGGATGGAGCGGGACCCAGGCGGCCGGGAGGGACCCAGGCGTCCGAGGAGGGGGGGGGGGAGGAGGAGGAGGAGGAGGAGGAAGGCGGGGGGGGGGATGAAAAGCGGCTTTTCCCGCGGGGGGGGGGGGGATGACTCGCAGGAACCCAGACGTCCGGGCGGGTTCTCCCCCCCCCCCCCCCCAGCTTTGTGATCCACCCGCTGGGGGCTCGGGAGTCCGAATTTGGGGGGGGGGGCGGGGTTAACTCCGAAAAAATCTGCCCGGAACCCAGAAGTCCCGGGGGGGGGCGGGGGGGACACGACACCCAGGCGTCCGGGGGAACGGGGGGGGTGGGGGGACACCCAGGGGTCCTGGGGGGGGGGGGGCGACACCCAGGGGTCCGGGAGAGACCCCCAGAACCCCCCCCCCCGCAATGCAGGGGGGTGGTCTTTGTGTGCAGAGGGGGGGGGGGGGAGGGGAGAGGGGAGGGGCTTGTTTGGAGGAGGGGGCGGGGCCGCCGGGGTGTTATTGTAGGGTCGCCCAAGCAGCGCCACCGCGCGGTCGCCGGGGGGGGAAAGCCCGGAGACCTGGGGGGGGGGGGGTGTCCCCCCCCCGAGGGATCCCCAGATCCCCCCAGATCCCAGTGAACCTCAGGGCACCCCCCCCGGATCTCCCCCCTCACCTTGGTTTTGGGGGTCTCCCTTGATTCCTCCCCCCCCCCCCCCGGGGTCTCCCTGGATCCCCCCACAGATCCTGCCCCCCCCCCCGGGGGGGGATTCCCGGATCCCCCCCATCCCAGTGATCCGATTCCCCCCCGCCTTGGTTCTGGGGGTCTCCCTTGATCCCCAGGGTCTCCCTGGATCCCCCCAGATCTTTCCCACCAAGGCAGCTCAGATTTTGGGGATCCCCCGGATCCTCCCCTTCCTTAATTCCCAGGATCAGACCCTGGATCCCCCCCCCCAATCCTCAGGATTCTCCCAGGATTCCTCTCGTCCAGGAGCTCCCGTATCCCTGATCTTCAGGCTTCACTCCAGGACCCCGCTGTCTGGGAACCTCTGGATCCCCCAGGACCTTCCCTCCCTGCGATCCCCCCCCCCCAGTATTCCTGCTGTTGGGGACCCCCCTGGATCCCCCCAATTCCCAGGATTCCCCCCAGGATCCCCCCCAATCCCCAGGATTCCCCCCAGGATCCCCCCCAATCCCCAGGATTCTCCCGCAGGATCCCTGCTCCCTGGGACCCCTCAGATCCTCCTGGATCCCCCCCGATCCCCAGCATTCCCCCCCCTCCTGGGACCCCCTGGACCCCCCCGATTCCCAGGATTCCCCCCAGGATCCCCCCCAATCCCCAGGATTCTCCCCCAGGATCCCTGCTCCCTAGGATCCCTCAGATCCTCCTGGATCCCCCCTGATCCCCAGCGTTCCCCCCCCTCCTGGGACCCCCTGGGTCCCCCCGATTCCCAGGACTCCCCCCAGGATCCCCCCCAATCCCCAGGATTCCCCTCAGGATCCCCCCCAATCCCCAGGATTCTCCCCCAGGATCCCTGCTCCCTGGGACCCCTCAGATCCTCCTGGATCCCCCCGATCCCCAGCATTCCCCCCCCTCCTGGGACCCCCTGGGTCCCCCCGATTCCCAGGATTCCCCCCAGGATCCCCCCCAATCCCCAGGATTCCCCTCAGGATCCCCCCCAATCCCCAGGATTCTCCCGCAGGATCCCTGCTCCCTGGGACCCCTCAGATCCTCCTGGATCCCCCCCGATCCCCAGCATTCCCCCCCCTCCTGGGACCCCCTGGGTCCCCCCAATCCCCAGGATTCCCCCCAGGATCCCCCCCAATCCCCAGGATTCTCCCGCAGGATCCCGGCTCCCTGGGACCCCTCAGATCCTCCTGGATCCCCCCCGATCCCCAGCATTCCCCCCCCTCCTGGGACCCCCTGGACCCCCCCGATTCCCAGGATTCCCCCCAGGATCCCCCCCAATCCCCAGGATTCTCCCCCAGGATCCCTGCTCCCTGGGACCCCTCAGATCCTCCTGGATCCCCCCTGATCCCCAGCATTCCCCCCCCTCCTGGGACCCCCTGGGTCGCCCCAATTCCCAGGATTCCCCCCAGGATCCCCCCCAATCCCCAGGATTCTCCCGCAGGATCCCTGCTCCCTGGGACCCCTCAGATCCTCCTGGATCCCCCCTGATCCCCAGCGTTCCCCCCACTCCTGGGACCCCCTGGGTCCCCCCAATTCCCAGGATTCCCCTCAGGATCCCCCCCAATCCCCAGGATTCCCCCCAGGATCCCCCCCAATCCCCAGGATTCTCCCCCAGGATCCCTGCTCCCTGGGACCCCTCAGATCCTCCTGGATCCCCCCTGATCCCCAGCATTCCCTCCCCTCCTGGGACCCCCTGGACCCCCCCGATTCCCAGGATTCCCCCCAGGATCCCCCCCAATCCCCAGGATTCTCCCGTAGGATCCCTGCTCCCTGGGACCCCTCAGATCCTCCTGGATCCCCCCTGATCCCCAGCATTCCCCCCGCTCCTGGGACCCCCTGGGTCCCCCCAATCCCCAGGATTCCCCTCAGGATCCCCCCCAATCCCCAGGATTCTCCCGCAGGATCCCTGCTCCCTGGGACCCATCAGATCCTCCTGGATCCCCCCCGATCCCCAGCATTCCCTCCCCTCCTGGGACCCCCTGGGTCCCCCCAATTCCCAGGACTCCCCCCAGGATCCCCTAGGGACCCCCTGGATTCCCCCCCCAATCCCTAGAATTCCCCCCCCAGGATCCCCACTTCCCAGACTCCCCCCAGATCCCCAAGAATCCCCCCCCCCCGGGATTCCCTCTCCGGGGACCCCCAGGATCTCCCCACATCCCCAGGCACCCACCCCCCCGGATCCTCAGGATTCGACCCCCTTCCCAGATCCCCCCCCCCCCAGATCCCTGGGATCCACTGGGTGGGTTTGGTCCCCGGATCCCGGGGAGGGACGGGAGGCCGCGGTCACCACCCGACCCTAATTGCCGCCTTCCGGGGGGGGACCCGGGCGTCTGGGGGCCCCACCCCGACCTTTTCGACCTCGTGGCCCAAGGGGACCCAGGCGTCCCGCCGCACCCACCCCGCCCGAGTCCGGGAGACGCCCTGACCCTGATCCTCGGGCGGGAGGGCACCCGGTCCTGCAGGTGACCCCCCCACCCCTGGAGGGCACCCACCTCTCCGGGTGACCCCCACCCCCAGAGGGGACCCAGGCATCTGGGTGCCCCCCATCCTCAGAGGGGACCCAAGTGTCTGGGTGCCCCCCATCCTGAGAGAGGACCCAAGTGTCTCGGTGCCCCCCACCCTCAGAGGGGACCCAGGAGTCCAGGTGCCCCCCACCCTAAGAGGGCACCCAAGTGTCCAGATGCCCCCCACCCTCAGAGGAGACCCAGGCGTCCGGGTGACCCCCACCCTAAGAGGGGACCCAAGTGTCTGGGTGCCCCCCACCCTCAAAGGAGACCCAGGCATCTGGGTGCCCCCCATCCTCAGAGGGGACCCAAGTGTCTGGGTGCCCCCCATCCTGAGAGAGGACCCAAGTGTCTCGGTGCCCCCCACCCTCAAAGGGGACCCAGGCGTCCGGGTGACCCCCACCCTAAGAGGGGACCCAAGTGTCCAGGTGCCCCCCACCCTCAGAGGAGACCCAGGCATCTGGGTGCCCCCCATCCTCAGAAGGGACCCAGGAGTCCAGGTGACCCCCACCCTAAGAGGGGACCCAGGCGTCCGGGTGCCCCCCACCCTAAGAGGGCACCCAAGTGTCCAGATGCCCCCCACCCCCAGAGGGGACCCAGGCATCTGGGTGCCCCCCATCCTCAGAGGGGACCCAGGAGTCCAGGTGACCCCCACCCTAAGAGGGGACCCAAGTGTCCAGATGCCCCCCACCCTCAGAGGGGACCCAGGCGTCCGGGTGCCCCCCCACCCCCAGAGGGGACCCAGGCATCCAGGTGCCCCCCACCCTAAGAGGGCACCCAAGTGTCCAGATGCCCCCCACCCTCAAAGGAGACCCAGGCATCTGGGTGCCCCCCATCCTCAGAGGGGACCCAGGAGTCCAGGTGCCCCCCACCCTAAGAGGGGACCCAAGTGTCTGGGTGCCCCCCACCCTCAAAGGGGACCCCGCTGTCCGGGTGCCCCCCCACCCCCAGAGGGGACCCAGGCGTCCGGGCGGCCCCGCCAAGCGGGTCAATCCCGGTGACTCAGAGGTTTAGCGCGGGCGGGGCCCGTCCCTGTCCCACTCCCCGATGTCCCCTCCCCAGGCGGTGGCACCCTGGGGTGCCCCACCCCACCTGGACCCTATTTAAGGCCCTTCCCCGTGGCCCCGATGATGTCCCCGATGTCTCCGGCCATGGCCGGTCCCCAGCTGCCCTTGGCCCTCGGGCTCCTGCTGCTCTGCTTGTGCCTCCCAGGTGGGACTGGGATAGACTGGGAGGGACTGGGATGGAGACCGGGATGGAGACCGGATTCTCCTTCCCACCCAGGGGACTGGGATGGGGACTGGGATAGACTGGGAGGGACTGGGATGGAGACCGGGATGGAGACCGGATTCTCCTTCCCGCCCAGGGGACTGGGATGGGGACTGGGATAGACTGGGAGGGACTGGGATGGAGACTGGGTTCCCCTTCCCACCCAGGGGACTGGGGTATGGACTAGGAGGGACTAGAGGGGACCGGGGAGACTGGGATGGAGACTGGGATGAACTGGGATAGAGACTGGGGGAATGGGGATGGAGTCGGATAGAGACTGGGGGAACAGGGATGGAGTCGGATGGAGACTGGATCTTTCTCCCTGCCCCCCAGAGGACTGGGATGGACTGGGATGAGGACTGGGGGGGGACTGGGGGAGAGACTGTGGGGACCGTGGAGAACTGGGACAGAGACTGGGATGGACTGGGGGTGACTGGGATAGACTGGAATGGATTGGGAGGGACTGGGATGGGAACTGGGAGGGACTGGGGTGGAGACTGAAGGGACTTGGCTGGGAACTGGGAAGGACAGGGATGGATGGGACAGAGATGGGGGATTACTGGGATGGACTGGGATGGACTGGGATGGACTGGGAGCCGGGGGGACCCGGGTGTCCGGGTGCTGCTGACACCCCGCTTTGGCCCAGATGCCTCCGGCCGCTGTGATTCAGGATCCCGCTTGGTTCCGCTGACGGCCGGGGTGGATCCCTGCAAGGAACCCACCGGATTCCTCAGCCCCCAGCTGGGCGAGGATGCGACCGGATCCTATGGAGGCAGCTCGGGATCCTACGGCGGCTCCGGATCCTCCAGCAACTCGGGATCCTATGGGGGTGGATCGGGATCTTATGGGGGTGGATCGGGATCCTACAGCGGCTCGGGAGTATCCCAGGGAGGCGGAAGCTCTTCGGGATCCTACGTGTCGCCGGAATCCTCCGGGAGCAAGCCAGGATCCTACGGGAGCAGACCAGGATCCTATGGAGATGGCTCGGGATCCTTTGTGTCACCAGGATCCAGTGGGCCACCAGGATCCTACGGACTCGGGTCTTACGGGGGTGGATCAGGGAGACCCAGCTCGCATGGGGGAAGCGGATCCTACGCGGGAGACAGCTCCTATGAAGGATCTAGTGTGGGATCCTATGGAATCGGATCTGGATCAGGAAGACCTGGATCCCATGGAGGCAGCGGATCTGGATCAGGCAGACCTGGATCCCAGGGGGGAATTGGATCTGGATCGGGCAGACCAGGATCCCAAGGGGGAATTGGCTCTGGATTGGGCAGACCAGGATCCCAAGGGGGAATTGGCTCTGGATCGGGCAGACCAGGATCCCAAGGGGGAATTGGCTCTGGATCAGGCAGACCTGGATCCCAGGGAGGAAGCGGATCCGGATCAGGCAGACCAGGATCCCAAGGGGGGAGTGGATCCGGATCAGGCAGACCCGGCTCATCCCAAGGAGGATCCAGTTCGGGATCCTCTGGGGCCGGATTGGGAGCAGGGAGACCTGGATCCCAAGGAGGCAGCGGATCTGGATCCTACGGAGGTGGGTCAGGATCCTATGGGGGATCTGGATCCTATGGAGGATCTGGTTCCTATGGAGGATCTGGATCCTATGGAGGTGGGCCAGGGTCCTATGGGGGGTCATATGGAGGATCCGGTTCAGGATCGGGCCGACCCGGCTCCCAGGGGGGCAGTGGATCTGGATCAGGCAGACCAGGATCCCAAGGGGGAATTGGATCTGGATCAGGCAGACCAGGATCCCATGGCGGAAGCGGATCTGGATCGGGCAGACCTGGATCCCATGGAGGCAGCAGCGGATCCCAGGGGGGAAGTGGGTCTGGATCAGGCAGACCCGGCTCCCAGGGGGGCAGTGGATCCCAAGCAGGCAGCGGATCAGGATCCTATGGGGGAGTGAGCTCCTATGGGGACAGCTCAGGATCCTATGGGCTCCCTGAGTCCTACGGGAATGATTTGGGATCCTACGGGGGCTCATCAGGATCTTATGGGGGATCAGGATCCCAGGGGGCTGGATCAGGATCTTATGGGGGATCGGGATCTTATGGCAGACCGGGATCCTACGGGGGTGGATTGGGATCCTACGGAGGAATGGGATCCTATGGGGGTGGACCGGGATCTTATGGAGGATCAGGATCCCAAGGGGGTGGATCAGGATCTTATGGAGGATCAGGATCCCAAGGGGGTGGATCAGGATCTTATGGAGGATCAGGATCCCAAGGGGGTGGATCAGGATCTTATGGGGGATCGGGATCCTATGGCAGTGGATCAGGCTCCTATGGGGGTGGATCAGGATCCTATGGGGGTGGATCGGGATCCTATGGCAGACCAGGATCCTATGGGGGTGGATCAGGATCCTATGGCAGACCAGGATCCTATGGGGGTGGATCGGGATCCTATGGGGGATCGGGATCCTATGGGGGTGGATCAGGCTCCTATGGCAGACCGGGATCCTATGGGGGTGGATCGGGATCCTACAGTGGGGGATCAGGATCCTACGGGGGCGGATCGGGATCTTACGGAGGATCGGGATCCTATGGGGGTACCCAGCGCCCCGGGTACAAGAACCCCGGGATCCCCTTCATACCGGGGCTGCAGGATCCTGCCCGGATCGGGGGTTACATCCCCGTGCGTCGCGGCCCCTCCACTGGATCCGCTCACGGCTCCGGCTCCGGCTCCGGCTCCAACTCTGGAACTGCCACCTACAGCTCCAGGGCGGGATCCGACGACGGATCCGGGGTGGGATCCGGCCAGTCCCAGTCCGGCTGCAGGGGTTGCAACAAATAGGGGTGCCCGGAGGTCTGGGTCCCTCAGGGGGGGCGATCCCTGGGGAAGGGGGGTGGCCCGGACGCCTCGGTCCCCCCCGATGTCCGGGTGCCCCTGGCTCCCGTGTCCCAATAAAGTCGTTGGATTGCGGCCCCCGGCTTCGTCCCTGTCCCCACGCGTGGCCCCGCACGTGGCCCAACGTGGCCCCGCACGTGTCCCCGCGCCCACGCGTGTCCCGACCCGTCCCCACGTGTCTCAGCGCCGGATGAGCCGGTGGGGCCGGTCCGTGCCCGTGCTTGGGGACCGGGATATCTGGGACGAGATGGGGACACCCAGAAGGACGGGAACACCAGGGACGTGGGAAATGGGACAGGGACATCCACGGGATGGGGACAACATGGGAAATGGGACAGGGACATCCATGGGATGGGGACGTCAGGGATGGGATGGGGACACCCAGAAGGACAGGGATGGGGACAGTGGGGAGATGGGGACATCCATGGGATGGGGTTGGGGACATCAGGGTTGGGGACATCCATGGGATGGGGTTGGGGACATCAGGGATGGGATGGGGACACCCAGAAGGACGGGGATGGGGACACTGGGGAGATGGGGACATCCATGGGATGGGGTTGGGGACATCAGGAATGGGATGGGGACATCCATGGCATGGGGTTGGGGATGTCAAGGATGGGATGGGGACATCCATGGGATGGGGTTGGGGACATCAGGGATGGGATGGGGACACCCAGAAGGACGGGGATGGGGAAACTGGGGACATGGGGAATGGGGACATCCATGGGATGGGGTTGGGGACACTGGGGACATAGGGGATGGGGACATCCAGGGGATGGGGTTGGGGACATCAGGGATGGGATGGGGACACTGGGGACATCAGGGACGCGGTGGAGGCACCCATGGGGCAGGTGGCACTTGGGGACATGGTGAGATGGGACAGGGACATTGGGGCTGGGCCAGGGCCACCCGTGGGGACGCTGGGACATCGAAGCCACCCAGGGTGGTGCTGGGTGACACTGGTAGGTGGCCCTGAAACTGGGGCAGGAGGGGTGGGGCAGCGGGGGTGTGACACCAACCAGTATGAGCCCCAAAGAGACCAGTATGGTCCCACAGGGACCAGTACAAGCCCTGTAGAGACCAGTATGAGTCCGAAGGAACCAGTATGAGCCCTAAAGAGATGAGTATGGCCCCAAAGGGACCAGTATGAGCCTGAAAGGGACCAGTATCGCCCCAAAGGGACCAGTATGAGCCTGAAAGGGACCAGTATCACCCTAAAGGGACCAGTATCACCCTAAAGGGACCAGCATGAGCCTGAAAGGGACCAGTATCACCCCAAAGGGACCAGTATCACCCCAAAGGGACCAGTATGAGCCTGAAAGGGACCAGTATGAGCCTGAAAGGGACCAGTAAGGCCCCAAAGGGACCAGTATGAGCCAGAAAGGGACCAGTATCACCCTAAAGGGACCAGTATGAGCCTGAAAGGGACCAGTATCACCCCAAAGGGACCAGTATGAGCCTGAAAGGGACCAGTATCACCCTAAAGGGACCAGTATGAGCCAGAAAGGGACCAGCATGAGCCTGAAAGGGACCAGTATCGCCCCAAAGGGACCAGTATGAGCCTGAAAGGGACCAGTATCGCCCCAAAGGGACCAGTATGAGCCTGAAAGGGACCAGTATCGCCCCAAAGGGACCAGTATGAGCCTGAAAGGGACCAGTATCACCCTAAAGGGACCAGTATGAGCCTGAAAGGGACCAGTATCACCCTAAAGGGACCAGTATCACCCTAAAGGGACCAGTATGAGCCAGAAAGGGACCACTATGAGCCTGAAAGGGACCAGTATGAGCCTGAAAGGGACCAGTATCACCCCAAAGGGACCAGTATCGCCCTAAAGGGACCAGTATGAGCCAGAAAGGGACCAGTATCACCCCAAAGGGACCAGTATCACCCTAAAGGGACCAGTATGAGCCTGAAAGGGACCAGTATCACCCCAAAGGGACCAGTATGAGCCTGAAAGGGACCAGTATGGCCCCAGGAGGGGTCTCAGGAATGGTTCCAGCCCCCAGATGCCTGCGTGTTGTCCCCCGCCAACGCCCGGGTCCCCACCCTACGTGGGTGGCCACACCCGGGCTGGGTCAAAAATCACGGGTGGGAGGATCTCCACCCATCCAACCTTAAAAACCAGTGTTCCCAGTGTTCCCAGTGCTCCCAGTCCTTCCTGACCAGCACCCATGGGTGCCCCCAGGACCCTCGGGGTCCTGCTCTGCCTGCTCGCCCAGCTCAGCCCCCACCCACTCGGTAGGTGCCCGGACACCTGGGTCCCCTCCTTGATTTGGGGGTGGGGGGACTGGGACCTGGACGCTTGGGTCCCCTCTCCTCTATGGGTGGGGGGGTGGGAGAATCGGGGGTCCTGGATGCTTGGGTCCCCTCTTTGCTGTGGGGGGGTGGGTGATCACGGGTGGCCTGGGTCCCTTGTCCCCATCGCTGACCCCTCGTCTCTCCCAGGTGTCACCGCCCGCAGCCTGCCTGTCCCTGCCACCGTCCCCACCACCGTCCCCGTCCCCATCACCGTCCCCAACACCGTCCCCGCCACCGTCCCCGCCACCACCCCTGTCATCGTACCCGGTACCGTCCCCAATATTGTCCCCGATACCGTCCCCACCACCGCCCCCACCACCATCCCGGTGCCCACGGTGGCTGAGGAAGAGGAGGATGATGAAGAGGAGAAGAAGGAGGAGACCGAAGGCCGCGTGATGGCGGCTCTCAAGCACCTGGCCTCGGTGCTGCAGAACCCCCCACCAGGACACCGTGATCCCCCCGGCCCCGAGACCCTCCTGGACCTCGTCCCTGAGCTGCGGGACCTGCTGGTCACCTCCCTGTCCCCCCCCATAGCCCAGCCCCCCAACTTACCCCCCTGAGGGAAGGCTTAAAGTGGGGGGGGGGGGGGGGGCAGATGCCTGGGTCCCTTTTGGGGGGGGGTCTTGGGTTGGGGGGGGGCTGCTGTCCCAGATGCTGGGGTCCTCGTGATCCACTGGGATGAGGGACCCAGGTGTCCGGGCCCCCCCACCCCCACTGTTCCCCCCACCCCTAGTGTCCCTCCCACCCCCCAATGTCCCCCCACTCTCAATGTTGTCCCCCCCAGTGTCCCCCCACCCCCAGTGTCCCCCCCAACCCCAGTATGTGCCCGCCCCAGTGTCCCCCCCATCCCAGTGTCCTCCCACCCCCAGTGTCCCCCCCAACCCCACTGTGTGTGTCCCCCCCATCCCAGTGTCCTCCCACCCCCAATGTCCTCCCACCCCCAGTGTCCCCCCCACCCCCACTGTGTGTGTCCCCCCATCCCAGTGTCCTCCCACCCCTAATGTCCCCCCACCCCCAGTGTCCCCCCCCAGCGTCCCCCCCTCCAGCTCAATAAATGCCGCAGCCCCCCGTGATGTCCTTGATTGATGGGTATGGGGGGGGGGGGGGCTATGGGGTCCCATAGGGGCTGGGCTATAGGGTGAAGCTATAGGGGCTGGCTTACGGGGTCACGTCTGTAGGGGCTGGGCTATAGGGGGGTACAGGGGGGGCCCCCGAACGCCTGGGTCCCTGCCGCAGCAGAGCATCACGGGAACCCTGAGTCATGGGGAGCCTCTGTCACGTTCCCCCCCCCTCGACCTTCTGGGTCAGCCGGTCCATACTGGCTCCCCACCCCCGCCCCGGGGGGGACCCAGGCGTCTGGGTGGCACCACCCCCCCTTGGGTGCCTATAAAAACTGGGGGGGCCCCTCCCAGTGCTCCCAGTACTGCACTGGAGCCAGCTGCCACCGCCACCAGGTAGGGCCCCCCCCCAGACGCCTGGGTCCCCATATCTGGGGGGGGCACTGGGGAAGATGGGGGGGGCAGGGGACGGCCCTGGGTCCCCATATCTGGGGGGCACTGGGGAAGATGGGGGGGGGCAGGGGACGGCCCTGAGTCCCCATATCTGGGGGGGGCACTGGGGAAGATGGGGGGGGGCAGGGGACGGCCCTGGGTCCCCATATCTGGGGGGCACTGGGGAAGATGGTGGGGGGCAGGGGACGGCCCTGGGTCCCCATATCTGGGGGGCACTGGGGAAGATGGGGGGGGGCAGGGGACGGCCCTGGGTCCCCATATCTGGGGGGGCACTGGGGAAGATGGGGGGGGCAGGGGATGGCCCTGGGTCCCCATATCTGGGGGGGCACTGGGGAAGATGGGGGGGGCAGGGGACGGCCCTGGGTCCCCATATCTGGGGGGCACTGGGGAAGATGGGGGGGGGGGCAGGGGACGGCCCTGGGTCCCCATATCGGGGGGGGCACTGGGGAAGATGGGGGGGGGCAGGGGACGGCCCTGGGTCCCCATATCTGGGGGGGCACTGGGGAAGATGGGGGGGGCAGGGGATGGCCCTGGGTCCCCATATCTGGGGGGGCACTGGGGAAGATGGGGGGGGGCAGGAGATGGCCCTGGGTCCCCATATCTGGGGGGGCACTGGGGAAGATGGGGGGGGGGCAGGGGACGGCCCTGGGTCCCCATATCTGGGGGGGCACTAGGGAAGATGGGGGGGGGCAGGGGACGGCCCTGGGTCCCCATATCTGGGGGGCACTGGGCAAGATGGGGGGGGGGCGTGGGTGGGCTCTGGATGCCGGGGTCCCCATAGCTGGGGGGCACTGGGAGACACTGGGTGAAGCTGGGGGGCAGGGACTGGCCCTGGACAGCTGGGTCCCCCCCTAAATACCCCCCTGACCCCTCTCTCTCCCCGCCCCCCCCCAGCATGGCCGAACGCCAACCCACGACCCCTCCGGCTAAGCCCCCCCCCGAGCCCCAGAGCCCCCCCCGACCCGACGATCCCGACCCACCGAGGCCGGGGATCCCTGTGGCCCCTTGGCCACCGCTGCCCGAGTGGAACGGGGACAGGGACGGGGACAAGCCACCGCCGGGCCGCGAGGAGACATCGGGGACGAGGGACAGTCGCTGACCTGAGCCGGGGGGGGGGGGGGGGTGGTCACCGGCCCCACGGAGCCACCAGCGTCTTGGGCCCCACCTTGGCCCCATGGATGTCCTAGAGAAGAGCCACCAGCGTCTTCGACCCCCCCCTTGACCTCAGGGGTGTCCCCAAGAAGAACCACTGTCGTCCTGGCCCCACAGATGACTTCAGCCCCACAGACCCCAGAGATGTCCTCAGGAAGAGTCACCACCACCCTTGGTACCCTTGGCCCCACAGATGTCCCCAAGAAGATCCACCATCATCCTGTTCCTGTTGACCCCATAAATGTCCCCAAGAAAAGCCACCACTTTCCTGTCCCTGTTGACGCCACAGACCCCAGAGATGTCCCCAAGAAGAGTCACGATCACCCTCGGTACCCTGGCCCCACAGATGTCCCCAAGAAGAGTCACCATCATCCTGGCCCTGTTGACCCCACCACACCCCATAGATATCGCCAAGAAAAGCCACCGTCACGCTGTCCCCAGAGAACCCATAGGTGTCCCCGAGTCATCATCATCCTGGACCCTTACACCCCCTAGAGATCCTCGAGAAGAGCCACCATCGTCCCATCCCTGTTGACCCCACAGACCCCATGGATGTCTCTGTTGAGAGCCACCGCCCTCCCGGCCCCACAGACAACCTCGCCCCCACGAACATCCTCAAGAAAAGCTGCTGTCACCCTGGCCCCATGATGTCCCCAAGAAGAGTCACCATCATCCTGACCCTATTGACCCCACAGATGTCCCCAAGAAGAGACACCATCATCCTGTTCCTGTTGACCCCATAAATGTCCCCAAGAAAAGCCACCACTTTCCTGTCCCTGTTGACACCACAGACCCCAGAGATGTCCCCAAGGAGAGTCACCATCATCCTGGCCCTGTTGACCCCACCACACCCCATAGATATTGCCAAGAAAAGCCACCGTCACGCTGTCCCCAGAGAACCCATAGGTGTCCCCGAGTCATCATCATCCTGGACCCTTAGACCCCCTAGAGATCCTCGAGAAGAGCCACCATCGTCCCATCCCTGTTGACCCCACAGACCCCATGGATGTCTCTGAGGAGAGCCACCGCCCTCCCAGCCCCACAGACAACCTCGCCCCCACGAACATCCTCAAGAAAAGCTGCTGTCACCCTGGCCCCATGATGTCCCCAAGAAGAGTCACCATCATCCTGGCCCTGTTGACCCCACCACACCCCATGGATGTCTCTGAGGAGAGCCACCGCCCTCCCGGCCCCACAGACAACCTCGCCCCCACGAACATCCTCAAGAAAAGCTGGTGTCACCCTGGCCCCATGATGTCCCCAAGAAGAGTCATCATCATCCTGACCCTATTGACCCCACAGATGTCCCCAAGAAGAGTCACCATCATCCTGACCCTATTGACCCCACAGATGTCCCCAAGAAGAGTCACCATCATCCTGACCCTATTGACCCCACAGATGTCCCCAGGAAGAGACACCATCATCCTGACCCTATTGACCCCACAGATGTCCCCAAGAAGAGACACCATCGTTCTGGCCCCACAGACCCCATAGATGTCCCCAATTAAAGACTCATCCGGCCCCACTCTTGGTGTTGCCATGGTGGGGGGGGGGGGGCTGGGACCTGGCACGCTCGTGACACGGGGCAGGGGGGCATCCAGGCAACAGACCCAGGGATCCAGGAGAGGGACCCTTGGTGAGGGGACCCCCGGCGTGTCCCCTCCCTGTCCCCGTGGGGCCCCAAGGTCAGCCCAGAGATGGGGACAATGCTGCTTCCACCTTTAATAGGGACAGGATGGGGACAGGGACGTGGGGACATGGGGATGGAAACATGGGGACAGGGATTTTGGGACGTGGGGACAGGACGGGGACGAGGACATGGGATCAGGACATGGGGACACGGTGACAGTGACGCAAGGACAGGACATGCCCCGGTGCTACACTTCTTCCGAGTGTCCCCAACCTGGAGAGGGGACAGGGTGTGGGACAGAGCCGGACACCAGGTCCCCCTGTGTCCCCAAAGTCCCCCATGACCCCCATGTCCCCGCCAGTCTCCATACCGTGGCTCCCGCTGTCCTCAGCATCCCTGGACTCATCCTGGCTCCCGATGTCCCCAAGGTTGGAGCCGGGTGACGCTGCCCCACTCTGGCTCTCACCCGAGCTCCTCGGCCACCCCTGGTGCGGGGGACGTCCCTGGGGACGCGTCCCCTGTCCCAGGGGATATCGGGATGGTCCTTGGGGACGCGTCTCAACTCCTTGGGGACGCGTCTCTGGTCCCTGGGGACGCGTCTCAACTCCTTGGGGACGCATCTCTGGTCCCTGGGGACGTGTCCCAACCTCTTGGGGACGCATCTCCGGTCCTTGTGGACGTGTCCCCGGTCCTTGGGGTGACGTCTCTGGTCCTTGGGGACGTGTCCCAACTCCATGGGGACGTGTCTCTGGCTCTTGGGGACATGTCCCCGGTCCTTGGGGATGTTGAGCTGGTCCATGGGGCCACCTCCCTGGTCCTTGGGGACGTGTCCCCACTCCTTGGGGACGTCCCCCTGGTCCTTGGAGCCATGTCCCTGGTCCTTGGGGACGTGTCCCTGGTCCTTGGGGACCTCCCCCTGGTCCTTGGGGACGTTCCCCTGGTCCTTGGGGACCTCCCCCTGGTCCTTGGGGACGTGTCCCCAGTCCTTGGGGCCATGTCCCTGGTCTGTGGGGACGTCCCCCTGGTTCTTGGGGACGTTCCCCTGGTCCTTGGGGCCACGTCCCTGGTCCTTGGGGACGTCCCCCTGGTCCTTGGGGACGTGTCCCCAGTCCTTGGGGCCACATCCGTGGTCCTTGGGGACGTCCCTCAGGTCCCTGGGCCCACGTCCCCAGACCTTGGAGCCACATCCCTGGTCCGTGGGGACGTCGGACTGGTCCTTGGGGACGTCGGGTTGGACCCTGGGGACGTCTCTCAGGTCCTTGGGGTGGCACGTCCAAGCCAGGGGGTGACCCCAACGTCCCTGAGTCAGGGGGCGGCCCTGGGGACACCATTGTCCCCAAGGGGCCACCCGGGAGGAGGTGGAGGAACTGGAGCAGCGAGGCCAGGGCTTGTCCCCAAGGCTGCTCGGGGACGGGGACAGGCTCGCTGGGTCCTGTGGGGAGGTGACATGGGCAGGGACAGGGATGGGGGAGGGTCCCCTGGCCCCACGGAACCCATATTCCCCCCACCCTGGTGGCCTTGTGGCCCCTGGTGTCCCTTTGTGTCCCCTCGTGTCCCTCCATGTCACATCGCCCTTTGTCCCCTACTATCCCCCCACATCCCCCCACGTCCCCCTTATCCCTGTGTCCCCATATCCCCCTCACGTCCCCATGTCCCCCCCTTATCCCCCATGTCCCTCTTATCCCCCATGTCCCCTTTATGCCCATGTCCCCCCATGCCCCCAGGTCACCCCACACCCCCCCCATGTCCCCCCCCGCCACGTCCCCATGCGTCCCCTCACCCCCCAGCAGCAGCAGCGTCCCCAGGGCCACCACGAGTGTCCCCGTCACCCCCATGGCACTGCCTGACCCCCCCCTCCCTCGGTGTCCCCCACTTATAGACACGGGGACGGGGACGTCCCCTGGGTGGGGACACAGGAGGTGACCGTGCCCCGGGGCGGGGACAAGGGCCATGGCTGTCCCCACACCCTCCCTGCGCTGGGTGACAACGGCCAGTCCCTGCGTCCCCAATATCCCACAACACCCCCCCCCCGGTGTCCCCAGCAAACATACGTCCCCAAAGTCTCCAGTGTCCCCAACCTCCCTGGTGTCCCCAGTCTTCCCAGTTACCCTCCAGTGTCCCTGAACCCTCCTTGTCCCCTGTGCCCTGATGTCCCCAAGGTCCCCAAACCCTCCCTCGTGTCCCCAGCATCTCAATGTCCCCAAGCTCCCCCAAACCTCCCCAGTGTCCCCAGTCCCTCTTCAATGTCCCCACTTCTCCTGGTGTCCCCAAGCTCCACAAACCCTCCCTGGTGGCCCCAGTGTCCTGGTGTCCCCAGGATCTCCAAAACCTCCCCAGTGTCCTCGGTGTCCCCAAACCCTCCGTGATGTGCCCTGAATCCCCAGAGTCTGAATGTCCCCAACCCCTCCTCGATGTCCCCCATGTCTCCAAGCTCCCCCAACCCTCCCTAATGTCCTCGGTGTCCACAAAGTCCAGTGTCCCCAGGCTCCCCACTCTCCTTGGTGTCCCCAGTGTCCAGGCATCCCCAAACTCCCCAATGCTCTCCGTGTCCCCAAACCCTTCCCGGTGTCCCCTGCATCCTCGGTGTCCCCAGAGTCCTGGTGTCCCCAAACCCTCCCTGGTGTCCCCAGCGTCCTAGTGTCCCCAAGCCCTCCCCGGCATCCTCAGCGTCCCCAGAGTCCAAAGTTCCCCAAACCCTCCCTGGTGTCCCCAGTGTCCTAGTGTCCCCAAACCCTCCCCAGAGTTCTCAGTGTCCCCAGAGTCCAAGTGCCCCCAAACCCTCCCTGGTGTCCCCAGTGTCCCCAGTAGCCTGATGTCCCCAAACCTTCCCCAATGTCTCCGGTGTCCCCAGTGTCCTAGTGTCCCCAAACCCTCCCTGATGTCCCCAGTGTCCCCAGTGGTCTGATGTCCCCAAACCTTCCCCAATGTCTCCGGTGTCCCCAGAGTCCAGATGTCCCCAAATCCTCCCTGATGTCCCCAGTGTCCTAGTGTCCCCAAACCCTCCCCGGCATCCTCAGTGTCCCCAGAGTCCTAGTGTCCCCAAACCCTCCCTGATGTCCCCAGTGTCCCCAGTGGCCTGATGTCCCCAAACCTTCCCCAACGTCTCCAGTGTCCCCAGAGTCCAGATGTCCCCAAACCCTCCCTGGTGTCCCCAGTGTCCCCAGTAGCCTGATGTCCCCAAACCTTCCCCAACGTCCCCAGTGTCCCCAGAGTCCAGATGTCCCCAAACCCTCCCTGGTGTCCCCAGTGGCCTGATGTCCCCAAACCTTCCCCAACGTCCCCGGTGTCCCCAGAGTCCAGATGTCCCCAAACCCTCCCTGATGTCCCCAGTGTCCCCAGATTCCCCAACATCCTCAGCGACCCCAACGTCCTGATGTCCCCAACCCTTCCCCGGTATCCCCCATTCCTCCTGTCCCCCCCCTTCCCCACGGCCCCCGGTGTGCGTGGCCGAGCCCCGATGGCCACCCCCCACGGTGGCACCTTGGGGACAATGGCCCTTTGTCTTGAGCCGCTGTCCCCCACCCGGTGACAAGCCCGGGCTCGCCAGCGGCCACCAGCCGTGACGGCCCCGTTCCCCACCCCGCTGCCAAGGGACCCAGGCGGCTGCGGCAGCCAAGGGGGGGTTTATTGCTGCTGGGTTGGAAGAGGAGATCAGCCCCCCCCCCCCCCCCAGCCGCCATCTTGTCCCACCGCAAAGGCTCATGGGAAGGATTCGGC
This sequence comes from Buteo buteo, assembly GCF_964188355.1. Taxonomy (NCBI): domain Eukaryota; kingdom Metazoa; phylum Chordata; class Aves; order Accipitriformes; family Accipitridae; genus Buteo; species Buteo buteo. The sequence goes on from NC_134202.1 coordinate 787,412, forward strand.
CACAGGGACGGAGAAGGTGGCCGAGCTGATGATGAAGACCTTGACGTAATGGACGGCCTGCGGGGGAGTGGGGGGGGGGGGGGGAAATCAGGGGGGACCCAGGCATCCAGGCCCCCCCTGAACCCCTCCAAGGGACCCAGGCATCTGGGCCCCCCCCCATGACCCCCCCCCCCAAGGGGACCCAAGCGTCCAGGACACCCCCAAGGGACCCAGGTGGCTGGGACCCCCCCATAACACCCCCTCCCAAGGGACCTAGGTGTCCAGGACCCCCAGGACCCCCCCACGGGACCCAAGTGTCTGGGACCCCCCCGGGACCCCCCCAGGGGATCCGGGCATCTGGGACCCACCCATGACACCCCCAGGGGACCCAGGCAGCCGGGCACCCCCCATGACCCCCCCCAGGGGACCCATGTGGCTGGGACCCCCCCCCCCCCGCCGGGACCCCCCCGAGGACCCCAGGCAGCCGGCCCATACCGCGAAGACCCCGGCGAGGAGGAGGAGGGCGAGGAGGAGGCAGACGAGGGCGAGGAAGACGAGGGGGCAGCCGGGGGGGGGCGTCTGGGGCTGGGGGGCTTCTGGGGGGGGGGGGGGAGAAGGCGGGGTCAGCAGCAGGCCCCGCCCTCCAGCCCCCGGCTCCACCCCTGAGCCAGCCCTGCCCTTGAGCCCCATCCCCAATGTCTACAAAGGCCCTTGGCCCCACCCACTTTGCTGTGACCACGCCCCCAGGGACAGGCCACGCCCCCAAGCCCCCCCTCCCCCGCACTGGATCCCCACCTCAGCCCCTGCACATCCCTCTGGCTCCGCCCACTTACACATGGCCCCACCCTCTGGCTCTGGCCCTGCCTCCAGGCCCCACCCCCAGGTCTTGGCTCCGCCTCCCCTCTTACCTGTGGCGTCACCTCGGCTGCCAACACCCTCTCTGGGCACGTCAGTGGTGATGTCATCGGTGAGGTCATCGCCCGGGCGGATGGGGTCTTTAAGGCTGGGGAGCAGTTGGTCCTCCCCGGGGCTGATGTCACCCATGATGTCATCCTCAGGGCTGACATCACGGCCAGAGAGGGCACCCGGGAGGGAGGCGGTGACATCGCCCTCGACGATGTCACCAAGGTCAGATCCCCGTGTGACATCATCTCTGATGTCACCGTGGGGAACGATGCCATGTCTAGCAATACCACCGGGGATGAAAGAAGTGATGTCATCCTCAGGCATGACATCATCGGTGAAGTCATTCCAAGCCGATGCATCACCATCGTTCGCACAGATGATGTCACTAGCAGGTTTGACTTCTTGGCCAGCAACATCTCCCAGCAGGGAGGAAGTGACATCATCCGTGGCAATGATGTCATCAGCAGGGATATCCCCAGGTACAGAAAACATGATGTCTTCCCCTGCGATGATGTCATTAGTGAGGTCGTCTCCAGGAATGATGTCAACAGCAAGGTCATCCCCAGGAAGGGAAGGAATAAGATCGTGGCCAGCAATGACATCATCAGCGCAGATATCCCTAGAGAGGGAAGAAGGGATGTCATCCCTGGTGATGATGTCATCAGTGAAGTCATTTCTGGGCGTGACATCACCAACAAGCTCATCCCCAGGAAGGGAGGAAGTGACATCATGTCTGGTGATTATTTCATCAGCAAAGATGCCCCCAGCTATGATGTCACCAGTGAGGTCATTCCCAGGGATGACGCCACCAGCAATGTCATCCCCAGGAAGGGAGGAAGTTATGTCAGTTTTGGTGATGACATCACCAGTGAGGGCTTCCTCGGGGAGAAAGGAAGTGATGTCATCTCTGTTGATGAGGTCTACAATGATGTCATCCCCAGGCATCGAGGAAGTGACATCACTCTCAGCCATGATATCACCAGGGAGGGAGGAAACAACGTCATCCTTGATGACGTCACCAGCAGGGACGTCCCCAGGGAGAGTGGAGGGGATGTCACGCCCCTCAGTGGCATCACTGGGGCGGGCGGCTGTGACATCACCACTCTCCACGACGTCACAAGGGACCTGCTCCCCAGGCAGGGCAGCAGTGGCATCAGTGGCGATGTCATCGCTGGGAACGTCCTCCTCCCCACTGGGGATGTCCTCGTCCTCCATGGGGGGGGCCGTCACCGTGATGGTGATGCCACCAGCGGCGCAGGTGTCCCCAACGTCCCCATCCCCCGTGTCACCCGGGGCTGCGACATCTCTGTCCTTGTCCCCAGCGTCCCTCAGGGCTGTGACATCCATGTCCCCAACGGCCCTGTCCCCAGCGCCCTCATCCTCAACGTCCCCGTCCCCAAAGTCCTTACCTCCAACGTCCTCAACATCCCTTGGGACAGTGACATCCCTGTCCCCAGTGTCCTTGTCCTCCTCCCCAGAGACTGGGATGTCCCCAGTGTCCCCTGGGACTGGGACCTCCCTGTCCCCAACATCCTCAGCCAGGTGGGCTGGGACATCCCTGTCCCCCGTGCCCTTTAGGGTGGTGACATCCTTGTCCCCAGGAGCTGGGACATCCCTGTCCCCAGTGTCCTTGTCCTCAGAGACCGGAATGTCCCCATCGTCCCTTAAGACTGGGACATCTATGTCCCCAGTGTCCCTCAGGGCTGGGAGATCCCCGATGTCCTCATCCTCAGCGTCTCCAGGGGCTGGGACATCCCCGTCCCCAACATCTCTTGGGGCGGTGACATCCCTGTGCCCAAGGTCCCCAACATCCCTCAGGGCTGAGACCTGCATGTCCCCAAAATCCTTGACCCAGATGTCCCCTAGGACTGGGACACTGCTGTCCCCAAAGTCCTTTGGAGCTGGGACAACCGTGTCCCCAGTGTCCCTTAGCACTGACACCTGCGCATCCCCAAAGTCCTTGTCCCCAGTGTCCCTTAGGACTGAGACCTGCATGTCCCCAACGTCCTTGTCCCCAATGTCCCTTAAGGCTGAGACCTGCGCGTCCCCAATATCCGTGTCCCCAGTGTCCCTTAGGACTGAGACCTGCGTGTCCCCAACGTCCTTGTCCCCAATGTCCCTTAGGACTGAGACCTGTGCGTCCCCAACACCCTTGTCCCTTAGGGTTTGGACATCCCTGTCCCCAATATCCCTTAGGGTGGTGACATCTCTGTCCCCAACATCCTTGTCCCCAGGAACTGGGACATGCCTGTCCCCAATGTCCTTGATGAGATGGGCTGGGACATTCCTGTCCCCAATGTCCCTCAGGGTGGTGACATCTCTGTCCTCAACATCCCTGTCCCCAGGAACTGGGACATCCCTGTCCCCAACATCCCTTGGTGTGGTGACATCCCTGTCCCCAATGTCCCTCAGGGTGGCAACATCCCTGTCCCGAGGAGCTGGGACATCCCTGTCCCCAACATCCCTTGGTGTGGTGACATCCCTGTCCCCAATGTCCCTCAGGGTGGCAACATCCCTGTCCCGAGGAGCTGGGACATCCTTGTCCCCAGTGTCCTTGTCCAGAAGAGCTGGACCATCCCAGTCTCCAATGTCCCTTGGGGTCACGACATCCCTGTCCCCAATGTCCCTTAGAGCTGTGACATCCTCGTCACTCTCATTCTTGTCCCCAGAGCCTGGAACATCCCTGTCCCCAATGTCCTTTGGGGTTGTGACATCCCTGTCCTCTACATCCTTGTCACACAGGACTGGGGCAGCCCCGTGCCCCGCGTCACTTGTCACCGAGATGTCCTTGTCCCCGCCGTCCTCATCCCCGAAGCCTGGGATGTCCTCGTCCCCAAAATCCCCGGCGTCCTCATCCGCCGGGGCAGCTGTGACGGTGATGGTGATGCCGCTGGCCCAAGGGGTGACGGTGACAGTGTCCGTGGGGACACCGGTGTCACTGTCTCCCTGGGGGACGCCTCCAGCCTGTCCCCACGCGGGTTCAGGGTCCGTGGTGATGTCCCCGGGGGTGGCTGTCACCTCCCCAGGGAGGGGATGAGGGGGGACGGCGTGGGAGCACCCCTCGGCCATGGGCAGGGACCTGGGGGGACAGAGGGGATGGGGACGTCACCGGGGGTGGCACAGGGACACGGGGAGTTCCTGGGGGAGAGGGAATGTGGAGACCCCGGGAGGGACAGGGGAGACGTGGAGGGGACACAGGGGACACCAAGAGAGATGGGGGGACGTGAGGGGACATTGGGGGGGGGACACGGGAGGGGACATCTGAGGACACGGGGGACACCAGAAGGAATGGGGGAACATAGCGAGGGGACACGGAGACGTGATGGGGAAGGGACGGGGGACACAAGACAAGGAGGGACCAAGGGACATGGGGGACCCCAGGAGGGACTGGGGGGGGGGACAAGGGGACACACACGGTGGGGACCAGGGGGGTGACAAATACCTGAAGTGACAGCAGGTGACAGCCCTGGGGGGGTCCCGGTGTCGGCGTCAGGATCCTGGGACCAATTTTGAGGGGTCCCGCTGTCGCTCTGGGGAGGGGGGAGTCCCGGTGCCGGTTTCGGGGTGCCGGTGCCGATTACAACATCGCGGTGGCGGTGACAGCGTCCCAGTGAGTTATGATGTCACCGTCGTAGCTGGTCTCGGGGAAGGGGGGTGGGGAGAAAGGCCGGTTTCGGGGTGCTGTGCCGGCAGCTCCCGGATCCCGCCGGCATCTGGGGGCTCTTGAACCAGATCCGCCGGCGAGGAGGGGCGGAGCCTGGACACCTGGGTCCCCCCCCCCCATCCCCTCCCACCCCCAAGCTGAGACCGTACAGCTCGTGACACGTCCCCGAACAGAAATAACGAGGCCGAGAAATCATTAGGGCTTTCTAAGGGTTTATTGGGACCCAGGGTCCCCCCCGGATGCCAGGGTGTCCCCCCCCCCGGGACACCTGGGTCCCTCCCCCACATCGCCTCCCACCCCCACGCTGAGACCGTACAGCTCGTGACACGTCCCTGAATAGAAATAACGAGGCCGAGACGTCGTTAGGGTTTTCTGGGGGTTTATTGGGACCCGGGGTCCCCCCTCCGGACACCTGGGTCCTCGGGGGGGCCGGGGGGGTCCAGGGCCTCCAGCGCTTGGGCCAGGCGGGCAAGCTCGGAGCGGAGAATGGCGACCTGGAGAAAAAAAAAAAAAAAGGGGGGGGGAAGCATTAACGAGGACAAGCGCTAACGAAGAGCCCGCAGGGAGGGGGTGCCCCTCCCCCAGCGCTAGCGGGGAGCAACACTAATAAAGCCCCCCCCCCCCCCCCAAATGAGGTTAATGAGACACTCCCCATCCCTCTGGAGTTATTGGGTGGCCCAATGCTCGTTAGTGTAACGAAGGTGCGGTACCTGCTGTTGGGTGCCGGGGTGGGGGGGGCTCTCCCCGGCCCCCTGGGTCCCCCCGAGGGTCTCGAGGCGACGCTGGAGGCCGCGGCTGCGGGCACGGAGCTGGGCCTGGGCGGCCGCCGGCTCCACCAGCCCCTGGGGGGGGGGGGGGGGGGGCAGGAGGGAAGGGGGAGATCCCCCACTATCCCACAATGCCTTGGGGACCCCCCCCTGCTATCCCATAACGCCCTGGGGTTGCCTTAGGTCCTCCCAATGCTTCCCAAACTCCCAGCGGCTCCCAGGGTTTCTCCCATCATGTTCTCCGACATCCCACAATGCCCTGGGAACCCCCAGCATCCCACAATGCCCCTGGGGGCCCCACCAGGTCCCCCAACATCTCACAATGCCCTGGGCTCCCCCAGCATCCCACAATGCCCCTGGGGGCCCCCCCAGCATCCCACAATGCCCTTGGGGCCCCCCCCAGCATCCCACAGTGCCCCTGGGTCCCTCTCCAAGTCCCCCAGAATCCCACAATGCCCCTGGGGGCCCCCCCAGCATCCCACAATGCCCTTGGGGCCCCCCCCAGCATCCCACAATGCCCCTGGGTCCCTCTCCAAGTCCCCCAGCATCCCACAATGCCCTTGGGGCCCCCCCCCAGCATCCCACAATGCCCCTGGGCTCCCCTCCAAGTCCCCCAGCATCCCACAATGCCCCTGGGGGCCCCCCCAGCATCCCACAATGCCCTTGGGGCCCCCCCCAGCATCCCACAATGCCCCTGGGCTCCCCTCCAAGTCCCCCAGCATCCCACAATGCCCTGGGGTTCCCCCAGCATCCCACAATGCCCTTGGGGGCCCCCCCCAGCATCCCACAATGCCCTTGGGGGCCCCCTCCAAGTCCCCCAGCATCCCACAATGCCCTTGGAGAGGGACCCAGGGGCATTGTGGGATGCTGGGGGGGGCCCCCAAGTCCCCCAGCATCCCACAATGCCCTTGGGGGCCCCCCCAGCATCCCACAATGCCCCTGGGTCCCTCTCCAAGTCCCCCAGCATCCCACAATGCCCCTGGCCCCCCCCACTCACCCGCAGGCAGAGGTAGATGTGGGTGTCGGGGCCCGCGGGGGCCCCCACCCAGCCGGGGCCCAGCTCTGGCTCCGCCCCCTGGGGGAGGAGCTGCAGAGGCCCCGCCTGCGCCAGGGCCTGGAGGGCGGGGCCCAGCGCTGCCAACGAATCCCGCGCCTCCGCCGCGCACCGCACCGCCACTGCGCAGAGCATGCTGGGATAGCCCCGCCTCCAAGCATGGCCACCCACGCCCCTCCAACATGGCCGACCCCACCTGGGGCATGGGGGGGGTGAATGGCCACCCCCGTGCCCCCAGAGCATGCTGGGATTGCCAGGCCTCCAGCCCTGGACCCCATGGTGGGATGGACAACATGGCCGCCTCCAATGGGAGACGCCATTTTGGGGTATGATGAGAGCCAGGTGCATGATGGGACATGTAGTCCTCCGTGGCAGCCATCTTAGCCCTACCTGGCTGCCCCACAGCATGCTGGAACATGTAGTCGTTCTCCCCGCCCCCGCACAGCTCTGTCGGCCATCTTGGGTGCCCCAGGGCATGCTGGGACATGTAGAACCTCTGCAGCCCCAGCAGCCATCTTAGGTGCCCCAGGGCATGTTGGGATTGCTAGGCCTCCAGCCCTGCACCCCATGGCGGGATGGGCAACATGGCTGCCTTCAATGGGAGCCGCCATTTTGGAGTATGGGGAGGAGCCAGGTGCATGATGGGACATGTAGTCCTCTGTGGCAGCCATCTTAGCCCCACCTGGCTGCCCCACAGCATGCTGGGATATGTGGTCCTCCACAGCCCTGTCAGCCATCTTGTACACCCCCAGGGCGCACACAGGGACACAAAGTCCCCCTCAACCCTGGCGGTCATCTTGGGCCCCCAGTGATTCCCACCCACACGCTGGCAGCCATCTTGGGTGCCCCAAGGCATGTTGGGATACGGTAGTTTCCCCCCCCCGCCCCCGTACCCTGTCGGCCATCTTGTCCCCCCCCCACCGCACTCACCGGGGGGCCGGGCAGCACCCAGGCGGAAAACGTCCCGCAGGGCTCGCGCCGTCCTCACCACCTCCTGCATGGCCGCCACCTCGGCCTCCACCTTGGGGCAGCGCCAATGAGCCTAGAAGGGGGGGGGATGACGACACAGAGAGACAAAAGGGTGTCAGGGGGGTGAAACCCTCCCCGGGGACCCCCCCAAGGGCGACGGCACCCACCAGGCGGGCGGCGTCGGGGAAGGGGGCGAGGCAGAGGGTGGGAGGCGCGGGGGGAGCGCGGGGCAGGCGCTGCCAGAGCTCCTCGCCGAGGAAGGGGGCGAAAGGGGCGAGGAGGCGCAGCCCCAGCTCGGCACAGCTCAGCAGGGTCCGGCGCGTCTCGGCGGCGGTTGCCGGATCCCGTAGAGTCGGTTTGGCCGTCTCCTGCGGACGGACAGACGGACGGTGGGGTTAGAAGGGGGGGGGGAGCGGTCAAGGAGACAACGTGGGTTGGGTTGGATGGACAGACAAGACGCGGTTGACCAAAGCAAGGGGGCTGGGGTAGTGTTGGAGGAGATGCGGGAGGTGGGGTGGGATGGACAGATGGACATAGTCGACGAAGGTCGACACCCAAGGGGACGCACCCAGAGGTACAGACAGACGGACGTGGTCAACCAAGGTAAAGGTCAGGCTCAACATTCAACAGGTGAGGTGGAACAGGTGGACGGATGCCCTCAAGAGTGGACTAAGCTCAACACTCAAGGAGATCTGATGGATTGGGGTGGACAGACAGATGGACACCACCAACCACGTCAAGATGGGTTGGGTTTAATGGTCAAGGAGCTACAACAGGTGAGGTGTGACAGACAGACGGATGCACTTAACAGGGTGAGGCTGGGCTAAGGTCAACGCTCCAGGAGACCCAGTGGATTGGGGTGGACAGACAAATGAAAACCATCAACTGTAGGTTGGGTTCAACGTTCAGGGAGCTACAACACGTTGGGTGGGACAGATGGATGGACGCACTCAAGAGAGCGGATTAAGATCAGCGCTCAAGGACCTGATGGATTAGAGTGGATGGAGAGATGGACACCACCAACCACGTCAAGATGGGTTGGGTTCAACAATCAAGGAGCTACAACAAGCGAAGCGGGACAGACAGTCAGACGCGCTCTGGAGAGCGGACTAAGGTCAACACCTCAGGAGACCTGATGGATTGGGGTGCATGGACCGACAGACACTGTCAACCATGGACTGGGTTCAACGTTCAGGGAGCTACAACAGGTGGGGTGGGACAGATGGACAGACCCACTCAATGCGACGCTACTGGGTTTAACACCCAGGGGAGATGCGAGGACCCGGGCAGGACAGACAGACAGGACCACGCAGGACAGATGGACGGGGCCACCCACCAGGTAGACGTCGCAGAAGCTACGCAGCCAGAAGTGATGGACGGCAGCGATGGCACCGTGGACCTCCAGGGCCTCCATCCGCCGCTCGCACTCAGCCACCGCCTGCACCAGCCGGCTCAGCACCCACCGGTCCATGGGGTGCTGTGGCACCGTCTGCCGAAGAAGAGGAGCAAAAACGGTGATGGGTGGGGGGGTCCCAGGGTGGTGGACCCCAACCCTGATCTCCACCAACCCACCCTGGTACCTCCTCGGGGGGTTGGGGGACAAAGTCGGGCCCCAGGGCAGCGAGGACAAACTTGACGGCGTTCCAGATCTTGTTGCAGAAGTGACGGTAGCTCAGGGCCGTGCCCACGTCCAGGCGGATATCGTCACCTACAGGGTGGAGGGGTTGGGGACACGGAGGTGGGTCCCCAGGGCGGGGACAGGGCCACCCTAGGGTGGGGATGGGGTCCTGGCATTCCTTCGACCCCTTACCATGGACGTTGTGGGAGCACAGGGCCATGCGGAGGGCATCAGTGCCGCATTCGGGGATGCCGTGGGGGAACTGGCGCCTCTGGGAAGGGACAGGGAGAGGTTAGGGGGGGACAGAGACAGGTTTTGGGGGGACAGAGATGGGGACAGGTCCCACCTGGCCCTCTGTGGCCACTGTGAGCTCGTGGGGGTCCAGGAGCCTGTGGTGGAGCCTCTCCTGCAGCTCCTGCAAAACAAGAAACCCTACAATAAACAAAGGTGCCGCGGTGGCTGTGTTGTCACAGGTCTGTCACCACAGTGACAGACCCCCCTCTCTTGGGGTCTCTGGGAGCTGGGGGGTTTGTTATTGTAGGGTCTCCAAGAAGGGTAAAGCAACGGGGTGTATTTTTGTAGGACCTCCAGAACGAGGTTTGTTATTGTTGGGTTTTTGGGACAAAAAAACAATAAATCCGTTATTGCTAAGTTTTCAAGGTGAGAGTTTGTTATCGTAGAATCTCCTGAAAAAAGATCTGTTATTATAGGATCTTTGACAAACGCATTTATTGTCATGGGCTTCCCAAAAAGCACGTTTGTTATTGTAGGGTCTCCAGAACGACTTGTTTGGGGTGACCTTGCGTTGGGGGGTATTTGTTCTTGTAGGATCTACAGTACCTGGAGGGAGGCACCGGCAATGATGTCGCAGGGGTCAATGACGTTGCCCAGGGATTTGCTCATCTTGCGCCCGTGGGTATCGCGCACCAGCGAGTGCAGAAGGACCTGGAGGGGGACACAGACAGCGCTGGGAGACACCAAAGGGGACACGGGACCTCCAAGAGGGGACAGGGGACCCCTGGGAGCCTCAAGAAAGTACCAGACACCCCAGAAAGAAGGAATAAGGGTCCTTGGGGACACAGAGAAGCCCCAAGGGGGATAAGGGCCCCTGAAAAGGAACATGACACCCAGGAGAAAAGAAGGGACTCTTGGGGACACCGGGGACATCAGGGAGCCCTGAAGGAGAACGGGGATCCCCAGGGAACCCCGAGAAGGAACAAGACACCCTGGGGAGAGAGAAAAGGGATCCCTGGGGACACTAAGGAGCTCCAAAGGGGGACAGGAACCACCCGGAGACCTTGGGGACAGGGGACCCCTGGGAGTCTCAGGAAAGAACTAGACACCCTAAAGGGTGGGAGTAAGGGTCTTTGGGGACACAGGGAACACTAAGGAGCCCCAAGACAGGATGAGAACGCCTGAGAAGGAACATGACACCCAGGAGAAAGAGAAAAAGGGACACTTGGTGACACAAGGAAGCCCCAAAGGGGGATAGGGGCCCCCAAGAAACCCTAAAAAGGAACATGACACCAAGGAGAAAGAGAAGAAGGGACCACTGGGGACCTCCAGGGGACACACACAGGGACACTGGGGAGCTCTGAGAGGCAACAAGGGACCAGAAGGAATCCCAAGAACAAACAAGACACGAGAGGGAAGAAATTAAGGGATGCCGGGGACACAGGGGACTCATGGGGAACCCAAGGGGACAGAGGGGACTCGTGGGGACATTGGGGGGGACCTCGGTGGTACCTGGGAGAAGGGCAGGCGCCCGGTGAGCTGCTGGCCCAGCATGACCATACGTGCCACCCAGAAGAAAAGGAGATCGCTTCCCGTCTCCAGCAAGTTTGTGGGGTAGAAACGCTGCAGGTCGGGGGTCTGGGGACAGAGGCGGGGGGTGGACACCGGGTTGGGGACACTGTCCCATGTCTCCTCTGAGCCCCTTGTGTCTCCCCAAACTCACCTCTTCGGGCCAGCCCAGTGCGGCGAAGGGAAAGAGCGCAGAAGAAAACCACGTATCCAGGACGTCGGGGTCTGCAAGGGCATGGGGGGGGCCGGGGGGGACCCCAAAAGGCCTCAGAGCTTCGTGGGGGGTGACAGAGGGGTGGCAAGAGGGTGCTGGAGCTGGGTGGGAGGGTGGCCTGGGGTGCTTGGGGGGGCCAGGGCAGAATTTTAGGGGTGGTAAAGGTGGGCAGGGGGCTGCCAGAGGGTGTGGTGCCATCTGGGGGCTGATGGGGAGATGCTGGGGGGGAGTTTGAGGTGCTGGGGGTGGGACTGGGGTGCTGGAGAACAACTTTAGGGTGCTGGAGAAGACTAGAAAGTGCTGGGAGGGGGATGGATTTAGAGGTGCCAGGGCAAGGCTGGGGGTGCTGGGCAAGTCCTAAGAGAGTTTTAGGGTGCAAGAGAAAGATTTGAGAAAGCAGAGAGACTTTTTAAGGCAATGGAAAGGATTTTGGGGGAACGGAGGATTGTTTGAGGGTGCACAGGGGAACATGGGGATGCCAGGAGGATTTTGGGGTGCCCCCCACCCCCCTCACCTTGCTGGAGCTGGAGCTCTTCGGGGGGGCAGCGGAGGGTGCGGGCAGCAGAATCACGCGCCTCGGCCTCGCTGCGCCCCACTACCCAGAGTCCTTCGGGGTGCTCGGGGGGGGACCCCGCCGAGGGAACCCCCACCCGGTACGCCGGCACCCGGTGTCCCCACCACAGCTGGCGTGAGAGGCACCAGTCCCTGGGTGGGGGTGGGTGATATCAGTGGGGGGCAGATACCTGGGTCCCCCCACCCCAGACGCCGGGGTCCCCTCCTCTCACCCAATGTTGTCCATCCACGTCTTCCAGTTCTTCTCATGAAATCTGGGCACGAGTTGGAGACGCCCCGATGTCACCGCCTGGGAGAGGAAGGTCACGGACCCAGGTGTCTGGGGGTGTGCGTGTCCCCCTCCCCACCCCCCGCCAATGTCCCCGTGTCCCTGTCACCTCTCGGGCACGCTCTGCCATCTCTCGGCACCGCAGGAACCACTGGCTCTTCAGCAGGTACTCGATGACGTCCCCCGAGCGGCTGCGGGGACGTTGAGGTCACTTCAGTCCCTCGGGACGTGTCCCCGCCGGGGCGAGGACACGTGTCCCGAGAGTGTGACATGGAGGGGACGGGATGGGGACAGCGGTACCTGCACATGGGCAGTGTCATGGCGTGGTCCTGGGTGCCGCGGTACAGCCCTCGCTCGGCAAGTGCGGCCACCACCTTCTCCCGTGCCACGAAGCGATGGATGCCCTGGGGACACAGGGACACGGTTGGGGACAGAGGGGACATTGGGAGGCAATATGGGACAGAGCTGGGAATAGTGGCAAAAGAGGGGACAAAGCTGGGGATTGGGGGCAAAGTTGAGGACATGGGGATGGAGGGGACACGGAAGACAAAGCTGGGGACACGGGGAAGTGACAGGGTACACAGCTGGGGACGCAGAGGTGGAGAGGACACGGGAGCGGCTAGGGACAGGAGACGCAGATGGGGACACGTGGACAAGGAGAGCACTGGGAAGTGACAGCGGACACAGCTCGGGACAGAGAAGACGCAGAGAACAGAAGGGACACAGGGAAGTGACAAAGCACCCAGCTGGGGACACGGTGATGGGGGGACACAGGGAAGTGACGGGGACAGAGACACACAGGACGAGTGGGGACACAGGGATGGAGGGGACACAGGGAAGCAGCTGGGGATGGGGGACACGGCTGGGGATGTAACTTGGGGACCTGGGCTGGGACGTGCTTGGGGACAGGGGACACGATCTGGGGGGCACGAGGACAGAAAGGACGCCGGGAATGGCAGTACCTGGAGCCACCCCCCACCTGGGGGACACATGGTGCCATCGTCCCCGATGACGGAGAGCAGGGGCAGCCCGTGGGCCCGGGCCAGCACCAGGTCAGGGGAGCTGTGCCCCGGCGTCACCTTCACCGCCCCTGCAGGGACCAGGGACGCGCTGTCACCCCCTGTCAACCCCCCAGCCACCCTCACCCCCTCCCACTGCCACCTACTGCCACCCTGCCACTGCCACCAGTGCCACCCCACGTCCCCAGCACCAGGACGCGTGTGTGTGTCCCCAAACCAATAACCCCCCCGAAAAGGAACCAATTACTTCCCCAAACCAGGACCCCCCACGCCCAGACCAGTCCCTGTCCTTTCCATACTGGTGCCTGTTCCTCACCCCACACCCATCCCAGTCCCCTTAGTGGTCCCAATACCCTGCCCCCCCCGCCTACTACAGGTCCCAGTCCTGTCCCTATACTGGTGCCAGTCCCGTCCCTATACTGGTCCCACTCCCGTCCCTATACTGGTCCCACTCCCGTCCCTATACTGGTCCCACTCCCGTCCCTATACTGGTCCCAGTACCGGTGCCACGGGCAGGCTCCACCGTGGGGTCGGTGACGACGGGCAGGAGCTGCCCCGTGAAAGGGTGCCGGAGGTGGCGGCCATGGAGGTGCTGGGGAAGGGGCGGGGTCACTACAGGCCCCGCCTCTGCAGGCACAAGCCCTGCCCCTCCCCAACCAGGCCCCACCCACCATGCGCTGTCCCTTTAAGAAGACCCGAGTCCCACCCCTCCAGGGGAGGCTCCACCCCCTTACGGGTGGAGCTAGCCCCTGACAGCCTCCAGAGAAAGGCCCCGCCCCAGTTCTCCAAGCCCCGCCCCATGCATTGGCCCCACCCCCAGACTCCTTTAAGCCAGCAAAGCTCCGCCCCAAGGAGGCCCCAAGCCCCACCTCCTTCCCTTATATGGACACACCCACCCAGAAAAGGGGAGGAGATAAAGTACAACCTCAACAGCCAATCTGTGCAAAGCAACCCCTGCTGCTGAAGCCCCACCCCTTTGCCTACAAACCCCACCCCTCCCCAGAAGCCACGCCCCTCACCTACAAACCCCACCCCTCCCCAGAAGCCACGCCCCTCACCTACAAACCCCACCCCTCCCCAGAAGCCACGCCCCTCACCTACAAACCCCACCCCTCCCCAGAAGCCACGCCCCTCACCTACAAACCCCACCCCTCCCCAGAAGCCACGCCCCTCACCTACAAACCCCACCCCTCCCCAGAAGCCACGCCCCTCACCTACAAACCCCACCCCTCCCCAGAAGCCACGCCCCTCACCTACAAACCCCACCCTCCCCAGAAGCCATGCCCCTGCAAACCCCACCCCTTCCCAGAAGCCACACCCCTCACCTACAAACCCCACCCCTTTCCAGAAGCTCCACCCCTCACCTACAAACCCCGCCCCTCCCCCGAAGCCACACCCCCTCACCTACAAACCCCACCCCTCCCCCGAAGCCACACCCCTCACCTACAAACCCCACCCCTCCCTGTAAACCTTACCCCTCTTCCAGTAGCCCTGCCCTTTGGCCCTTCAGGCCCCACCCCCAGGTGAAGCCCCGCCCCACGAAGCCCCGCCCCACGAAGCCCCGCCCCACGAAGCCCCGCCCCACGAAGCCCCGCCCCCCTCACCATATACCGGGGGTCGTCGGGGTGCACGGCCACGGCCACGTCCCCCAGCATCGTCTCCGGGCGCGTCGTGGCCACCGGCAGCTCCAGCCCTGGACACGCATCAGGGAGGCGACACGTCGGGGACGCTCGGGGACACGCACACGCGTGTCAGAGCGCGTGGGGAGCGCGCGGAGGACACCCGGGGCCCCCGCGCGAAGGTGGGAACGGGAGGGGACGCGGGGACACCGGAGGCCGGACGGGCGTCCCACGAGGCGCTCACCGTCCCCACCCTCCACGGGGTAAGCGAAGGTGACGAGGACGCCGAAGGTGATGGGTTGGGGACAGCCGGGGACGCGCAGCGCCGTGGGACCCGTCAGGGCGCGGGGCTCCACCTGCCGAGACACCGGGTACCGGTGTAGGGGGGGGGGGTGTGAGGTCAGCACGCCTCGGGGACAATTTGGGGACAATCTGGGGACACGCTCACCTCCACGTCGGCCAGGGCGGAGCGCAGGGCGCAGGACCAAGTGACGAGACGTCGGTCGCGGTGGATCAACCCGGCCTCGTGCAGCCGCACGAAAGCTTCCACCACCGCCCGCGAGAAACCCTGCGGGGACACAGTTGGGGACACTTGGGGACCTTGAGGGGACACACACACGACACTCTTGGGGATCTCGGGGCAGGGGGACGACACACCAGGCATCCAGGCTTACCGGGTCCATGGTGAAGGCGCAGCGGCTCCAGTCCAGCGACGCACCCAGCGCCCGCAGTTGCCGCAGGATCTCGTCACCGTGCCTGGAGAGGGAGGGGGACACGTCTTTGGGGTGTCACCTTGTCCCATCTGTCCCCTCACCCCCACCCCGTGTCCCCGTTGTCACCCTCACCGTTGTTTCCAGGCCCAAACCTCCTCCAGGAACTCGGAGCGGGTCAAATCCTGACGGCGTAAACCCCGCTGCTGCCACAGCCAACGCTCCACCACGGCCTGGGGACACACGGGGGGGGCATTGGGGACATGTCGGGGGGGGGGGGTGTTGGGGACATGGGGGGGGGCTGTTGGGGACACGGGTCTCACCTGGGTGGCGATGCCGGCGTGGTCTGTGCCCGGTACCCAAAGCACGCTCCAGCCCTGCATCCGCCGCCTGGCACAGCGCCGTCGGCACCCGCACCAGGGTGGGATCTTCTGAGCACCCCCCAGCCCCCCCCCAGCACCCATGGGTGACACACCCCCCCCCCCCAAATCCCCAAGGCACCCAGGGGCGCCTCCACCCCTTGCAGAGCCTCCACCAGCCCCAAATCTGTCCTTGAGGGCCCAAATAACCCCCAACCCCCAAAATACCCCGCCAAGAGCCTCAATCTGCCCCCCCAGCCCCAAATAACCCCTCAGACCCCCCCAAATACCCCCAGGGGGACCCAATCTGCCCCCCCACACCCCAATAGCCCCCCAAGACCCCCCCACAAAGCACCCAATATGCCCCCTCCCCAAACGCCCCAAACAGCCCCCCCCCAGCCCCAAATGCCCCAATCGCCCCCCCCAGCCCCAAATGCCCCCCCCAAGCTCCCCCCCACCCCCCAATACCCCACTCTGCCCCCCCCCAGCCCCACTGACCAGCGCACGAGAGCGTCCTGGAGGGCGACGGTGAGCGCGTGGCCCAGGTGCAGGGAACCGGTGACATTTGGGGGGGGCAGCACCAAGCTGAGGACTCGGTCCCCCCCCGGTACCTGGAGTAGCGGAGGGTGGGAACATGGGCTGAGACTGGACACAACTCGGCACAGGAGTGAGCCAAGACCGGGCACCGCTCAGCGCAGGACTGGGCTGAGACCAGGCACCACTCAGCACAGGGATGGTTTATCAACCTCTCTCTGGGTGTATTTGTGTGTCTGTCCCCCCCGCGAGGTGTTTTCTTCCCCCCCCAAGGGAGTATTTCACCCCTCCCACAGGTGTTTTCTGTCCCCCAAGAGAATAT
Organism: Buteo buteo; assembly: GCF_964188355.1. Lineage (NCBI taxonomy): Eukaryota > Metazoa > Chordata > Aves > Accipitriformes > Accipitridae > Buteo > Buteo buteo. Next base: position 803,790 of record NC_134202.1, read on the forward strand.
TTGACCCCCCCGAGGTATTTCCTGCCCCCCAAGAGAGTACTTGACCCCCCCATAGGTGTTTCCCGCCCCCCAAGGGAATATTTGACACCCCCCCCCCGGTGTTTTCTGTCTCCCAAGGGAGTATTTGATCCCTCCATGGGAGTTTTCTGCCCCCCAAGAGAATATTTGACCCCCCACGGGTGTTCTCTGCCCCACAAGGGAATATTTGACACCCCCCTGGTGTTTTTTGCCCCCCAAGGGAGTATTTAGCCTCCCCACGGGAGTTTTCTGCCCCCCTTGGGTGTATTTGACCCCCCCCCCGGATGTTTTTGACCCCACTCACCGAGGCCGGGGGGGTGAAGAGGCCCTGCCGCTCCCACCAGCTGTACCAGGCCGCCTCCACGTAGCGGGGGCTGTAGGCGGGGGGCAACGCCACCCCCGTGGCTGCGTCCCCAAAGTGTCACCGGGTGTCACCACCACAGCCCCCCCCCCCCCAGTATCCCCCCCGTTGTCCCCTCTCGTACCCTTCTTGCCGTCGGGGTCCAGGGGGTGCTGATATTCCACGACGGCTTTTGGGGTCCAGCCCTTGGGGGGGGCTGTCGGCACCTGTGGGGGAGCGCAAAACCAGTATGAACCGGTACAGACCAGTGTAGACCAATACAAACCAATAAATACCAGTGCTCTCCCCCCAAAACCCTCCGGCTCTCCCCAGGTGCTCCCAGTGTCTCCCAGCCCCCTCTCCCAGCCCTCCCAGCCACCTCCAGTGTCCCCCAACCCCTTCTCCCAGCCCCCCCAGCCTCTCTCCCAGTTCCCCCAGCCCCCCAATCCCATCTTCCAGCCCCTCCCAGCTGTCCCCAGTGTTCCCCAACACCTTCTCCCAGCCCCCCCAGTTGCCCCCAGTCTCTCTCCCAGTTCCCCCAGCCCCCCCAGTTGCTCCCAGTGTCCCCCAATCCCATCTCCCAAGTCCCCCAGCCCCTCCCAGTTGTTCCCAGTGTCCCCCCAGCTGCCCCCAGTGTCCCCCAACCCCTTCTCCCAGCCCCCCCAGCCTCTCTCCCAGTTCCCCCAGCCCCCCAATCCCATCTTCCAGCCCCTCCCAGCTGCCCCCAGTGTCCCCCAACACCTTCTCCCAGCCCCCCCAGTTGCTCCCAGTGTCCCCCAATCCCATCTCCCAAGTCCCCCAGCCCCCCCAGTTGCTCCCAGTGTCCCCCAATCCCATCTCCCAAGTCCCCCAGCCCCCCCAGTTGCTCCCAATATCCCCCAATCCCACCTCCCAAGTCCCCCAGCCCCTCCCAGTTGTTCCCAGTGTCCCCCCAGCTGTCCCCAGTGTCCCCCAACACCTTCTCCCAGCCCCCCCAGTTGCCCCCAGTCTCTCTCCCAGTTCCCCCAGCCCCCCCAGTTGCTCCCAATATCCCCCAATCCCATCTCCCAGTTCCCCCAGCCCCCCCAGTTGCTCCCAGTGTCCCCCAATCCCATCTCCCAAGTCCCCCAGCCCCCCCAGTTGCTCCCAGTGTCCCCCAATCCCATCTCCCAAGTCCCCCAGCCCCCCCAGTTGCTCCCAATATCCCCCAATCCCACCTCCCAAGTCCCCCAGCCCCTCCCAGTTGTTCCCAGTGTCCCCCCAGCTGCCCCCAGTGTCCCCCAACCCCTTCTCCCAGCCCCCCCAACCCCCTCTCCCAGTCCCCCCCCAGCAGCTCCCAGTACCTGGGGCCCTGCCCCCCCCAGGGCCGCTCTCTCCCGCCGCTGCCGCTGCCGTTTCTCCTTGTGCTCCCGGGCGCGGAGCCGGGCCCGCTCGGGGGGGTCCCACGGTGGGGCCGCGGGGGGAAGGGGGGACCCGGGGGGGACCCCACTGCAGCGGGCCCGGCCCCCCACGGGTGACCCCAGGGCGCGGGGGGCGGCGGTCAGGACCCGGGCCAGCGCGGGGGCCGCCATGAGGGGCTGCGGGGGCAACGGGACCCCCTTCACGTGACTGACCGACCCTCTTCACGTGACCGACACCACCCCCCCTCACGTGACTGATTCCCCTTCAATGGACCCGGGTACCCGAGGCGGGCGCTCACCTTGGCGCGCAGGGGCGATGAGGGGGCGTGGCCTTAACGCGGAGGGGGGCGTGGCCAGCAGCGCCCCCCACGTGGCCCGGCGCGGAGCAGGGCGGGAAAAAGGGGGCGGGGCCGCGCCATCAGTTGGGGCGTGCGGTGAGTCCTGGGGGGGGCAATGGGGCGGATTTGGGGGGGGGACACACAGAGATTTGGGGTGATGGAGGGGGGATTGGGGCAGATCGGGGGCCGGGGGAGGGCTAAGAGGGGCTGGGGAGGAATTGGGGGGCTAAGAGGGGCTGGGGGGGCAACGGGGGGCAGCAGGGACTGGGGGGGGCAATGGGGCAAGAGGGGCTGGGGGGGCGATGGGGGGACATTGGGGGACAAGAGGGACTGGGGGGGCTAAGGGACTGGGGGGGCGATGGAGGGCAGCAGGGACTGGGGGGCAATAGGGGTATCAGGGTACAAGAGGGACTGGGGGGGCAGTGGGGGGGCTAAGAGGGGCTGGGGGGGTAATGGGGGGCAGCAGGGACTGGGGGGGGCAATGGGGCAAGAGGGGCTGGGGGGGCGATGGGGGGACATTGGGGGACAAGAGGGACTGGGGGGGCTAAGGGACTGGGGGGGCAATGGAGGGCAGCAGGGACTGGGGGGCAATAGGGGTATCAGGGTACAAGAGGGACTGGGGGGGCAGTGGGGGGGCTAAGAGGGGCTGGGGGGGTAATGGAGGGCAGCAGGGACTGGGGGGGGCAATGGGGCAAGAGGGGCTGGGGGGGCAATGAGGAGACATTGGGGGACAAGAGAGACTGGGGGGGCTAAGAGGGACTGGAGGCGCAATGGGGGGCAGCAGGGACTGGGGGGGCAATAAGGGGGCATCGGGGTACAAGAGGGACTGGGGGGGCAACGGGGGGCAGCAGACACTGGGGGGGCAATAAGGAGACATTGGGGGACAAGAGGGACTGGAGGGGGCTAAAGGACTGGGGGGGCGATGGAGGGCAGCAGGGACTGGGGGGCAATAGGGGTATCAGGGTACAAGAGGGACTGGGGGGGCAGTGGGGGGCAGCAGGGACTGGGGGGGGGGCAATGGGAGGGGAGTGGGGGTGTCAGTCACACGGTGACACCCTGTGTGTCCCCCCGGGGCCACCTGGTGACACCCCCACCCATCCCTGTGTCCCTGTACCCCCTCCCCAGTGACACACCATCCTGGGGGGGGGGGACGACACCTCACCCCACCGTGCTGCCCTCCCACCCCTGCAGCTGTGATTGACAGGGCGACCCGGGGTGATTGACAGGTGACCTGGCGTGATTGACAGGGCGACTGACGGGGTGACAGGGGGGGTGCGGATGGAGACCGCCCCCCCCCCCCCCCCGCCTGCACCGGGGGCAGCTACAGTGCAAGAACCTGCACGAATTCCTGCGGGGGTTGAGCGCCCCCATCCTCGACCGCCTCTATGGACACCCCGCCACCTGCCTGGCCGTTTTCCGGTGAGCCCCCCCCAAACCTCAGACACCCCCCCAGGGGCACCCTGACCCCCCCCCCCCAGGACACCCACGTACCTTACACCCCACTGGAGCACCCCGATGTCCCCTGGGGCAGGTGGGGACACCCATGGGTACTCTCCCTCCTCCTCCCAGTGGCCATGGGGGGGTTTGGGGTGCCCCCCCCCCGTGGCTCAGGGCACCCCCCCCGTGTTGTCCCCCCCCCACCCCAGGGAGCTGCCGGGGTTGGCGCAGGCGGGGGTGATGCGGATGCTGTTCCTGGAGCAGCCCCTGCCCCAGGCTGCCGTCACCCTCTGGGTGAAGAAGGAGCACAGCAAGTGGGTGCTGGGGGGGGGGGGGGAACCCTTGGGGGGCTGGGGGGGTCCCTAAGGGTGCTGGGGTGGGTCTGGGAGTGGGGGGGGGGGCCCTGGGGAACAGCTGGAGGTGCTCGGGGCAGGGGCTCTAGGGGTGCTGGGGGAGCTCTGGGGGGCCCTGAGGGTGTTGGGGGGGGCCTGGAGTGCTGGGGGGGGGGGCTAGGGGGTCCCTAAGGATTCTGGGGTGGGTCTGGGAGTGCTGGCGGGGGTCCTGGGGAACGCCTGGAGGTGCTGGAGGGGGGGCTCTGGGGGTGCTGGGGGAGCCCTGGAGGTCCTTGAGGGGGTGCTGGGGGGGGCCCTGGGGGAGCTGGGGGGGGGTCTAGGTGGGACCTGGGCGTGCTGGGGGATCCTTGAGGGTGTTGGGGGGGGGGCCCTGGGGGTCCTGGCAGAGTGATAGGGGGTCGCAGGGGGTGATGGGGATGTCCCTGGGGGTCCCTGAGGGTGCTGGGGGGTCCATGAGGGTGCTGGGGGGGGCCCTGGGGGTATTGGGAGACCCTGGGGGGGGGGGGAATCTCTGGGGATCCCAGTGATTGTGGGAGGGTCCTTGGGGACCCTCTTGGGTTTTGGGGGGGGGACCACAGGAATCCCATGGGGTGCAGGGGAGTCCTCGGGGGTCCTGGTGGGTGGGTGGGGGGGTTCCGGGGTTGGGGGGGGTGCCCAGGGTGGTCGTGGGCTGGATGGGAGCACCCACGGTGGGGGGGGGCAGGGAGCAGGCGGAGAGCCAAGAGGTGCTGCTGGCGCTGCGGCTGTGGCACCCCCACACCCTGCCGGGGGGGCTGCCGGGGGTGGCCCTGCACCCCAATTTCCGTCAGAACCTGCGGGTGGCCCTGCTGGGGGGGTGAGTGATGGGGGGGACACACAGGGTGTCATGGGGGGACAGAGGGGTAAGGGGGGGGGGGAAACGGCGACAAATGGGGGGGACATAGGGTAAGGGGGGGACATGGGGACAAATGAGGGGGACATGGGGTAAAGGGGGGCCGTGGGGACAAATGGGGGGGACGTGGGGTAAAGGGGGGCCATGGGGGGGATAATAGGGGGGTGGGGGTTATATGGGGTGCGAGGGGGGGTCATGGGTGGTGATGGGAGGGTGGGGGTGGAATGGGGTGATCCGGCGTAACGTGGGGGTGGAATGGGGGTACAGGGGGTGATGGGGGGGTGGGAGGGGGTAACGGGGGGGTCACAGGGGTGTGGGAGGGGGGTAATTTGGGGTGATGTGGTGTAATGGGGGGTACCTGGGGGTCACAGGGTGTAGTGGGGGGTAACTTGGGGCGACTGGGGAATAATGGGGGGCACAGGGAACCCAGTGTAGCAAGGAATGTGAGGGATAAAGGGGATACTGGGACAGGTACTGAGATTTGGGGGTACTGGGGGGATATTGGGGGGCTTCTAGATCCCCGGGGGGGGGGGGATTTTCAAGTTAAAGGGCCGGTGCGCAGGGGCAAAGCCTGGTCGGATGACACGAGCCAGCTGGGGCCGGACAAGCACGCCCGCGACGTGCCGGCGCTGGACAAGTACGCCGAGGAGCGCTGGGAGGTGAGCCTTGGGGTGGGGGGGGGGGGGTGGGGGGGTGGTTTGGGGAGGGTCTGGGGGGACCTTGATAGCCAAGGGGGTCCTGGGAACCCAGGTATGTGGGTACCCCCCGATTTTAGGTGATTTTGCACTTTATGGTGGGGTCTCCCAGCGCGGCTGTGAGTCAGGATTTGGCCCAGCTTCTTATTCAAGCTGGGCTTATGAAAAGGTGAGGGGGGGGTTCGGGGGGTTTGGGGGAGCCCAGGGGGGAAATTTCGGGGGCCCAGGGGGGAAATTCAGGGGAGCAGGGGAGGATTTTAGGTGCCGGGGGGGGGGGGTCTCAGGGTTGACAGCCTGGGGAAGGAGGGAGGGGGGGATTTGGGGGGGTCCCCAGGGGCTGTAGAAGGGGATTTTGGGGGGTCCTGGAGGGCTCAGGGGTCCCAGGGAAGGGTTGGGGGGAGTCCGGGGGGTGATTAATGGGGTTCAGGGGGGTATGAGGAGGTGCGGGGGGGTGACTGGGGGGGTTGTGGGGTAGGGGAGTCCCAGGGAGGGATTTTTGGGGGTCCACAGAGGAGGGGAAGGACTTGGGGGTATCGGGGTCCCAAGGGAGGGGTTTGGGGTGATCTTTGGGGGGGGCCCCAGGAGGGATTTGGGGGTCCGTGGCAGGGTCAGATCCCTGCGGAGGGAAGCGACTCAGGGCAGGGGCACGTGGCTGGTTTTGGGGTATCCCCCCCGGTTTGGGGGGACCCTTTCTGGTTTTTGGGGGGACCCCCCCATGGTGTGGGGGTGCACTGACGGGGGCCCCGCAGCGAGGGGGGAGAAGCGCCGTGTATCACCTCGGCCGGGTTCCAGTTCCTCCTCCTCGACACCCCAGCCCAGCTCTGGTATTTCGTCCTCCAATATCTACGGGGGGCAGAGGTGAGATAAGGGGGGGGTTCCCCCAAAACCAGGGGATCCCCTAAAACTGTGACCCCCCTTAAACCATCCCCCAGTGCCCCCCCCAACCCTCTGCCCTCCTTCTTCCCCCCCCAGGCACGGGGTATGGATCTGGTGGAGATTCTCTCCTTCCTCTTCCAGCTCAGTTTTTCCACCCTCGGCAAGGTGGGGACACGGCGGGGGGGGGACCCAGGCGTCAGGGTGGGCCCCCCCACCCACCCCAGGGGGGCTGTGGGACACGGTGGGGGACCCAGGCAGCTGGGAATGTGACCCCCCCCCCACTGCCGTGACCCCACTGGATTGCTCTCTGGAGGGTTGGGGGGGTTACTGGGGGGGTTACTGGGGTAACTGGGAGCGGCTGTGCCCAGGATTGGTCCATAGAGAACTGGGATAACTGGGCGTTACTGGGAGAAGGTGGGAATAACTGGGAGCGCCCGTCCACAGGTTTACTCTGTGGAGGGCTGGGGTAACGGGATTATTTGGGGTAACGGGGAGCGCATGTCCGCAGGATTACTCCCTGGAGGACTGGGGTAACTGGGGATTGGTAGGAGTAACTGGGTGTAACTGGGAGCACCTGCTTCCAGGATTGCTCTGTGGAGGGCTGGGAGTAACGGGGTTACTGGGAATAACTGTGGGTTAGTGGGAGTAACTGGGAGTACCTGTTCTCAGCATTATTCCGTGGAGAGCTGGGGCAACTGGGGGTTGGTTGGAGTAACTGTGGGTTATTGGCAATAACTGGGGGTAACTGGGAGCATCTCTCTGCAGGATTACTCTGCGGAGGGTTGGGGTAACTGAGGGTTGGTTGGAGTAACTGTGGGTTACTGGGAATAACTGGGGGTAACTGGGAGCATCTATCCGCAGGATTACTCTGTGGAGGGTTGGGGTAACTGGGGGTTGGTTGGAGTAACTGTGGGTTATTGGGAATAACTGGGGGTAACTGGGAGCATCTCTCCGCAGGATTACTCTGTGGAGGGTTGGGGTAACTGGGGGTTGGTTGGAGTAACTGTGGGTTACTGGGAGTAACTGGGAACACCCATTCCCAGGATGAGTCTGCAGAGGTCTGGGGTAACGGGGGGTTACTGGGAGTAACTGGGAGCCCCTGTCCCCAGGATTACTCCGTGGAGGGCATGAGTGAGTCCCTGCTCACCTTCCTGCAGCACCTGCGCGAGTTCGGGCTGGTCTTCCAGAGAAAGGTGACCCGGGGTGGGGGGGACATGGGGTGACACGGCGGGGGGGACAGACAACAGGGTAACGTGGGGAGGGGGACATGGCGGGGAGCGCAAGGGACGCGCGGGGAGGGGGATGGGGCACTGGGAGGTGACAGGACCCCCCTCAGGGGTTGGGGATTGTCCCCGTCCCCACAGCCGTGTCCTTGAGTCCACGTCCCTCGTCCCTGTCACCTCCTCGTCCCCATCCTGACCCTGTCCCCCTCTCTGTGTGTGTGTGTCGTCCCCCCCCCCAACACCAGCGCAAGTCCCGCCGCTTCTACCCCACGCGCCTGGCCATCGCGCTGGCCTCGGGGACATCGGGGGCCCCCCCCGAACCCGACGCTCACGGCTTCGTCCTCGTCGAGACCAACTACCGCATCTACGCCTACACAGGTAGGACCCCTGTCCCCTCCCCTGTCCCTGGGCGGGGGGGGGTGACACAGAGGACCCAGAAGTCCAGGTGCCCCCCCCGCCGTGTCCCTTGCCCGCCTGTCGCTTGTCTCGTTCTGTCCCCCACATCCCTTCGTGTCCCTCATCCTTCATCTCTGCTTCCGCTGACCCCCATGTCGCCTTGTCCCCCCCTTGCCCTGGGTCCTGTCCCCATGTCCCCTATTGTCCCCCTGTGCGTTTGTCGTGTGTGTCCCGTCCCCCCCCCCCAAGACTCGGAGCTGCAGATCGCCCTCATCGCCCTTTTCTCCGAGCTCCTCTATCGTTTCCCCAACCTGGTGGTGGCCCAGGTGACGAGGGACAGCGTGCAGGCGGCCATCGCCAACGGCATCACCGCCGACCAGGTGGGGACGCGGCGGCGGGGTTGGGGGGGGGGGACGACATGGGGACGTGCTGGAGGGGGCTGGGGGGTACCAGGGTGCCTCCCAGGGGGGTGTTGAGGTGCTCTTGGGGGGGTTGGGGTAGCTCAAAGAGGGATATGGGGGTGCCTCTGGGGGTATTAGGGTCCCCCAGGGGATATTGGGGTCCCCCCCAGCAGGTATTTGGGACATTGGGGTGTCTCACAGAGGGATATCGGGGTGCCCTGGGGGAACTGGGGTCATCCAGGAGGTGTTGGGGGCATTGGGGTGTCTCACAGAGGGATATCGGGGTGCTCTTGAGGGTGTTGGGGTACCCATGGGGGTATTAGGGTGCCTCACAGCGGTATCGGGGTCCCCCGGGGGGTGCTGGGGGTATTGAGGTGCCTGACAGGAGGGTATTGGGGTGCCCCTGGGGGTATTTGGGACACTGGGATGTCTCACAGAGGGATATTGGGGTGCCCTTGAGCGTGTTGGGGTACCCATGGGGGTGCTGGGGATATGGGGGTGCCCCTGGGGGTATTTGGGACATTGGGGTGTCTCACAGAGGGATATCGGGGTGCCCTGGGGTAACTGGGGTCATGCAGGAGGTGTTGGGGGCATTGGGGTGTCTCACAGAAGGATATTGGGGTACTCTTGAGGGTGTTGGGGTACCCATGGGGGTATTAGGGTGCCTCACAGTGGTATTGGGGTCCCCCGGGGGGTGCTGGGGGTATTGAGGTGCCTGACAGGAGGGTATTGGGGTGCCCCTGGGGGTATTTGGGACATTGGGATGTCTCACAGAGGGATATTTGGGTGCTCTTGAGGGTGCTGGGGTCCCCCAGGAGGTGTTGGGGGCATTGGCGTGTCTCACAGAAGGATATCGGGGTGCTCTTGAGGGTGTTGGGGTACCCATGGGGGTATTAGGGTGCCTCACAGCGGTATTGGGGTCCCCTGGGGGGTGCTGGGGGTATTGAGGTGCCTGACAGGAGGGTATTGGGGTGCCCCTGGGGGTATTTGGGACATTGGGGTACGTCACAGGGGGATATTGGGGTGCCTTGGGAGAACTGGGGTCACCCAGGAGGTGTTGGGGGCATTGGCTTGTCTCACAGAAGGATATTGGGGTGCTCTTGAGCGTGTTGGGGTACCCATGGGGCTGCTGGGGATATTGGGGTGCCCCTGGGGGTATTTGGGACATTGGGGTACATCACAGAGGGACATTGGGGTGCCCTGGGGGAACTGGGGTCATCCAGGAGGTGTTGGGGGCATTGGGGTGTCTCACAGAGGGATATCGGGGTGCTCTTGAGGGTGTTGGGGTACCCATGGGGGTATTAGGGTGCCTCACAGCGGTATTGGGGTCCCCCGGGGGGTGCTGGGGGTATTGAGGTGCCTGACAGGAGGGTATTGGGGTGCCCCTGGGGGTATTTGGGACACTGGGATGTCTCACAGAGGGATATTGGGGTGCCCTTGAGCGTGTTGGGGTACCCATGGGGGTGCTGGGGATATTGGGGTGCCCCTGGGGGTATTTGGGACATTGGGGTGTCTCACAGAGGGATATCGGGGTGCCCTGGGGTAACTGGGGTCATGCAGGAGGTGTTGGGGGCATTGGGGTGTCTCACAGAGGGATATTGGGGTACTCTTGAGGGTGTTGGGGTACCCATGGGGGTATTAGGGTGCCTCACAGCGGTATTGGGGTCCCCCGGGGGGTGCTGGGGGTATTGAGGTGCCTGACAGGAGGGTATTGGGGTGCCCCTGGGGGTATTTGGGACATTGGGGTACGTCACAGGGGGATATTGGGGTGCCTTGGGAGAACTGGGGTCACCCAGGAGGTGTTGGGGGCATTGGCTTGTCTCACAGAAGGATATTGGGGTGCTCTTGAGCGTGTTGGGGTACCCATGGGGCTGCTGGGGATATTGGGGTGCCCCCGGGGGTATTTGGGACATTGGGGTACATCACAGAGGGACATTGGGGTGCCCTGGGGGAACTGGGGTCATCCAGGAGGTGTTGGGGGCATTGGGGTGTCTCACAGAGGGATATCGGGGTGCTCTTGAGGGTGTTGGGGTACCCATGGGGGTATTAGGGTGCCTCACAGCGGTATTGGGGTCCCCCGGGGGGTGCTGGGGGTATTGAGGTGCCTGACAGGAGGGTATTGGGGTGCCCCTGGGGGTATTTGGGACATTGGGGTACGTCACAGAGGGATATTGGGGTGCCCTTGAGTGTGTTGGGGTACCCGTGCGGGTATTAGGGCACCTCACAGCTGTATTGGGGTCCCCCAAGAAATATTGGGGTGCCCCCCACTAACGTTTCCCCCTCCCCAGATCATCCATTTCCTCCGCACCCGGGCGCACCCCGTCATGGCCAAGCAGGTGGGTGCCGGGTCCGTGGGTCCGTGGGTGGGGGGGTCGGCCTCAGATGCCTGGGGGTCCCCCCTGGGTGGGGTGGGGGGGTCCCCAGACACCTGGCTCCACGCTCCCCTTGCACCCCCAGACCCCGGTGCTGCCTCCCACCATCACCGACCAGATCCGCCTGTGGGAGCTGGAGCGGGACCGGCTGCGCTTCTCCGAGGGTGAGGATTGGGGGGGGGGGACACCTGGGTGTCCCCTGGGGTCACCTCAGTGTCCTCACGGTGGGGGGGGGGGGGGGATGTGACATTTCTGGGGGAGCCCCCCCCGTGGGAACTGGCATCCTTAGGGTGTCCCCAATATTGGGGATGTGGCAGCCCTGGCATAGCTTGGGGAGGGGGGGGGACACCTACGGGGAGGTGGCAGCTTCAGGGGTCCCAAAGCTGTCCGTGATGTCCCCGAGGGGAGGTGACAGCCCCTGAGGGGGTCCCGAGGGGTGGTGGCATCCCCAAAAAGAAGGTGACCCCCCCCCCAAGGGACCCCTGGAAGGTGCCGGCTCCTGTCGAGCGGCTGGCGGGTCCCCAGCGGGAGGTGACGATCCCAGTGGGAATGTCCCCAGCCGAAACCAACACCCTCCTCTTCTCCCCCCCGCCCCCCTCGCTTCCAGGGGTGCTGTACAACCAGTTCCTGTCGCAGGTGGATTTCGAGGTGCTGCGGGACCACGCGCGGGCACTGGGAGTACTGGTTTTCGAAAATCCCGGGAGGCGGTTGATGGTGGTGACCCCCGGCGGGCACCCCGACGTCAAACGCTTCTGGAAAAGGCAGAAACACAGCGCTTGATGTTGGCGATCGATCTCGGGGGGGGGGGGACCCCTGTCCCCCATCAGCCCCCCCCCCCCCCCAACCCGGGCAGGCACGGGAGGGCAGTTGGTTCTTGGGGTCCCCCGATTCCGGGGTGATGGGGCACCCCCCCCCCCCGGTGCCTTCATCCCTGGGGGCCCCCCAAGCCCGTGGTTTTGGGGTACCCCCGTCCCTCGGGGCTCCGGCACCCCGGTTCCAGACACCCTAATTCCTTAGGACTCAGGCACCCCGATTCCTTGGGGTCTGGGCACCCCGATGCTAAGCACCCTAATCCTAGGCACCCCAAATTTTAGGGGCCCCAGCACGCTGATCCCAAGTACCCCGATCGCTTGGGGTCCAGGCAGCCCAGTCCCAGGAACCCTAATCCCGGGGGGGCCCAGGCACCCCGATCTCAGCACCCTGATCGCTCGGGACCCCAATCCCATGGGGTTCTGGCATCCTAATCCCGAGCACCCCAATCTCTCAGGGTCCAGGCACCCCAATCCCTTAGGACATGGGCACCCTGATCCTAAGAACCCCAATCTTTTGGGGTCCAGGTACCCCAATCCCTGGCACCCTGATCCATTGGGGTCCCAGCACCCTGATCCTGAGCACCCCCACCTCTTGCGGCTGGGGCACCCTGGATCCTGGGCAAGCTAATCCCTTCGGACCCAGGCACCCCAATTCCTTAGAACCCGGGCACCCCGATCCCAAGAACCCCAATCTTTTGGGGCCCTAGCACCCTGATCCTGAGCACCCTTGGGGTCCAGGCACCCCAATCCCTCAGGGTCTGGGCATCCCAATCCCAGGCAGCCTAATCCCTCGGGACTCGGGCACCCCAGTTTTGGGCACCCTGATCCCTTGGGGCTCCAGCACACTGATCCCGAGCACCCCAATCTCTCAGGGTCTGGGCACCCCGATCTCTTGGGACCCCGATCCCTTGGGGTCTGGGCACCCCAATGCCAAGGACCCCAATCCCAGACACCCCAATCCCTTGGAACCCTGATCCCTTGGGATCTGGGCACCCCAGTCCCTTGGGACCCCGATCCCTTGGGGTCTGGGCACCCCAATCCCTTAGGATTTGAGCACCCCAGTCCTTTGGGGTCCTGGCACCCTGATCCCTTGGGATCCTGGCACCCCAATTCCTTCGGAACCAGGCACCCCAAACTGGGGAGGCATTTCCGAGGGGGGAGGGAGGTGGTGAGGAAAAAAAGGGATTTCAGGGGAAAAAAAGGGGTTTGAGGAAAAAAAAGCAGATTTGGTGAAAATCAGGCTTCCCTGAGGAGGAAAAAATCCTGTTTTTTCTGGTGTTTGGGTTTGGCTTGGGGTTTTTTCCCCAAAAGGAAAATGTATTCTATGGGAAAAAGGTGGTTGGTTTTTTGGTTTTTTTAAAGAGTGGCATTTTGTGAGAATTATTTTTTTATAATAAAAACAGGGTTTTGAGAAAAAAGTCGCTTTTGAGAACAAGTCGAGGTTCTCAGAGAGAAAAGCGGGTTCTTGGGAGCGGATAAAGTGGGGATTTATTGAGGGGGGAAAAAATGGGGTTGTTCTGAGGGGAGGAAAATGCAAATTTATGAGAGGTAGAGTTGGGGGAAGAGTGGATTTTTGAGGGAAAAAACCAAGTTTTGAGAAAAAATAGTGATGTTTTCCGCAAGGAGAACCCGCAGAGGTTTGGGGGGGGGGAATACTTAGCTTTTTGGGGGGATAAATGAACGGATTTGGGGAAAATAATGATTTTTAAAGGCAAAATGGGTTTTGCAGTGGTGTAAGTGGTGATTTTTGGTTGGTGACGAAAACCAGGTGTTTTTTTTGGGGGGGAAAAGCGGGATTTGACATTGGATTTGAGGGAAAAGAGGATTTCCAAGTGCATTGACTGGGGAGGGAGTTTTGGTGATTTAATGAAAAATGGGGCTTAATTAAAGGGGGCGGAGTCTCGGGCGGGCGGGGCGCTGTGGGAGGTGCTGGTACAGGTTCAGGGGAGTTACTGGGACCAGTATAGGACTGATGCTGGCGCTGGTTCAGGGGGGCTGACTGGGACCAGTATAGATCCGATGCTGGCACCAGTGCATGGGTTTACTGGGACCAGTACGGGCCCGATGCGCTGACTGGGACCAGTACGGGCCCGATGCTCTTGACTGGGACCAGTACGGGACCGATGCTGTGACTGGGACCAGTACGGGCCCGATGCCCTGACTGGGACCGGTACGGGACCGATGCTGGCGCCAGTTTGGGGCTGACTGGGACCAGTAGGGACGCGATGCCTGACTGGGACCAGTACGGGCCCGATGCCCTGACAGGGACCAGTACGGGCCCGATGCGCTGACTGGGACCAGTATGGGACCGATGCGCTGACTGGGACCAGTACGGGCCCGATGCCCTGACGGGGACCAGTACGGGCCCGATGCGCTGACTGGGACCAGTACGGGCCCGATGCCCTGACGGGGACCAGTACGGGCCCGATGCTCTGACTGGGACCAGTACGGGCCCGATGCGCTGACTGGGACCAGTACGGGCCCGATGCCCTGACGGGGACCAGTACGGGCCCGATGCTCTGACTGGGACCAGTACGGGCCCGATGCCCTGACTGGGACCAGTACGGGCCCGATGCGCTGACTGGGACCAGTACGGGCCCGATGCCCTGACTGGGACCAGTACGGGCCCGATGCTCTGACGGGGACCAGTACGGGCCCGATGCGCTGACTGGGACCAGTACGGGCCCGATGCGCTGACTGGGACCAGTACGGGCCCGATGCTCTGACGGGGACCAGTACGGGCCCGATGCGCTGACTGGGACCAGTACGGGCCCGATGCGCTGACTGGGACCAGTACGGGCCCGATGCCCTGACGGGGACCAGTACGGGCCCGATGCTCTGACTGGGACCAGTACGGGCCCGATGCCCTGACTGGGACCAGTACGGGCCCGATGCGCTGACTGGGACCAGTACGGGCCCGATGCCCTGACTGGGACCAGTACGGGCCCGATGCTCTGACGGGGACCAGTACGGGCCCGATGCGCTGACTGGGACCAGTACGGGCCCGATGCGCTGACTGGGACCAGTACGGGCCCGATGCTCTGACGGGGACCAGTACGGGCCCGATGCTCTGACGGGGACCAGTACGGGCCCGATGCGCTGACTGGGACCAGTACGGGCCCGATGCGCTGACTGGGACCAGTACGGGCCCGATGCTCTGACTGGGACCAGTACGGGCCCGATGCCCTGACTGGGACCAGTACGGGCCCGATGCGCTGACTGGGACCAGTACGGGCCCGATGCGCTGACTGGGACCAGTACGGGCCCGATGCGCTGACTGGGACCAGTACGGGCCCGATGCCCTGACGGGGACCAGTACGGGCCCGATGCTCTGACTGGGACCAGTACGGGCCCGATGCCCTGACTGGGACCAGTACGGGCCCGATGCGCTGACTGGGACCAGTACGGGCCCGATGCCCTGACGGGGACCAGTACGGGCCCGATGCTCTGACGGGGACCAGTACGGGCCCGATGCGCTGACTGGGACCAGTACGGGCCCGATGCGCTGACTGGGACCAGTACGGGCCCGATGCGCTGACTGGGACCAGTACGGGCCCGATGCCCTGACGGGGACCAGTACGGGCCCGATGCTCTGACTGGGACCAGTACGGGC
This sequence comes from Buteo buteo, assembly GCF_964188355.1. NCBI lineage: Eukaryota > Metazoa > Chordata > Aves > Accipitriformes > Accipitridae > Buteo > Buteo buteo. Next base: position 818,914 of record NC_134202.1, read on the forward strand.
CCGATGCCCTGACTGGGACCAGTACGGGCCCGATGCGCTGACTGGGACCAGTACGGGCCCGATGCCCTGACTGGGACCAGTACGGGCCCGATGCTCTGACGGGGACCAGTACGGGCCCGATGCGCTGACTGGGACCAGTACGGGCCCGATGCTCTGACGGGGACCAGTACGGGCCCGATGCTCTGACGGGGACCAGTACGGGCCCGATGCGCTGACTGGGACCAGTACGGGCCCGATGCCCTGACTGGGACCAGTACGGGCCCGATGCCCTGACTGGGACCAGTACGGGCCCGATGCTCTGACTGGGACCAGTACGGGCCCGATGCGCTGACTGGGACCAGTACGGGCCCGATGCGCTGACTGGGACCAGTACGGGCCCGATGCCCTGACGGGGACCAGTACGGGCCCGATGCTCTGACTGGGACCAGTACGGGCCCGATGCCCTGACTGGGACCAGTACGGGCCCGATGCGCTGACTGGGACCAGTACGGGCCCGATGCCCTGACTGGGACCAGTACGGGCCCGATGCTCTGACGGGGACCAGTACGGGCCCGATGCGCTGACTGGGACCAGTACGGGCCCGATGCGCTGACTGGGACCAGTACGGGCCCGATGCGCTGACTGGGACCAGTACGGGCCCGATGCTCTGACGGGGACCAGTACGGGCCCGATGCTCTGACGGGGACCAGTACGGGCCCGATGCGCTGACTGGGACCAGTACGGGCCCGATGCGCTGACTGGGACCAGTACGGGCCCGATGCTCTGACTGGGACCAGTACGGGCCCGATGCCCTGACGGGGACCAGTACGGGCCCGATGCTCTGACTGGGACCAGTACGGGCCCGATGCGCTGACTGGGACCAGTACGGGCCCGATGCTCTGACGGGGACCAGTACGGGCCCGATGCCCTGACGGGGACCAGTACGGGCCCGATGCTCTGACTGGGACCAGTACGGGCCCGATGCCCTGACTGGGACCAGTACGGGCCCGATGCGCTGACTGGGACCAGTACGGGCCCGATGCCCTGACTGGGACCAGTACGGGCCCGATGCTCTGACGGGGACCAGTACGGGCCCGATGCGCTGACTGGGACCAGTACGGGCCCGATGCGCTGACTGGGACCAGTACGGGCCCGATGCGCTGACTGGGACCAGTACGGGCCCGATTCTCTGACGGGGACCAGTACGGGCCCGATGCTCTGACGGGGACCAGTACGGGCCCGATGCGCTGACTGGGACCAGTACGGGCCCGATGCGCTGACTGGGACCAGTACGGGCCCGATGCTCTGACTGGGACCAGTACGGGCCCGATGCCCTGACTGGGACCAGTACGGGCCCGATGCTCTGACTGGGACCAGTACGGGCCCGATGCGCTGACTGGGACCAGTACGGGCCCGATGCTGTGACTGGGACCAGTACGGGCCCGATGCGCTGACTGGGACCAGTACGGGCCCGATGCTGTGACTGGGACCAGTACGGGACTGATGCTGGCAGCGGTTTGGGGCTAACTGGGACCAGTACGGGCCCGATGCTGTGACTGGGACCAGTACGGGACCGATGCTGTGACTGGGACCAGTACGGGACTGATGCTGGCAGCGGTTTGGGGCTAACTGGGACCAGTACGGGCCCGATGCTGTGACTGGGACCAGTACGGGACCGATGCTGTGACTGGGACCAGTACGGGCCCGATGCCCTGACTGGGACCAGTACGGGACCGATGCGCTGACTGGGACCAGTACGGGCCCGATGCTGTGACTGGGACCAGTACGGGACCGATGCCCTGACTGGGACCAGTACAGGACCGATGCCCTGACTGGGACCAGTACGGGCCCGATGCGCTGACTGGGACCAGTACGGGCCCGATGCCCTGACTGGGACCAGTACGGGCCCGATGCGCTGACTGGGACCAGTACGGGCCCGATGCTCTGACTGGGACCAGTACGGGACCGATGCTGTGACTGGGACCAGTACGGGACTGATGCTGGCAGCGGTTTGGGGCTAACTGGGACCAGTACGGGCCCGATGCTGTGACTGGGACCAGTACGGGACCGATGCTGTGACTGGGACCAGTACGGGCCCGATGCCCTGACTGGGACCAGTACGGGACCGATGCGCTGACTGGGACCAGTACGGGCCCGATGCTGTGACTGGGACCAGTACGGGACCGATGCCCTGACTGGGACCAGTACAGGACCGATGCCCTGACTGGGACCAGTACGGGCCCGATGCGCTGACTGGGACCAGTACGGGCCCGATGCTCTGACTGGGACCAGTACGGGCCCGATGCTGGCGCCGGTCGCTCCCGCGCGGGACGGGGCGAGGCCGGACGCGATCGAGTCAGGGGCCGCGCGCCCCGGCGGGCTTCAATCGGGTCCGCCCCCGCTTGGCCCCGCCCCTCAGGAGCCCCGCCCCGGGAGAGCCCCGCCCCCGGGGGAGCCCCGCTGGGTCCCAGCGCCCGGTCCAGCCGGGACCTATGGGCGTCTATAGGCGACCTGCGCCCCTATAGACTCTGGACATAGGGACGCAGCGGAGGCACGGGCACGGCCCCGAGCAGCTCCCCGGATCCCAGTTCCTCCAGTAGATTCCCACTTCCCCCAGTACCTCCCCAGATCCCAGTTCCCCACAGCAGCTCCCCAGCTCCCAGTTGCCCCAGTAGACTCCCAGTCCCCCCAGTAGACTCCTATTTCCCCCAGTATCTCCCCAGATCCCAGTTCCCCCCAGCAACTCCCCAGATCCCCCAGCAGCTCCCCAGATCCCAGTCCGCCCAGTAGTCTCCCAGTGCCCCAGTACCACCCCAGATCTTGGTCCCCCCAGTAGTCTCCCAGTCCCCCCAGTAGACTCCCAGTGCCCCAGCAGCTCCCCAGATTCCAGTTCCCCCAATAGCCTCCCAGTTCCCCCAGTATCTCCCCAGATCCCAGTCCCCCCAGTAGCCCCTTGGGTCCCAGTTCCCCCAGTTGCGTCCTGGTTCCCCCAGTAGCTCCCCAAATCCCAGTTCCCCCAGCAGCTCCCCAGATCCCAGTCTCCCCAACAGCTCCCCAGATCCCAGTCCCCCCAGTAGCCCCCCCGGATCCCAGTTCCCCCCAGTATCTCCCCAGCTCCCAGTTTCCCCCAGCAGCTCCCCAGATCCGAGTCCCCCCCCAGCAGCCCCCTGAATCCCAGTTCTCCCAGCAGCTCCCCAGATCCCAGTTCCCCCCAGTGGACTCCCAGTTCCCCAGTAGCCCCCTGGATCCCAGTTCCCCTAGCAGCTCCCCAGTTACCTCCCAGTTCCCCCAAGAACCTCCCCAGATCCCAGTTCCCCCAGTCGCCTCCCAGTCCCCCCCAGCAGTTCCCATTCCCACCCTCCTCCACCCCAGTTCCCCACGGTGGGTCTCAATCAGTTCCGCTCTCCCCCCCCCTCCATCACCCCGAGCAGATCCCATCCCTCCCCCCACGCGGGTTTGTGCCCCCCCCCCCATCCAACCCCCCCGACCCCCTCCTCGGGGTCCCGTCCCCCCACACCCCCACCCGTGTCCCCCCCACCCCAATCCACTCCTTCCCCCCCCAGCATCCCCCCCCCCCAAAACACCCCCCAATCTTATCCCCCCCCAAACCCCCCCCCAGACCTCAGCAATAGGGATCCACTCCCCCCCCCCCCACGCAGCACCCTTGGGTGCAGCCCCCGGATGCCGGAATCCATCCCCCCCCTCCGTGGGTGGCAAGGGGGGGGGTCTGGGTGCTGCAGGGGGGGGCGGGGGGGGGCCAGGCCCAGTGAATCAGCGGCGCCTGGACGCCTGGGTGCTGCCCAGTGTCTGGCAGGCAGCGGGCAGGCAGCAGGCAGGCAGCACCCACCCAGGTAGGGGACCCCCTATACCAGTCTAAGGGGGATACTGGGACCAGTATAGGGTGGATGCTGGGAGAAGTTCAAGGGGGATGCTGGGACCGGTATAGGATGGATGCTGGGAGCAGTTTGGGGGGGATAGTGGGACCAGTATAGGATGGATGCTGGGAGGAATTTAAGGCGGGGGGTGATGGACCAGTTGAGGCCAAGAATGGGGACTGGGACCAGTTCAGGCCAGGGGGGATGCTGGGATAGTATGGGATGGATGCTGGGAGCAGTTCAGGGGGGATACTGGGACCAGTATAGGATGGATGCTGGGAACAGTTCAGGGGGGATACTGGGACCAGTATAGGATGGATGCTGGGAGCAGTTCAGGGGGGATAGTGGGACCAGTATAGGATGGATGCTGGGAGCAGTTCAGGGGGGATAGTGGGACCAGTATAGGATGGATGCTGGGAGCAGTTCAGGGGGGATGCTGGGACCAGTATAGGATGGATGCTGGGAGGAATTCAAGGCGGGGGGTGATGGACCAGTTGAGGCCAAGAATGGGGACTGGGACCAGTTCAGGGGCGATATGGGGACCGGTTCAGGGCAGGGATGTTGGGACCTGTTGAGGATGGGTGCTGGCACCAGTTCTGGTCAAGAACGGGTACTGGGACCAGTTCAAGGGGGTTACGGGGACCAGTTTAGCTCAGGGTGGATGCTGGGACCAGTTCAAGGGAGGGATGCTGGGACCAGTTCAGGGAAGGATGCTGGGACCAGTTCGGGGGGGTACTGGGACCAGTTCAGGCCAAGAGTGGGCACTGAGACCAGTTCAGGGGATGATGCTGGGACCAGTTGAGGCCAAGAGAGAGTACTGGGACCATTTTAGGGTGGATACTGGCACCAGTTCAGGCTGGGGGTGGGTGCTGGAACCTGTCCAGAGGGGCTACTGGGACCAGTATAGGCTGGGTGCTGGCACCAGCCCTGGGGTGGGGGAGTGCTGGGACCAGTGCGGGGAGGTTACTGGGCCCAGTGGGTGCTGGGTGGGACCCAGGGGGGGTGGGGGGCACTGGTAGTAATGGGGTGTCTGGTTGCAGGGACCCCTCGGTACTGGGGGGGGTGATGGGGCAGAAGCAGGCGGCCGCGGCCCCCGAGGGGGACAGGGACGAGGGTATGGGGACTGGGGGGACTGGGAGAGACTGGGAGGGGCAGGGATGGAGACGGGGACAATGGTGGGGGGACTGGGGGGGGACAGGGGTGGGGGGACGGGGGATATGGGGGGACTGGGGGCGACTGGAGAGGGGGAGAGGGTTGGAGAATGGGGGCACTGGGGGGGGGACTGGGACGGGGAATGGGGGAGCTGGGGGGGACTGGGAGGGGCAGGGATGGGGACAGGGTGGGGGAGACTGGGAGGGAGGTATGGGGGGGACCGGGAGGGACTTGAGGGGACAGGGATGGGGGGACTGGGGATATTGGGGGGACTGGAATGAGGAGGACAGGGACTGGGGGGGGACAGGGTTGGGGACTGGGGGGACTGGGAGGGACTGGGAGGGGCAGGGACGGGGACAATGGGGGGGACTGGGGTGGGGGGACTGGGGACATGGGGGGATCGGGGAGGAGTGGGATGGGATATGGGGGGACTGGGGGGGAGGATGGAGGGGACATGGGGAGGGATGGGGGGGGGACAAGGAGGGAGGTATGGGGGGACTGGGAGGGACTGGGGGGACAGGGATGGGGGGATTGCGGGTATGGGGGAGGACTGGGAGGGGGAACGGGGGAACTGGGGGGCGCAGGGTTGGGGAATGGGGACTCGGGGGGGGTGAGGAGACCCGACCGCTGGTGCCACCCCCCCCCCAACATCTCCGTGTCCCCCCCGTGTCCCCCCGTGTCCCCGCGGGCGCAGGGGGACCCTCCCCGGGGGGGCAGGAGGCGTCGCCGCTGGAGCGGGGGCTCCACGCCGTGGTGGGCACCTTCTACCAGTACGCCAGGGCCCCGGGGGGGGGGCAGGAGCCCAGCCTGGACCCCCCCGCCTTCCAGCGCCTGCTGCGCCACGAGCTGGGCCACCAGCTCAGCGTGAGTGTCCCCTCGGGGCGGGGGGGGCGACTGTCCCCCCACTGTCCCCCCCACTGTCCCTCCACGTGTCCCCGCGTCCGTCCCTTACGGTGGTGGCCCTCCACGTGCCCCCCCCATCCCCACGGTGCCCCCCCGTGTCCCCCCACGTCCCCAGGACCACGTCCCCCCCCGCCCCGCCACGGGCCACAGCCACAAGTGGGGTCACCAGCTCACCACCAGTCCCCGTGTCCCCTCGGTGTCCCCCCACGTGTCCCCACGTCCCCTTGTCCTGCCACGGCCCCCGTCCACGAGCAGTGCCACCACCTCCCCACGTCCCCTCCTGTCCCTGCTGCCACCGTGTCGTCCCAGATGTCCCCATATACCCCATAGTGTCCCTCCACGTGTCCCCATGTCCCCCCCACATGTCCCCGATGTCCCCATGGCATTCCCCGACACGTCCCCACGGCCCCCTGTCCCCCATGGCCCCCATCCACGAGCAGTGCCACCACCTCCCCTCATGTCCCCACGTCCCCTCGTGTCCCTGCCTGGCACCGTGTCATCCCAGATGTCCCCGTGTCCCCCCATAGTGTCCCCCCACATGTCCCCGATGTCCCCATGGCATTCCCCGACACGTCCCCACGGCCCCTTCTCCCACCACGGCCCCCACCCGCGGGCAGTGCCACCATCTCCCCTGGTGTCCCCACGTCCCCTCGTGTCCCTGCCTGCCACCGTGTCATCCCAGATGTCCCCGTGTCCCCCCGTAGTGTCCCCCCACATGTCCCCGATGTCCCCATGGCATTCCCCGACACGTCCCCACGGCCCCTTCTCCCGCCACGGCCCCCACCCGCGGGCAGTGCCACCACCTCGTCCCCTCGCGTCCCCGCTGCCCCCGTGTCCCCCCCACCCCCGGCCGTCCCCCTGCCCACGCGCCGCCCGCAGGACACGGGCCAGCCCCAGGCCGTGGCCGCCATCTTCGCGCTGCTGGACGCCAACCGGGACCGGCGCATCTCCTTCGACGAGTACTGGCACTTGGTGGCCTGGCTCTGCCACGTCCTGCGGCACCGCCATTACGGCGCCACGCCGGCCCCCCCGCCCCCCGGCCTCTGCGGGGACCCCCACGGCCCCCGCCCGGCCCCCGACGCCGCCCCGACGGCCCCGGCCCGCGGGGACGGCCACCGGTGACCCCCCGGCCACGCGGGGACCGGGACGGGGACGCCCGGAGCGACGGGCGCGGGGCTGCCGGGGGGACCCCGGGCTGGGGACGGGAGGAGAAACGGCCGAAACCCCTTCGGAGACGGAAAATGTCCCGGAAAAGTAATAAAAGAGACCCAAGAAAGGGAACGCTGAGGTGGGGAACGTGCAAACGGGGGCGAGCGCGGCGTGGGGAGGTGGCGAGGGTGGGGGCTGCCCCACAGGGACCCCCAGCCCCACAGGGACCCCCCTGCCCCATAGGGACTCCCCCAGCCCCACAGGGACCCTCCTGCCCCGTAGGGAACGTCCCCTCCCCTACAGGGTCCTCTCCTGACCCTTGGGGTCCCTCTGACCCATAGGGCGCTCTCCTGTCGCCCATGGACCCCCCCCGACATATAGGGACCCTCCCCACCCCATAGAGTCCTCCCCTGCCCTACAGGGTTCCCTCTGCCACATAGGGACCCCCCTGCCCCATAGGGAATGTCCCCTCCCCCCCAGGGTCCTCTCCTGCCCCATAGGGTCCTCTCCTGCCCTACAGGGTTCCCTCTGCCCCATAGGGAATGTCCCCTCCCCCACAGGGTCCTCTCCTGCCCCATAGGGACCCCCGTGCCCCAACGCCCCCCCTCGCTGCCCCACAGCCCCCGGTCACTGTCCCTTGGCTCAGGCAGCTCTGGGGCTCCCGGATGGGCGCAGCTCTGTCCTGGCCACGCCCCCCCCGTGAGGCCACGCCCCATCAGGCCCCGCCCATTCGAACCCCGCCCCTGCCCCGCCCAAATTCCGACCCCGCCCCATCTCAGCGCCCGCCCTCAGCCGCGCCCTGCTCACCGCTCAGTCCCCGCCCCTCTCCGGGTCCCGGCCCCGCCCCCTGATCAAGCCCCGCCCCCAGCCTCGTCCCATTCACACCGCGGCCCAGGCCCCGCCCTCTCTCAGGCTCCGCCCCCCCGGGCAGGAGCGGGCTCCCCGTGGGGCAGAGGGATCCCTATAGGGCAGGGGAGGGTCCTATGGGCCAGGGGGGGTCCCTATATGTTGGGGGGGGTCCCTGGGCGAGGGGAGAGCACCCTAGGGGTCAGAGGGACCCCATGGGGCAGGAGAGGACCTTGTGGGGGAGGGGACATTCCCTATGGGGCAGGGGGGTCCCTATGGGGCAGAGGGAACCCTATGGGGCAGAGGGACGCCTGTAGGGCAGGAGAGGACCCTATGGGGCAGGAGAGGACCCTGTGGGGGAGGGGACATTCCCTATGGGGCAGGGGGAACCCTATGGGGCAGAGGGACGCCTGTAGGGCAGGAGAGGACCCTATGGGGCACGAGAGGACCCTATGGGGCAGGAGAGAACCCTGTGGGGGAGGGGACGTTCCGTATGGGGCAGGGGGGTCCCTATGGGGCAAAGGGAACCCTGTAGGGCAGGGGAGGACTCTATGGGGCGGGGAGGGTCCCTATATGTCGGGGGGGGTCCATGGGCGACAGGAGAGCGCCCTATGGGTCAGAGGGACCCCAAGGGTCAGGAGAGGACCCTGTAGGGGAGGGGACGTTCCCTACGGGGCAGGAGGGTCCCTGTGGGGCTGGGGGAGTCCCTATGGGGCAGGGGGGTCCCTATGGGGCTGGGGGTCCCTGTGGGGCAGCCCCCACCCTCGCCACCTCCCCACGCCGCGCTCGCCCCCGTTTGCACGTTCCCCACCTCAGCGTTCCCTTTTTTGGGTCTCTTTTATTACTTTTCCGGGACATTTTCCGTCTCCGAAGGGGTTTCGGCCGTTTCTCCTCCCGTCCCCAGCCCGGGGTCCCCCCGGCAGCCCCGCGCCCGTCGCTCCGGGCGTCCCCGTCCCGGTCCCCGCGTGGCCGGGGGGTCACCGGTGGCCGTCCCCGCGGGCCGGGGCCGTCGGGGCGGCGTCGGGGGCCGGGCGGGGGCCGTGGGGGTCCCCGCAGAGGCCGGGGGGCGGGGGGGCCGGCGTGGCGCCGTAATGGCGGTGCCGCAGGACGTGGCAGAGCCAGGCCACCAAGTGCCAGTACTCGTCGAAGGAGATGCGCCGGTCCCGGTTGGCGTCCAGCAGCGCGAAGATGGCGGCCACGGCCTGGGGCTGGCCCGTGTCCTGCGGGCGGCGCGTGGGCAGGGGGACGGCCGGGGGTGGGGGGGACACGGGGGCAGCGGGGACGCGAGGGGACGAGGTGGTGGCACTGCCCGCGGGTGGGGGCCGTGGTGGGAGAAGGGGCCGTGGGGATGTGTCGGGGAATGCCATGGGGACATCGGGGACATGTGGGGGGGGACATGGGGACACGTGGAGGGACACTATGGGGTATATGGGGACATCTGGGATGACACGGTGGCAGCAGGGACAGGAGGGGACACAAGGGGACATGGGGACACCAAGGGAGATGGTGGCACTGCTCGTGGATGGGGGCCGTGGTGGGACAAGGGGATGTGGGGACACGTCAGGGAATGCCATGGGGACATTGGGGACATGTGGGGGGGGACATGGGGACACTATGGGGTATATGGGGACATCTGGGATGACACGGTGGCAGCAGGGACAGGAGGGGACATGTGGGGAGGTGGTGGCACTGCTCGTGGATGGGGGCCATGGGGGACAGGGGGCTGTGGGGACGTGTCGGGGAATGCCATGGGGACATCGGGGACGTGTGAGGGGGACATGGGGACATGTGGAGGGACACTATGGGGTATATGGGGACATCTGGGATGACACAGTGGCAGCAGGGACAGGAGGGGACACGAGGGGACATGGGGACACCAAGGGAGATGGTGGCACTGCTCGTGGATGGGGGCCGTGGTGGGACAGGGGGATGTGGGGATGTGTTGGGGAATGCCATGGGGACATCGGGGACATGTGGGGGGACACTATGGGGGGACACGGGGACATCTGGGATGACACGGTGCCAGGCAGGGACACGAGGGGACGTGGGGACACGAGGGGAGGTGGTGGCACTGCTCGTGGATGGGGGCCATGGGGGACAGGGGGCCGTGGGGACGTGTTGGGGAATGCCATGGGGACATCGGGGACGTGTGAGGGGGACATGGGGACACGTGGAGGGACACTATGGGGTATATGGGGACATCTGGGACGACACGGTGGCAGCAGGGACAGGAGGGGACACGAGGGGACATGGGGACACCAAGGGAGATGGTGGCACTGCTCGTGGATGGGGGCCGTGGTGGGACAGGGGGATGTGGGGATGTGTTGGGGAATGCCATGGGGACATCGGGGACATGTGGGGGGGGACATGGGGACACTATGGGGTATATGGGGACATCTGGGATGACACGGTGGCAGCAGGGACAGGAGGGGACATGTGGGGAGGTGGTGGCACTGCTCGTGGATGGGGGCCATGGGGGACAGGGGGCTGTGGGGACGTGTCGGGGAATGCCATGGGGACATCGGGGACATGTGGGGGGACACTACGGGGGGACATGGGGACACATGGAGGGACATGGTGGCAGGCAGGGACATGAGGGGACGTGGGGACACGAGGGGAGGTGGTGGCACTGCTCGTGGACGGGGGCCGTGGCAGGACAAGGGGACGTGGGGACGTGTGGGGGGACACCGAGGGGACACGGGGACTGGTGGTGAGCTGGTGACCCCACTTGTGGCTGTGGCCCGTGGCGGGGCGGGGGGGGACGTGGTCCTGGGGACGTGGGGGGACACGGGGGGACACCGTGGGGATGGGGGGGGCACGTGGAGGGCCACCACCGTAAGGGACGGACGCGGGGACACGTGGAGGGACAGTGGGGGGGACAGTGGGGGGACAGTTGCCCCCCCCGCCCCGAGGGGACACTCACGCTGAGCTGGTGGCCCAGCTCGTGGCGCAGCAGGCGCTGGAAGGCGGGGGGGTCCAGGCTGGGCTCCTGCCCCCCCCCCGGGGCCCTGGCGTACTGGTAGAAGGTGCCCACCACGGCGTGGAGCCCCCGCTCCAGCGGCGACGCCTCCTGCCCCCCCGGGGAGGGTCCCCCTGCGCCCGCGGGGACACGGGGGGACACGGAGATGTTGGGGGGGGGGTGGCACCAGCGGTCGGGTCTCCTCACCCCCCCGTGTCCCCATTCCCCAACCCTGCGCCCCCCAGTTCCCCCTCCCAGTCCCCCCATACGCCCTCCCACTCCCGTCATTCCCCGTCCCAGTCCCCCCCATTCCCCTCCCGGTCGTCCCCCATCATGCCCCAGCTGTGTCCCCCCATCCTTGTCCCCCCCCCCATCCCTGTCCCCTCCGTCCCCCTCCCTGCCCCCCCCCCCCCCCAATGTCCCCTCCCCCCAGTGTTCCCAGTACCGCTGGGGTCCGGGGTGGTGACACCCCCCTGGCTCTGCCCCATGTCACCCCGTCACGCTAACGAGGCCCTGCCATAATGAGAAACCCCTGTTAGCAGCCCCATCCAGCCCCCCCCCCCCGTCCCCATCCTCCCAGTATCCCCAGTAAGACCCACTCACTGGGACTGGACCAAGGTCCCCAAGGACACCCCAGGGTCACTTTGGAGACGGGCTCGACCACGTGGCCTCGGCTATTCCTGGCCACTGTGTCCCCCCCCATGGCTCCGGTGACATCTGCCACCACCCTGCCCGGATGCCTGGGTCCCCTTGATCCCCCGCTCCACCTCGATGATCCCAAATCTGCTTGAATTCACCCCCAAAAATAACCCCTGGTGCCGGTAGCACCCAACCAGGGCACCCAACCCGCCTGGTTGTCATTACCAGCCCTCATTTGGGGATAATTCAGGGGTTTTTTGTCTAATCTTCTCCATTTGGCCAGCGGCTGCCCCAAAATTGCGGATTATTGACCCCAAATTGCCCATTTTTGTGGTTTTTTCCCCCTCGCTTCAAAGCCAGCGTCGCCCAGCTGCTTTTGAACACCGTTTCAGAATGAATCGTAATTAATATTAATCGATCGGGAGGTGGTGCCGCTCCGTGACGGCCTTTTTTTTTTTTTTTTTTTTTTTTTTTGCCTCCCACGATGCGTTTGTATCTTCTCCGCTGTCTCGTATAAAGGTTGTGCACCGCGGCGTGGAGCAGGGGGGGAACACAGATGCCCACATACCCCTCACCCAGCGGAGAACCCCCCCCCCAAAAAAAAGAGGAAACACCCCCATTTTGAGAGCGGAAATGATCCGAAACCACTAGATCCCGTCGATGGCGGGTGGGAAGCGTTACAGGCCGGCACCTCGACGATTATTTTTCCACCCCGGAGCCCCGTTTAACCGCCCCCGCCGGAAATTCGTAGCTGCGATCGGATGCCGAAGAAAACTCCGGAAATGTTGCTTCAAATCGTTGGGGTGTTCGTGGGGGGGGATGACGGGGTGCCCCCCCCCCCCCTCCCCGGGGAGGGCCCCGTTGTGAGCTGGGGTGCAGGTGTTGGGTGCAAATTTGGGCTGGATCCCTGCTAATCCGGGCTGGATCCTTGCAAATTTGCGTTGGATCCTTGCAAATCCGCGCTGGATTCTTGCAAAGCCCTGCTGGATCCTTGCAAATCTACGCTGCATCCTTGCAAATCTGCGTCTGATCCTTGCAAATCTATATTGCATCCTTGCAAATCTGCATTTGATCCTTGCAGATCTGCACCGGATCCTTGCAAATCTGTATTGCATCCTTGCAGATCCACGTTGCGTCCCTGCAAATCTGCACCGGATCCTTGCAAATCTGTATTGCATCCTTGCAGATCCACGTTGCGTCCCTGCAAATCTGCACCGGATCCTTGCAAATCTGTATTGCATCCTTGCAGATCCACGTTGCGTCCCTGCAAATCTGCACCGGATCCTTGCAAATCTGTATTGCATCCTTGCAGATCCACGTTGCGTCCCTGCAAATCTGCACCGGATCCTTGCAAATCTGTACTGCATCCTTGCAGATCCACGTTGCGTCCCTGCAAATCTGCACCGGATCCTTGCAAATCTGTACTGCATCCTTGCAGATCCACGTTGCGTCCCTGCAAATCTGCACCGGATCCTTGCAAATCTGTATTGCATCCTTGCAGATCCACGTTGCGTCCCTGCAAATCTGCACCGGATCCTTGCAAATCTGTACTGCATCCTTGCAGATCCACGTTGCGTCCCTGCAAATCTGCACCGGATCCTTGCAAATCTGTATTGCATCCTTGCAGATCCACGTTGCGTCCCTGCAAATCTGCACCGGATCCTTGCAAATCTGTATTGCATCCTTGCAGATCCACGTTGCGTCCCTGCAAATCTGCACCGGATCCTTGCAAATCTGTATTGCATCCTTGCAGATCCACGTTGCGTCCCTGCAAATCTGCACCGGATCCTTGCAAATCTGTACTGCATCCTTGCAAATCTGTATTGCATCCTTGCAGACGTTGCATCCCTGCAAATCTGGGCTGGATCCCTGCACGTTCACAGTGCTCCTTTGCAAACGCACATGGCCTCCTTGCAAATCTCCGCTGGATCCTTGCAAATCTCCGCTGGATCCCTGAAAATTCATGTTGTGCCCTTGCGAATCCAGGTTGTCTCCTTGCAAATCCATGCCCTGGATTTGCAGACGCAGGTTGCGTCCTTGCAAAGCCACATTGCACCCTTCAAAATTCTTGGTACTTCCTCACCAATCCACACCGGATTCTTGCAAATCCCCACTGGATCCCTGGAAATCCTCACTGCATCCTTCCAGATTGGCCGGGGCAACCTCGCAAATCCACATTGCATCCTCGCAAACCCACACTGGAGTCTTGCAAACCCACGCTAGATCCTCGCAAACCCGCGTCGCATCCTTGCAAACCCACGCTGCATCCTTCCGCGTCACCCGCGCGCGCTTGGAAATCCGCGTCGCGTCCTTGCAAATCCACGCTGCGCCCTTGCAAACCGGCCGAGCCTCTGGGGAAGCCGTCGCGAGTTCCAAATCCCTTGGGAAAACCATTTGGCCCAGCACAGCACCAAGGGCCACCCCAAACCCATCGGGCATCCCTTATTTTTAGGGAAAAAACCCCTTTTTTTAGGGGTGTTGGATGGCTCGAGGCGGAGCTGCTCAACCGAAAATGGCCAAGAAGGGGGTTTGCAGGCAAGAACTAACCCCAAACCACTTTTTCCCTCCTCCCCTGTGGCCAATTTGGGGAATATTCTCCCCCAAAAGTGCCCCGAGCGGGGGGTAGGGAGTGATGGGCAGCGCCAGTGTTTCCCCTTTGCCCAGATTCTGCTTTTTAAGGGGAAAAAAAACCCAAACAAAAAAAGGTTTGGTTTCGCATCTTAAGTGCTTTATTGAGGTGGATTTTCCCCGCAGGACAGCACGACCCCGACGGCACCAAAAACCACAAAAATCCGCCCAAATTCATTCCAAAACCCGTCGGGTTTTCCCACTCGGCGCTTCGTGGTGCCCCCCCTAAAAAAAAACCCCCACGATTGCACCCTCATTTCAGGACCATCCTCCTGATGAGCAAATCCAGCCCCAAAACTCATCTGGGGGCCGGTTTCGAAGGAGCTTTTGAGGCCAAACATGCCATTTCCTGGAAAATTGGGGGGTTTGGGGTTTTGGTTTTTTTTTTTCCCACCTCCCGGCAGCCCCGGGGTGACGTGGATCCCGGGACGTGGGATGCAGGACGCGGCCAGCCGGGAGCATCCTCTCGCCACCCCCCACCATGGTGCTTCCCCCGGAGAAAAGCAGCTTTTTGCCCTAAAATGCGTCATTTCACCCCAAAATGCATCACCTCGCCCAAGGCCCCAGCTCAGAGCCCGCCAAATTGCG